>NC_132852.1:60714541-61014541 GCF_048164855.1 Canis lupus baileyi
CCCCCCAGGACCCTGGAGGCCAGCCCCAGGAGCCCCACCATGTCCCACTTTCCAGCCTCAGTCTGTCCTGGGAAAGCACAGAGCCTCCTTCAGCAGGGAGGACAGTTGCCTGGGCCTTCTGGCATCACCTAGGGCGACGAGGGCCCCCAGGAGCCCCCAGACCATACACGCTTCCCTGCACACCTGGAGCCCAGTGGCCCCCAAGTCCCAGGCCCGAGGCACGTGGGCCCCGGGAGGCTGTGGGTGCAGCTGGCTGTCTCTGCTCTGTCTCGCTTGGCGGTGCAGCCATCCGGTGCCTCACGCCCCGGGCCCCGGGCCCCGGGTGGGTGGCCAGTGTCCCCTCCTGCGGGTTGGGGGACAGCCAAGGGCAGGTTTTCCGGAGAACGTGGGGAAGGCAAGATGGGGATTGAGGAGGCTGGTAGGAAACTGGCTCCTTCGGCTTCTTCCGCTCGGACCTCTGAAGCTCTCCTCGTTTGCTGAGAGCTGAGGTCTAAACAGAGGGGTCGTCCAGGACCAGCCGCCCGAGAGATCTGGGGGGCCTCCAGGGCTCGCCGCCGCACGTGCTGTGCGGACGGTCTGCGGAGCAGCCACTCGCAGCGCCGTGTCCGTGGGCTCTCGCTCCTCATGGCGCGGGCCACGGGCCCACCAGCAGCCAGAACTTGTTTCCTGCCTCCACCAGCAGCCCCCGGGCCCTGGGCACGAAGCCCACGTCTCAGGGGAGCGTCCCTAGTGGCGGGAATCCCGAGGGAGCCCACCCCCCCTTCTCGCACACACCGAGGAGCCCACACTCCCGAGTGTCAGTCCCGGGGCGGGGGGCGGTCTTGCCTTCACCCTGTGCAAACCACGGGCTTGCACACCACACGCACTCAGAATTGCATGCCGTGAAACCCCGTGTGTGTGAAGCCCACCGTGAACGTAAACACGCAGCATGCACATGCAGGGAGGGACAGGCCCGCCTCGGGCCATCTGCCGGCTGGCCGCAGAGCGTCCCCGAGACACAGCACAGCCTGGGGCCCCCGCCCGCTGGCCACACGACGGCACAACCGCTGGCCGTGTTGCACAAGGAAGATGACGTAACGGTCGCCACCACCTCGAGTAGCTTCCATTCTCGCTGAAGGTAAACCCCAGCACCCCCCCACCCCCCGGAGTTTGGTGATCGCCGTGAAAGGCCGGGTGGGCCCCTGCGCCGTCCGTGTTGGGCTGGGCGTGGCCGAGCCCTCGGGGATGCGGGGCAGGTGGGCCGGGGGACACGCTCCCCGCCAGTGCTCGAGAACAGCTCTCCAGACATGGACCCGGGTGACGGGGTCAGATGATGGCAGCTCACTGTCACCGGGTGGCTTCTCTCAATAGATTTGTATAATCAATACGGGTCTATTTTTATGTCAACCCCACACTGTTCCTTCCAGTCTTTTCCAAGATTGTCCGACCTAGACAAGTCACCCAATAATTGGTCCTATTTTTATTAACGAACCAGTGAACGGACTGAAATGTTAACGTGAATGTACATTTCTTAATTGCGACTTTTCTACCGAGTGTTTGCACTATACTTTCTGGAATCTTATTTAACAAAAATAAAGGGAAAAAAAATTGCTTGACTAAACCCTGCGGTCGTCCTAACCGAGCACCACGGGGTGGTGGAGGGGGGGAGGGTGCGGAAGACACGCCTGCCTGCGGGAGACTGTGGGCCCCTCCCGTGTGGGTGCGGGGGACTCCTGGCCGGGCTCTGCTGCTGCACCCACCGCCGGCCGCGGGGGTGGGGGGAAGGCCTCTGCTCCCAGCCAGGGCCCCGGGAGGGTGACTCGTACCGCCTGCCGTCCTCAGACCAAGCCGTGTCCTCCCGGGCAGGGAACCTGGTTGAATGAAACCAAGGGTGGATGGCAGGGGCCGGTGGGGGGACAGCAGGTGGAGCCAGGCTGTTCCCTAAAGCCAAGTTCCACGGGCCAAGGTCGGGCCACAGTCAGGACAAGGTCGGGGCCAGGCTCGGGAGGGGCTGCGAGGCCCTGGACCGCAGTGTCAGGAAGGACTTGCCGGGCCACCCCACTGGGACACCCCCAATGTCCGGGGAAGCCACCTCCTACCCCCACATGGCAGGCAAGAGAAGCAGGACTGGTACAGGGACAACCCCCCCCCCCCCCCAGCTGCTGGGGATGGGAGGGGACAGGAGGGAAAGGGAGGGGACGGGAGGAGATGGGAGGGGACAGGTGTCTCCCTGCCTGGGGAGGGACTGGGCCAGACCCTGCAGAACACGAGAGCGAGAGTATGGCCCAGGCTGGGCACACCCTATAGGGCCCTAGCCCCAGCCCCGTCAGCAGGGAGGGAGGGAAGGCGGGCGGGGCGGCACCTCCTCTGACAACCCCGAGACCCGGGGCGAATTTCCAGCCCCCACTTGCTCCGCATCTTCCCTCAGAGGTCGGCAGACACATCATGGGGTGCACGCCATCCTGAGGGGTAGGAGCACGTGACAGCTATGAGGGCCCGTCACAGGGCTGGCAGGTCCCGTCTGCAGGGCAGGCGGTACATGGAGACCCAGGGAGAGGCTGACATCTGGAGCCCGAAGGCAGCCCGAAGGCAGAAATCCCTCCTCCTCTGGGGCGGGGGGGGGGGCCGGAACCTCAGGCTTTTCTCTTAAGGCCTTCAATTGATTGGACGCGGCCCACCACGTGATGGAGCTTGATCTGCTTCAATCAGGGTCCATGTACACGTCAATCGCATCAAAACCGTACCTTCAGCATGACATCGGGACTATCTAGACTGGCGTTTGACCAAACAGGGGGGTTCAGTGGCCCAGCCAAGCTGACACATAAAATCAGTCATCACAAGCATAACGCGTGGCTCCTCTGGTTGTATCTCTAAGTTCAAATAAAGTCAATCCAAAGTAGAGGAATTTATTTATTTTTTTAAGCATTTTATTTATTTATTCATAGACACAGAGAGAGAGAGGCAGAGACACAGGCAGAGGGAGAAGCAGGCTCCATGCAGGGAGCCCGACGTGGGACTCGATCCTGGGTCTCCAGGATCACACCCCAGGCTGCAGGCGGCGCCAAACTGCTGCGCCACCGGGGCTGCCCCAAAGTAGAGAAATTTAAAAAGTCCTTATGAAGAGCATAACCCCCCCCCCCCCCCCCCCCGGAGAAACAGAAAGGCCATTTATCGAATCCTCCGAGAAAGGGCTACAACCCGCCAGGGAACAGGCAGACTCACATCCACAGAGCCTCCGTGAGGGACGCACGTGGTGAGAACGCGGAGGTACTATGTCCCCCTTCTGGGCGGTTTGCGTTTTGTTTTATTATTTTTAATTTATTTTTTAGTATATGTTTTAAAGGATATTACACAGCTAGCAGAGCTGCAGCGAGTGCCCACTCGGATGCCGCACCCAGGAGCCCCGCCGGCTGCTAGCTAGCAGGGAGCTCGTAACTCTAAGACCCTTTAGCCTACGCAGTGGCCTGTAGGGTTCTAACAGAATTGGTAGACATTAGTATAAGATGCTTCGTGCTGAGCAGGCTCGCACAAAAGACACGATTCTGGAGCTGCCCGCAGCCCCCAAACCTGTGAGTGGGGGACGCTGTGACCCTGCTTGTGCCCTCAGCTGCCACCTGGCACGCTGGACCCCATGCCGGCCCTCGAGCAGGGGATCCGGAGCACGGACGGTCTGTGTCCCACCCTACACGGCTGCAAGCCGAGGCGGCCACATACACCTGGGCGAACCTGGGAAGGCACGGGGCCCCGGGTCCTGCACCCCCACACGCAGTTGGGGGTCCCCCTTTGTGCCCAGGTGCACCGCATGAGCACCTGCTGCACGTCCCCTGCAGGAGCCCAGGCAGAGGCGTAGCTGAGCCACCAGAACCAAGGCAAACACAGGCTGTTTTGAGCCTTTGTTTTGCAGCGAAAAGAAACTTAAAACAACAGGTGCTGAGACTGCCGTGGCGAGTGGTCTACAAACCAGATGTCCTTAGCCAGGTCACCTGAACCCAACGCGGGCAGCCCCTCAAACCGGGTTCTGACACAGTGACAAGCTGTGTGAGCGTCGGACGCCCTGGGTCAATAGCGTATTTCAGGGGGAAAAATGTGTCCTTTAGATAAAGATTAAGTTAGAAGGGGGTCAGTTCTCTTTTCCCGTTATATGAAACTGCCCGAGGGAAAAGCAGGCTGCTTCAGGGGAGACCCCGTGGCCCAAGCAGCAGCGCCCACCTCCGGAGCGCCCTCCTGTCTGCAGGTGGCCCGGGGCCCGGGGACGCAGGGGTCGCAGAGGTGGTGGGCACGGACGGGATGCCCTCCCTGGGGACCACGTCCCAACCTCGGGCACAGTCCTTGCTCCTTCCGCCGGCGGCTTCCCGGCCACGCCTCCCGTGACCGGAGCACACCCCGATCCACGCTGTGGGGGGAGACGCCATGTGAGGTCGCATTTCCAGCACTAACTGGGCCCCTTTGTAGAAATGCAAGAGTCTGCTTCGCCAGCCATCGTACAGGGGAGGAAATGCCCCAGGAGCACCTGGGAAAGCATCTGAGGAGCAGAACCCCTCCCCCGGGGTGCCTGGGGCTCCAAGCTCAGGAACCGCCCCCCCCCGGCCCCGCCCCGTCCCAAGGTCCCTCCATCCTGCTTTCCTCCTCCCTGGCCTCTTTCTGCATCTGAACCTCTCAAAGGACCGAAGCAAGACCAGAAAGCCACTCGGTTCCGCATCGGAATCCCTTCGCATCAGACACAGACGCTCGGGGGGTTATTACCCCAACACTAAAGCGGGCAAGGGTTAGCCCCGAAGGGTTTATTGCGTGGTGTGCAGTTACAGCCAGACTTTCCGCTGCTGTGGCTTGGAAAATAAACCTGTTTCCCCAATCCGTTAATTGTCATAACAAAGGAAGAAGCAGAGACAAGGGGGAGATGGGAAGGACCCACCCAGGGCACTCAGGAGCGTCCAAGCGCTTAGCACACGCAGGTGGCCTCAGGGTGACTCGCCCAGTGACCGCAGCCCTCGCCCCGCCCCGCGAGGACCCGGCCTTCCAGGTTGGAGACCTCAGAACCACCGCAGGGAGAGCCGGGTTCCCGACCCCGCCTGCTGGGCCCGGTCCAGGCTCCGGGGTGCCCCCGACTGTCCCAGCTGAGCGCTGTGTCTGCTGTGTCCCTGTCCCTGCGAGTCGGGCCACACCTGTCAGGCCTGGAGGCGACCCAGGGGAGGCGGCCCCAGCGCTCTCCTTCCCGTTGCCAGGACACAAAGACAAAACCAACCACCAAGTGTGTCCAAATACCGTGGGGGGTGAACACATTCGTAAGGTGAAAGCCTAGGTGTGCACGGCGACCCGCGACACGTCTGTGCCAGGCGGGCCTGGGGTGGCGAGCCCTGGGCGTCCCGCTTCCTCCTCTTCGCAGCCCAGGGGTCCAGACCCCTCCGGCCCTTGGGCGGGACCCCAACGCTGCCCAGGGGTGGGGCCGAGGCGCCCCGAGCTGCAGGGGGTTGGGTTCGTCACCCCACCCCCGCCCCCGTGCCACAGAGCCGCCTCCTGTGGAGCCTTGGGCCTGCCCTCCCTGCGAGGTGGGGGGGGGGTGGCGGCACCGGCCCATGTGCCAAGGAGGTCGCCACGCTCCCTGCTTTCGACATATGTCACCCTGTCCCTGGGTCACACCAGGGAAGGCGGCAGGGGCCGGTGCCGCCGGGATGGGTGGTGGGCATCCACATCCCCTGTGGGCTCCGTTCCCTCCGTCCCGCTGTCCGGTGGTGCCCCCCAGAGCCACATGTGGGGTCTGAGTAGTGGGAGCCCCTACTCAGGAGGCACCAGGTAAAGAGGACGGTGGTCCAAGGGGGACCTGGGCCAGCCCCGAGGACGGGCTGGGGCTTGCAGATGGACAGACGGATGGACAGAGGCTGAACAAGCCTATAGGCCGCGGCGGGGGCTCCAGAACACGGCGCCTCTGGGCCGGCACCGAGGTCACTCGTCCTGGAGGGTGAGCTCATGCTGAGTGGCCTCCTCGATGTCCCAAAGCTGGCGGGCCTCCCACTGGCGCACGCGCTCCCTCTGGGGGAGGAAGGGCAGCTCTGAGAAGACCCGCGGAAGGGACACAGGCCCCGCAGGCTGCGCCCCTGCCCACCCCTGCCCTCGGGCTCTCGGCACCCCCACTGCCACCTGCCGGGCATTGCAGCACCCGGAGGGCTGCTTCTGGGTGTGACTGGGCCCGGTAAGGGCCCGGGACCCAGTCTGATGAGGGTGCAGACAGGAGGCGGGGGGGGGGAGGGGAGCAGGGCCAAGGGGGGCCAGCCCAGGGCCTGGGGTCCCCCCACGGTGCCCGGCTGCAGCGGAGAGGGGTCCAGGCCAGGAACAGCCCTGCTCCAAACCCAGACGATGGCCTCCCGGGAACCAGAGTGGGGGCGGCCGGCGGGGGGTGCAGGTGGCTGAGTCAGACCGGACCAGGGTGCCCTGGGGCAGGGACCGGGGGGAAGGGAGATCTGGGGTCTCCAGTGCTCCAGGGTCCTCCAAATAGCCTGAAAGCATGAAAACTAGGAGCTATCCCTGAGGACCCGGAGAGGCTGGTGTTGGGGCTGCCCACGGAGGTGCAGGCGGAGCAGGACAGCAGAGGGGGCCTCTGGGGAGCTTGTGGCCACCCCAGCAGTCAGGGTGCTGGGAGCTTGACGCCCGCACAAGGGACCCCAGCCATCCAGAGGCTGCCCCCCCGCGACCACGTCCACCACAGGGACACTCTCGGGCCCTGCGCCTTCGTCAGCTCTGGAACATTCCAGCCACCTCACAGCTCTCCTGGAAGCGGGGGGGGGGGGGGGGGGGGAAGCACCAGCCCACGGGGACCCGACGGCGGGCAGGCATTCGGGATGGCGGGCGGGGCTCCCCTGCCCTGCGAGGCCGGCTCCCCACACAGCCAGGGCGGCCGTGGCGCAGGGCGGGGGCCTCAAGGACGCTCCCTGCAGGGGTGCCCAGAAACGCCAGCGAGGCCCAGCAGCAGGGCGGGGGAGCCGGGCTCCTGCAGCGGCCCGGGCACGTGGAGCCACGCGCCCCCCGAGGAGACCTGGAGGGCGGCTGTCCAGGCGGCAAGGAGTCCAGCAGGTGCAGCAGAGTGCAGGGCAACTTCCCAGGGGGACCCGTCCGGCCCCCGGGCACCCAGGCCATCCACTGCCCACGGGTCACCCCAGGGCAGCAGAGCCGGACCCAGGGTCAGCTGCGGCCCTGTGTGAGGGGCCAGGCCTAAGTCCCCTAGCGGGGCCCTTCTCAGAACCTTCTAGAACACCAGGGCGTCAGAGGAGGTGGGGAAGCAGAGCTCCCAGCAGGAAAGGGGCCCTGGGGGTGGGGGGGCAGGGGCCATGGGGGGAGGCCCCCAGATCTTCACTCAGAGGAATGGAAAGAGCCGCGGCTGTCTGGGACCACTTGGCTCACCCTGAGAAGGCCCGGAGGATTCACAGCAGCAAGTTCGGGAGCTTGGGGAGCAGAGGGGACCTGGGGTCACAGGTGCTCTACATGGGGTCGCCTGGCCCCTCGGAGCAGGTGGGGCAGGCCCAGGACATCAGAAAGGCTGAGCCGTGGGGGAAGGGCAGCTGCCTCCACAGAACCCTGAGCCTCCAGGTGGGGTCAGGGTCAGGGACTGGTCAGGGACGGGGTCAGGGTCAGGAACTGGTCCGGGTTAGGGTCAAGGTCAGGGACTTGTCAGGGACACGGTTGGGGTTAGATCTGGGACAAGGTTGGGAACAAGGTCAGGATCGGGTTCAGGTCGGGGACTGGTCAGGGACGGGGTCAAAGTTGGGGGCTGGTCAGGGACAGGGTTGGAGTTGGATCTGGGACAGGGTCAGGGATGGGATTGGGGTCAGGAACTGGCCCAGGACAGGGTCGTGGTCGGGGACTGGTAGGGGACAGGGTTGGGGTTGGATCTGGGACAGGATTGGGGACAGGGTCGGGGTTGGGAACTGGTCAGGGACAGGGTCAAGGTCGGGGACTGGTCGAGGACTGGTTGGGGATAGGGTTGGGGTTGGATCTGGGACAGGGTTTGGGACAGGGCCGAGGTCAGGGACTGGTCAGAGACAGAGTCGAGGTTGGAGACTGGTCAGGGACAGGGTTGAGGTCGGGGACTGGGTTGGGGTCTGGAACTGGTCAGGGACAGGGTTGGGGTTGGATCTGGGACAGGGATGCAGACAAGGTCAGGTTAGGGTCAGGGACTGGTCAGGGACAGGATTGGGGTTGGATCAGGATGAAGGTTGGGGACAGGGTCAAGGTCAGGAACTGGTCAGGGTCGGGTTTAGGTTGGGGACTGGTTGGGGACAGGGTTGGGGTTAGATCGGGGACAGGGTCGAGGTTGGGAACTGGTCAGGGACAGGGTCGGGGTTGGACCTGGGACAGGGTTGGGATTGGATCAGGGCTGGGGTCCAGGACAGGGACAGTCCTACCTCGGCTGCCATCTTCTCCGGGTCCCTCCGCCTCCTCCTGGCCGCGCTTGGGATCCCGGGCAGCCCCGTGGGGCCAGGCCAGCTCCTTGGTGCGCAGGACTCCGCGTGCTGCTGCCGCGTGACCGAGGCCTGTGCGGGCGGGTCCTCCTTGGGAGCGGGGTGCCCTGAGCGGGGCCCTGGCTGCCCGCGAGCCGCCCTGGAGGCCCGGCCGTTGGAGAGCCGCGGGGTCTGCAGGGGGGCCGAGCGCCCAGGCCCTGCCCGGAGGGATGGGGTGCTCCGGGGGGCGCGCGCAGGCCGCCGGGACCAGGGCTCGGGGCCCTCGCCCTGGCGGGAGGGGACCTCGCCCGGCGGCCGCCTGCGCAGGCGGGGGGAGCCTTCCTGCGGGGTGCTGTGCTTTACCGCCTCTCCCCAGCGCTGCTGACCCATCGTCAAGGAAGGAGCCTCATCTTCCTCGGCGTCGCTCAACGCAGGAAACTGTCAGGACAAAGCGCGGAGGTTGCTCCCTGGAAGGTCCCGGGGGGTGGGTGTGCAGGACAGCACGCCCTCCTCCTGGGCCTCTGCTCTGGGTGCAGAGCTTTGGGCCTGCCCGGAGCACCCTCCCGCCGCGCCAGCGCTCCGCCAACCTCGCCTGTTCTATTTTTTTGGTCAAAAGCAAGCATTGGTCAAAAATGTAATTTTTTTATCTATAGACTTGAAAAAACAAGTTGCTTTCAGGTAAAGTCACTTTTTCCCCCCCCAAAAGAAAACTGTAAAACGTCGTCAATGAAATCACATTAACATCCACATTCAGCAGAGGGGAGCATCTGCTCTCTATACAGTGGGGACAGGAGCTGGGTGGGGGTGCAGCGGGCGGGACACCGAGCATCCTGATCCCGAGCCCCCGAGCTCCAGAGCCCCCGAGCCAGTGTTTCCTTCCAGAACAAGCTTCGGTGAAAACCCTCTAAGTGCTGTGCTCATGGCCTTTGCAGATGCTGACAAACCATCCTCAGCAAATAGCTTTATCAGCATCGTAGGGCCCCGGCCTCCACGGCGCTCCTTGAAAAGTCATGTGACAACAACGGGACAGACTGAGCATTTGTTCTTTGAAAGGAGCCCTCGGGTTGCTTTAAAGAGGTGCAGCTTCCCGCGGTGACCAACACCAACGGGGGGAGATACTATCCAAGGTCCACCAGGAATTCCTGCGACCCGGCAAAAAACCCCAAATAATCCAGCTGAAAAACAGGCAGAGGAGCTGAATGGGGACTTCACCAAAGAAGACACGCGGACGGCCAACAAGCCGTGGACAGAGGCTCCGCGTCCCTGGCATCAGGGAAATGCAGAGCCCACCTCACACCTGTCAGGCAGCGGAAGTCAGCAACACAGGAAACCACAGGTGGACGCAGAGGAGGCGGAGCGAGGGGGCCTCCGGCCCTGTGGTGGGCGTGCGGACCCGCGCAGCCACCCTGGAGAACGGTGTGCAGGCGCCTCAAGAAATGAGAAGTTGAAATACCGTGTGACCCAGGAATTGCACTTCTGGGCATTTAGCCCCAGGAGAGGAGACCTGCATCCTGAGGAGGGACCCACGGCGCCCCGGCCCCTGCAGCCGTGGGGTGCACAGTGGACAGCACGCACTCCCGGGGGACCATTCCGTGCCCCCGTTGGCAGCGGCAGTGACAGTCTCCGGTCACAACGTCCACGGTAGGCGGTGCTTCCCAGGAGTATTAAGAGAAGCCGCCGGCACGCACGGTGTGGGAGGAAGTGGAACTTTTCTGCAAGAACAGGCGGATGAAGCCTCCAGGATGGGTGATTGTGACATTCCCGGACGCCCGCGCTCTGCAGGCTTGGCAGAAAACCAAGGTGGAACCAGCTTCCACCCGTCACGCGGGGCACGGCCGCGTTGTTTTCCTTGAATTCCTGCTGTGCATTTGCACCTGAAGGGATGTCCCTGGCGCTGAGTTTTGGGGTGGCAGAGCCGAGAGCACGGGAATGAGACTGACGTAATAAAGGCCTAAATGTTTCTTAGAGAACCGAGGACAGAGGCTTATGTTCCCTTTAGCGCCAGCCTGATTGGGAACGTTGCCAGCAGCGGGGAGCGCGTGAGCATCGCGGCAAGACCAATGAGACCCACACCGAGGTGCCTACGACAGACGCTGGGACCTCAGTTTCTGTGGGTGGGAGCTCGGGTCTCCCGTAGGGCCCTTGGGGTCAGCTGTCCCGGCTGCAGCCACGCAGGAGGGGGGCAGGTAAAACGAGAAAGTCCAATTTCCACCTCCCCGCAGTCCTGCTCGCCCAGTGGCTGCCCTTAGCAGTCTGTGCTAAACAAAAGACACAGACCACGCGTCCCGTGCACAGAAGCGTTAATGCGTCATAGACGGCCCCTGGCACGCGTGGATGGTCGTGTGGCTGTCCACCGCGCACCCCCCGCCCCGATTTGCCATGTCCCGGACTCTCTGAACGGACACGTAGGATAGACTGTGGCTTGGGATACCAGAGCGGGGTCAGGGGCTGGAGTTTCCACAGCGGCTTGGAGGCGGGGCAGGGCTGAAGGGGGTCTGCAGACGCCACCCACCTAGGAGGAAGGGTTGTTTCTCCAGGACACATGCATAACCAGGTCCCCGGGGCTCTCAGGGCGTCTTTACCAGGTGAGTGCATCACCACCAGGTAGCCGGCGGGGGTGCAAGCCCAGCCGGAAGCCCAGACCGGGCCTGGCTGCACACACACCCACCAAGGAGGGGGCCCGGGGCCGCAGCACCCAGGGGAGAGCCCTCCCGGGGCGGGGGTGGGGGCGGGCTGCAGAGCCTCCGCCGTGGGGCTCCCGCGTGCTCTTCCCACATTGTTCTCCTTTTGCAAATCCTTTACAAGTCAATGAACGCGAACTCGAACCACCCTGAAAAACTGGATTCACGCCGGAGAATGGGTCCACGGCAGGAAGTGCCCAAGCGTTGACCGGGGTGGCTGTGCGGCCCTCGGGTCCCGTGGGGGGACCCACTCCCTCCTGAGGCGCCCTCTCCAACAGGGAGCAGCGGCCGATGGCGTTGGCGGCCACTCCTTCAGCCACCAAGGGCCCAGACGCGTCTCTGTGGATCCCTACTTACCGTGTATGGATCTCCGTTGCTGCTTACAGGTCTAGCCCCTGTGCCCTGTCGACAAAGGCAAACAGAATCAGCTCCACGCTGTCTGCAGGAGGCCGCACGGGAGACGGAGGGCTCCAGAAAGATCCAGAGGGTGCTGGCCACAGAGACAGCCTCGGGGAGACGCGGGAGCACCTCGGTCTCCAGGGCTAACCCTGGGAAAGGCCAAGTTCACGGGCAGATACAGTAGGTGAGCCCGGGAACAAAAGCCGTGTGCTAGGGGGTCCCTGGGGGGTCAGTGGTTGAGCGCCGTCTTCAGCCCAGGGCGTGACCCCGGAGTCCTGGGATCGAGTCCCACGTCGGGCTCCCTGCATGGAGCCTGCTTCTCCCTCTGCCTGTGTCTCTGCCCCCTCTCTCTCTGTGTCTCTATCATGAATAAATAAATAAAATCTTAATAAAAACAAAAAAGCTGTGTGCTAAACCATAAAGGCCGGGATGTTCTCTTGCTGGAAGTACCTTTGATGCAGACGCTGCAGCATCACCATAGAGCTAAAGACACAAGGAAATTCAGAGAAACAGAAACCAATTACTAATCGGGGCTAATTCACGGTTCTGGGCTTTTTTTTTTTTTTTTTTTTCAGTCTCTGGTGGATGAAAAAGAAGCAAAAGATCCTGTTCCCACGGACGATCACCAGCTGCTGTGGTGACCTAACCTTTCCACGGAAGTGCCCCGAGGACCATACGCAATGAATTGTTCCCTGCTTTTCCGAAAGAACAGTCGGATACATTTTTTGTAGGACAGTCCTGTAGGGCCGACAGCTTACAGGGAGGCCTGTGGTTTTTACAGACACACACTCAGCACAAGCAACCTGGACCCACCTCTGGGAATGTTATTTGGGAAGAGATGGGTTTGAAATGCGCGGGGAAGGTTTTTGTTTTTGTTTTTGTTTTGTTTCATTTCATGTTGTTCTGACGGGCCAGTCATTGAGGGAAAAAAAAAAAAAAGTAGCAAAGCCAGGTCCCTACCTCCTATCCTACATGAAAATAAGTTATGAGGGACCGAATATTATGGTCTTTAAAAATTAACATTACTGAGGCACCTGGGTGGCTCAGAGGTTGAGTGTTGGCCCGCGGCCCAGGGCATGACCCCGGGGTCCTGGGATCGAGTCCTGCATCAAGCTCCCTGCACAAAGTCTGCTTCTCCCTCTGCCTATGTCTCTGCTTCTCTCTCTGTCTCATGAATAAATAAATTCTTAAAAAAAAACCATTCAGATTATTAAAACAAAACAATGATTTTTAAAACTCTGAAAGAAGTGGAGTTCTTGCAGCATCCACCGAGATAAATTCCAGCTGCACAGAAGGCATAAATGTCATGAGAGACGGCATGGCCTGGGGTCACTGACATGGAGGGGCTTGGGCAGAGCTGGGGGGCCGCACCCTCATCCTCCATCCTCAGGGTGGAGCCGGGATCCTGGAACCGGGCCGAACCCCACACCCCCGAGCCCCTGCAACTTGCTACTGGAGCAGATTTTGCTCAGTGAGCGACTCACCATCAATCCTGTTGGGCCCGCCCGGCTTCTCGGTGCCAGCACCTACCAGATTCTTCCTCAGCAGCATTTGCAAACATGCCCCGTTGTCTTCAAAACCCCCTAAGCTCTTAGGAGACTCAGCTTGTTCCTGAGCTGCAATTCTGAGACCCCATATAGACGCTCGGCTTTGTGTCCCCTCTCTGTCTGTCCTCTGCCGACGCATGTGAGCGCAGAACCACAAAGGCGCTGGAGGGAGGGGCGCCCGGGGGGCCCAGTGGATGAGCAGCCACCTGCGGCCCAGGCCGTGACCCCGGGGTCCCAGGATCAAGTCCCGCATCCCGCTCCCCGCCGGGAGCCTGCTGCTCCCTCTGCCTGTGTCTCTGCCTCTCTCTCTCTCTGTGCCTCTCATGGATAAATAAATAAAAACCTTAAAAAAAATAAACAAATAAAACGGTGGAAGGAAATGCGGGCGGATTCCTCTGTAAATCGGCCGGAAGGAGGGCTTTCATGTGACAACCCATGACACAGAAGCCGTGGAGGAGAAAAGTTAAACTAAACATAAAATTTTAAACTTCTGCAAAGAAAAACACACGATATCCTCAGTGAAAACAGATGGCGCACAGTCCCTATAAAAGAGGCCATCGTCTCTCCAACCCGGGGAGAGCGCACTTGCAAGGACCCTTAATGGTTTAAAAAAAAAAACACACACAAATGTTTTTCTAATACACCGATAAGAAAAGATCTCCATGTTTTGGGTACAGTCTTTCTCTATTTTTTTCCAAAGTGAGGAAAATTAAGGATCTAATGATCTAATTAAGCCTTTTGACACCTGGCCTAGAAATGGAGAAGGGAGGAGGGCCCCTCCTCCTCTGACCAGGTGCAGGAGACCAGGAGCCGTGGGCCGCCCCTTCCCCAGGCTGGGGAGTGGTTGGGGGGTGGTCCCACCCCAGTGGGGGCCCCCTAAGCGCAGGGCTATGTGACGCCCCCCGGGGACCCTGCTGGTCCTGCACCTGCTTTCCCCTGGGCACACGGAGCGGGCATCCCGTGGGCTTCCCTCCCGCCTCCCCCCGCAAAGCCACACCGGCCGGGCTGGGGAGGGAATGGGGGGTGGGGTGTGCAGGACGCAGAGCTGCACAGGTGAGTCAGGGGAGGCCGTGCTGGGTCCCAGCGCAGGGCGCCCAGGGCCAGGGGAGGTGGGCAGCGGTACCTGAGCCCTGAGCGCCATCCCGCCTCTGCACAAGGAAGCAGCTGCCGCAGGAAGCCTGCGCCCAGAAGCACCCGCGGCGCCGCCCACAGGCCAGGCAGGGGCGTGGATCCACCGGTGCTCGGCCTGCACCTGCTGCCTGTGTGGCGCAGATGCAGGGCGGAGCGCACATGTGTGGGCGGAGGCCCGGGGGTTTCCACCTGGTGGGCTCCCAGGTACACCTGTGTGTGTGCTCGGGTTTCCTGTGGCGCCGGACCTGGCATCCTCGTGCATATTCACCGCAAGCTACAGGAGTGGAGACCATCATCCCACCAGGCACCCAGGGTGAGGCCTGCGTCCCCATGCCCCCGTGTCCCGAGTAGGGAGCCACGTGTGACCCACAGTGTCCTTGGTGCTGGGGACAGTCCTTCCCAGCCCTCAGAGGGTGGGCGTCAGAACCGCCAGGCGGCCCCGAGGGTCTGCTGGGACCTGGCCTGCCTTGCTGGTGGTGCCCAGCCCCGGCACTAGCGGTGCTGCCACCGCCACGGTGAGCTCCCCCATGGCCAGCATTTCTGGGAGGGGGACGGAGGGGGGCAGGCGAGAAGCTGGGGCCCACCCAACCCGCCTCTTTTTTTTTTTTTAAGTATTTATTTATTCATGAGAGAGGCGGACACACAGGCAGAGGGAGAAGCAGGCTCCCCGTGGGGATCCCGATGCGGGACTCGATCCTGGGCCCCCCGGGTCATGCCCTGGGCCCAAGGCAGCTGCTCAACCCCTGAGTCCCCCGGGCGCCCCTTGACCAGCCTCTTAACGTTTCATAGTAAAGAGCACTTTAAAAAACCTCTCCTGGTGCCGTCTCTCCTTTTCCAGATGCCAGGTGAGGGCCACAGTGGGGACAGTTGGTTCCGAGTCCCGCCGTGTGAGCCAGGTGCGGCCTCCTGGAGAACACCCCAGTGTCCTGTTGTCTTGAGGGTCCCCTGACCTCCTGGTGCCCCGGTTGCCCTGCCCTCCTGACCCGAGTCCCCCTGACCTGGCACCAGGGACCGCTGCTCTGAGCGCAGCCGCAGCCTCTTCTGTTTGCGTTTGCCACTGAAAACAATTTCGAAATGGGCAGTGTGTGTCTTGGGTCACGTTTGTCGGGCACGCCGAGTCGCCTGTCCCCAGCACCCTCAGTGGCGCCCTGGGCGGGAAGCACGGGGTCTGGGCAGGGGCTGGGGCAGGGGAGGCCCTGGGCTCCAGGCCGGGGAGGAGCGGGCCGCACACCCTGCTCTGGCACCTGGGGGAGCCCAGCGAGTTCCCAGAGCGGGGCCGGGGGAGGCCGTGTGCCCAGGGCTGGGGGCCTTTCCCTGGACAGGGGCCCGGCCTCAGGCACCACTCAGCCAAGCGGTAGAGGCGTGTGTCTCTGGCCTGTCACACTGAAACCGTGTCACGGGCACAAGGGACCCTCTTGGCGCAGGAAAGAGCAAGTCGGAGCCTGGCTTTGGACGGACCCGCAGGTGGCCCAGGGCAGCGACGGCTGAGTCCCGAGCTTTAGGATCATGGCCGGGGAACACCCAGGGGCGCCCGGCAGCGGGTGGCATCGGCGCCCACTCACCTACTTCCTTCAGTGAGGCCGCTCCACCTCGCGCTGGGGCTTTCAGACTCCAGCACACAGAATTACTTATTGTTTCTGCATCGGATATTTATTTTTATTTTCTGTCTATGGTGATGCTTTGGCCTCTTTTAGCGCCGTTCTGGCTGGGGAGAGGCTGCCCGCATGGGGTCAGTGGTCCCTGGAGGGGGGAGGACCTGGCACGGAGCACCATGCCTTCTGCTGGGCGCTGAGCAGCCCAGAGCCACAGCCCCGGAGACGGTGCTCCTCTGGCTTGGTTGCCCGGGGTGGGGAGCTAGGCACGAGGGGCCACCCCGCAGCTCAGAGGCCGCCGGGATTCCTCAAGGCGGCTGCCCTGCTCTCCTTCCCCGTGGAAACCCAGTGAGGGCTGCGGCCTGGGCCCTGCCCCCTTCCCACTGCCGCCTCCTGGCCGCCCCGGGGGCCTCCTGGTGGCCCCGTGTGACATGCCATGCCGGCTGTCTCTGGATCACAGAATATGATGAATTTTCCTTCTAAGCCCCATTTCTAAAGATTTAAAACAAATTTATTAATGAGAGATACACAGAGAGAGAGAGGGAGGCAAAGACACAGGCAGAGGGAGAAGCAGGCTCCATGCAGGGAGCTCGACGTGGGACTCGATCCCAGGACCCCAGGATCACACCCTGGGCTGAAGGTGGAGCTAAACCGCTGGGCCACCTGGTCTAAGCCCCATTTCCATCTCGTCCTGTGTCCCATTGACTTTACTATTCTGTACCCAACATGTATATTCCTAGAACAGATTCTACGCAACCAGTTTACTCAAGGTTGCAGTTGACCTCGGGTTATAAATACGAGGCTAATGACTGATACTATTTGGAAACCACTACAGAAGAGAAAAAACCCCGTAAACTTCACTAATAATCAATTAAGTGCAAAAGATCATAGCGCAGGGACTGCTTTAAATGCACTAACATTTGTAAACATAAACTGTCAAAATATCTCCCAAGACAGAAAGAGCCAGGTTCACTTGTGAATCCTATTGGACATTTAAAGAAAGAAATTATACCAATTCTTTATCATCTTTACCTGAAAATATAAGCAGAGTAAATAATTCTTAACCCATTCTTTGAGGCCAGCATTACCAGAATACCAAAAACAGATGAAGACATTACAAGAAAGGAAAACTATAGATGAATATCTTTCATGAACAGAGACGAAAACATCCTCAACAAAATATTAGCAAATCAAATCCAACAATGTACAAAATAATTATATACTGTGACCAAATGGGATTTATTCTGGTGTGCAAGGCTGTTTTGAGAGTTGAAAATCATCCAATGTAAGCCATCACATCAAGCTAAAGAAATAGCACATGATCATATCAATAGAGGCAGAAAAAGCATTTGACAAAATCCAGTATGCATTCATGATAAAAATGCAGTAAACTGGTACTCCTGGGGGGCTCATGCCCTTCAGCTCAGGGCATGATCCCAGGGTCCTGGGATCGAGTCCCGCATCGGGCTTCCCGCAGGGAGCCTGCATCTCCCTCTGCCTGTGTGTCTGCCTCTCTCTGTGTCTCTGATGAATAAATAAGTAAATAAAATCTTTAAAAAAAAAAAACCAGTAAACTGTGAATACAGGAGAACTTCCTCAACTCGATAAAGAATATCTCTAAAAACTTCAGTTTAAAAAAAAACCCCAAAAAATAAAAATAAAAAATCAGTTTAATCACAGTTAATGGTAAGAATCTTTTTCTTTAAGATTTTAAAAAAAAGTTTATTCATGAGAGATGCAGAGAAAGAGGCAGAGACACAGACAGAGGGAGAAGCAGGCTCCACACAGGGAGCCTGATGTGGGACTTGATCCCAGGACCCCTGAGCCAAAGGCAGATGCTCAGGCATTGAGCTACCCAGGTGCCCCTAATGATGAGAATCTTGAAGCTTTCCCACGAAGAGTAAAACAAGACAAGGATGTCCCATCTCTCACTTGTTAACATCATGGTGGGAGTCCTAGCTGATGCAATAAGACAAGAAAAGGAAATAAAGGTCTACTGATTGGGAAGGAGTAAATGAAATTGTCTTTGCAGATGACAAGAAGAATCATTGAAAAAACTCCTGGAACCAATAAGTGATTAAAGAAAAGTGGGAGGATACCAAGATCCAGAGTCAATCCTTTCTAAATATGCCAGCAATGAAAAAGTAGAATCTGAAATTAAAAAGACACCACTTACATTAGTACCCCCCAAATGGAATACTTGTATGTAACAAAATATGAGTGAGATCTATATGAAAAAGTACTAGACTGATGGATCTTACATAAGAACTGGGTAAATGGAGAGGCATCCCATGTTCATGGATAGGAAGACTCAATTTTGTCAAGATGTGGGTTCTTCTCAACTGGATCTATAGATTCGAAGCAATCCCAATCAAGGTTTCAGTATGTTATTTTGGAGGTGTTGATAAATTGATTCTAAAGTTTAAAAAGAGAGGCAAGGGGATCCCTGGGGGGCTCAGCGGTTTGGCATCTGCCTTTGGCCCAGGGTGTGATCCTGGAGTCCTGGGATCAAGTCCTGCATCGGGCTCCCTGCATGGAGCCTGCTTCTCCCTCTGCCTATGTCTCTGCCCCACTGTCTCTCTATGTCTATCATGAATAAATAAATAAAATCTTAAAAAAGAGAGAGAGGCAAAAGACCCAGAATAGGCAACACAGTACTGGAGAAGAAAGTGAGAGGAGTGACGCTACTTGACTTCATGCCCTACTCTAAATCTATGGTAATCATAATCTATGACCCTATAGCAGAGAGAGGGATATTGGTAATTAATAGACAAAGAGAGCAATGGAACAGCTTAGAGAGCCCAGAAATAGACCCACGTAAATATAGTCAGCTGGTCTTGGACAAGCAAAGATAATACAATGAAGAAATGGCTTTTTAACAAATGGCACCAGAACAACTGCGTGTCCATATGCAAAAAAATGAACCTAGACACAGACTTTACACCTTTCACAAAATTAAGTCAAACAGACTTAAGTGTAAAATGAAAAACTATCAACTCTTAGGTGATATGGGGAAAACCTAGATCACCTTGGGTATGGTGATGAGTTATTCGATGCTAAATGTGTGATCCACAAAAGCAAAAATGTAGAAGCTGGACACTAGTAACATTAAAAACTTCTGTGAAAGAAAACATAAGGAGAAAAGAAGAAAACCCAAAGACTGGGAGAAAATATTTACAAAAGATGAATCTGATAAAGGACTGTTATCTAAAAAAGTTAAAAGAACGCTTAAAACTCAAAAACAAGAAAACAAACAACCTGATTAATAAATGGCCAAAGGCCTTAATGGACACATTCCCCAAAGAAGATAAACACCAAATAAGCACATGAAAAATTGCTCCACATCATACGTCATCTGGAGAATGTAAAAAACAAGCAGATATAGGTAAACATCTCTTAGAACAGCCAACGGGATACTGTCATCACTGGGCAGGAGCATGTGATGCCACTCATGGTGTCCAGTCATGGTGTGACCAGGGTGACAGCACCCCCAGGTGCATATATCACAGTCACACTGTGATGTGAGGGAGATACCACAGCATGGTGTCCACACTGTGATGTTGGGGAGACACCCCCATGATATCCACACTGTGATGTAGGGGAGACACCACCATGATGTCTATGCTGTGATGTAGGGGAGACACCCCCATGATGTCCACACTGGAATGCTGGGGAGACACCCCCGTTGTGTACATGCTGTGACATTGGGGAGATACACTCATGATGTCCATGCTGTGATGTGTGGAGACACCCCCATGGTGTCCATGCTGTGATGTTGGGGAGACACCCCATGACATCCATGCTGTAATGTAGGGGAGACACCCCCATGGCGTCCACACTGTGATGCTGGGGAGACACCCCCATGGTGTCCACACTGTGATGTTGGGGAGACACCCCCATGGTGTCCACACTGTGATGTTGGGGAGACACCCCATGATGTCCATGCTGTGATGTTGGGGAGACACCCTATGACGTCCACACCATGATGTTGGGGAGACACCCCATGACGTCCACACCATGACGTTGGGGAGATACCCCATGATGTCCACACCGTGATGTTGGGGAGACACCCCATGACATCCATGCTGTGATGTTGGGGAGACACCTCAGCCTGATGTGCTACAGACTATAGTATAGGAAATGATCCCCACTTTTCTGCTCGGCGTCCTTGCCCTTTGAGCAGGTCAGAGAATAGGCAAAGCTGTGTCCCCCCCACGCCTGGTGGGCACGAGTACAGCACACTGTTGCCCCCTCTGGGCATGGGGAGGTCCCAGTGCCCCAAGGACAGCTCTGCGGGTTGGAGGTTGACAGATGAGGCTGTCGACAGGTTAGTGAGCAGGTGCAGAGAGCAGCCCCAGGTCAGGCGTCAGAACAGGGACCCCGTCCCCCCAACTCTGCCCAGGGGCTCCTGGGGCCACTGTGGTGGAGCATTTTCTTGTCATCGGACTCATGGGCACGCTTCACCACTAGGGAGACACAGACCTGCTCTCCAGGGCATTTTCATCACCGCCCAGCCAAACAAGGCCTGCCTGGGAGCCGAGCAGGGCCCCGGGCAGACTCCTGGGTTGCACTTCTTCCTTCATACACGGGGCGGTGGAGGGCGGGAGCGGCTCCCTCTGCGGGGGAGCCCCGGCATGGGGGCGGAGGTGGGGTCTGTGGCTCCTGCAGAGTCCTGCCCGTCACCCCACAGCCCACCCCACCCACCTGCCGCGGTGACCCTCCTGACCCCTCCCAGCGTCCACCCTGGTTTGCCCACCCTGGCCTTCAGCAAGAGCGGAGGAGGCAGGCATGGGGGCCCCCGGGAGCTTGGGCGCCCGCGTCAGAGCTTGCCAGTCAGGGTGCGCATGGGGCAGGGAACATGCCCCTCTACCCAGACCCCAGGTGACGTGAGGCCAGCCTAGGCCACGACACTTGGGCCATGGGTTCTGGAGAAGATCAAGGGAATGAACACAGGTGGGCACTGCCCGTGCGCCTGGCACTCGGTACCCCGACCCCAGCCGCGCCCGGACGTGTGCCTGCAGGTTGGGTGGCCCGCATCGCAGAGGAAAGCCCTGTGCCTTCGGGGAGCCCTCGGGTGGACATGGGCCCCGGGCTCGTCGCGAGCTCTTGCCTCTGGGATCTGGGCTGTGCCGACGTGACAGGAGCCAGGTTACTTCCCCGTGTGATTGGGGGGAGCGGGTGTGAGGACGGTGCCCTTCGTCACTTGGGGCCGGGGCCGCGGCCAGGTGCTTGCATGGATTTACATCATCCCCGATGTCGCAGAACACGACACAACATCTTTGTGTCCTTCCCCTGGAGGGGCCTCCGGATTGCAGTGTTCCCTCCCTTTGAAGGTTTGACTTCGCCCTTGACCCTTGCATTGTTTTTTAGAGCGGAGATTGCCCAACTTCCCGCTGCTGGTGAGTAAGCGGCTCGCTGCCGGGGCAGGACCGGACCCACCGGGTGACGGGAGGCCTGTGCGGTTTCATCATCTGGGGATGCCCCCTCCGCCCGTAGCAGCTGGGGGGTCGCGCGCAGCCTCTCAGGGCTCCTGATCCCCCCTCACAGGTCAGGGAAGTGGCATGATGGGCCGGGACGTGGGAATCGAGGGGCCAGCCCCCGTGGTGCAGCTGGGCAGGCGACCTGCCCCTGGGGACGGAGGCAGCCATTGCCCGAGTCCTAGACGCAGCAGGTGGCACCTGTGCCCGCAGCTCCTGCAGTCAGGGCCCGATGCATGCTGGCAGGGACACTCGTACAGTCCAGGTCCCCACCCGTGACGCCCGCCCCGGGGTCGCACGGAGGAGCCGCCCGCCCTGGTTTTCTGAGCCAGGAGCAGCGGCTGGAGGATGCACCCTGGGAGGCAGGGCGGGCGTCTCTCTGTGGCTGGGGTTCCACAGGGCTGAGGCTCTTTCTTGCTGAGCGGATCTAACACACATTCCGTGTTTGGCTCAGAAAACTTCCCCGTGCGTCCCCAACCACCTTTCCGTGCTGCCCCCAGTCCACCCGACTGCCCTGAACTTGTGGCGTGTGGCCTCCCCCGACAGCAGGTGTCTGCAGGCTTTGATTCGGGCCACGTGGCTCCACGCCGGGATGGCGGTGGGAAGCCCACTAGATCCGGGGGGTCGTCTGGCAACGCTGCTGGGCACGGCGTGGCGCCAGGTGCACTCGGCAGGGGAGCAGGGAAGCCTGGCTCCCCATGCCCCACTCTGCCCTCCCCGCCCTGTGGCTCCTCCATCGCTGGTCAGATGGGCAGGGGTGCCCACGGGTGACCTGGGCAGGGCGCTGGGGAGAGACCCACGGGCCAGCGCGCAGCCACACGCTCTCGGCTCGGCTCATCCGGTCGGCGTGTCACGTGCTACCAGGATGCAGGGGAGGAGCCCCGGCAAGGCTCCCGGGAGATGGGGACACTCAGGTGGGTCCCGGGACGGAGGAGGGCAGCAGGGCAGACGCATACCAAGGTATAGCAGGGCGTGGGGGGCCCGTGGAGACTCGGATGGAACCGGCACCACTTCCCGAGGGACGGTCCTGCGCGGACGACCGTCTCCCCTGAGACGCCCGGCTTGGCTGTGGCCCCTCCGGCTGCGGCCCCTCCCGCGGCCCCTCCCTGTCCCTGAGCCAGCTGACCTTTCCGGCCTCACGACGGCTGTGAGCCTGTCGCCGATGTGCCTCTGGCGCGGCCGGTCCGCTCTGTCCGGGGTCCGGCCTGCAGTCCGTGTCCAGCCTGCAGGGACGCTAGCAGGAGGGTCTCGGCCTGGCTCTCTGCCCTGCAGGCCTCACCCCTCCCCGGGTGGCCTGAGCCCGTCGCACAGCACCTACGGCCCCTCTCTCCCGTCCCCCGGCTGCCCTCCCAGCTTCCGGGCGGGACAGCGCTGGGTCCTTCCCCGAATGCGCCATCCCCTTGGCAGCGGCTGCGGCCTCACCCACGCGTGGCATGGCGCCCAGTCCTCTGCAAGGTGGGTGAGGAGGGGCTTCCCTTAGGGCCCACCCTGCGCCCCCGTGGCACGGACTTGGGTGACGGGACCTGGGCTTGGGGGTGCGCTCAGGAGCAGCCGCCACCAGGGGCGGACAGACAAACAGGCACGGCCCACAGAGGCCCCCGGGAGGGCCCGCGCCGTTTGGGGTATGTGGCCACGGGCGGGAGCGCTCTCTCTGGCCGGCTCTGGTTTGTGGCAGCTCTGAGGCAAGCAGCGGAAACATTGGGGACATCGATCTGCGACGGAGAGGAACTGAACAGGCCAAGCTAGGGCAGGGTGGGCTGGAGGCGGGGGCCTCGCGGGCAAGTGCACAACAGGGTGAACTGTCCAGGGCTGGCACCTGGCCCCCGCACAGCGGGTGGGCCGTGAGTGCTCACCCGATGATGCCTGTCGTGCAGCGTCCCTCAGGGGCCATCTCGGGTGGACACACAGATCCTGAGTGGAGGAAGTGCGAGGAAATCCGGAGCCCAGACTCTTCTTTTGGAAACGAAATCGTTGAGGCACCTGCTGGAAAAATAGCATTCAGCCAGTCCGAAGCCTCGGTCAGCTCCTCGCCGGACACTGACCTTTACTCTGTAAAAACAGTGACAGACGCGACCTTGACCTCCTGACTGCAGTGATTTCCGCCGACCTTGTTTTGGTGGCCGCTGGAGCTGCGGCCAGGGGACGGGGCAGAGCGAAGCCAAGGTGCTCGCCCGCCGCGGCCCCGGGCAGGGGGCCGTGCATGGGGCTGTGCATGGGGCCGCGCATGGGGCCGGGACGGGTGTTGTGATGCGCTCGCTCCTGGGGTCCTACGGGAGGATGCAAGCACCACTATAGGGACTGATGCTGATTTATGAGGTCGGGGAACTGGGGACGACGGAAGTCGGCGCTCCGCCCGGGTCCCTGACTTCACGCGCCCCCACCCAGCAGGTGCCCACCTCGGGTTCTTACCTATTCCTCTCACCATTGTCCATAAATGTAGAGTCACCCTGACGTGATTTCATATTACTGTTTGGCACACAAGCTGTATGCTCTGCACCTCCCCATTTTTAAAAGATTTTATCTATTTATTGAGAGAGAGAGAGAGAGAGAGCAGGAGCGGAGGGAGAAGCAGACGCCCCGCTGGGCAGGGGGCCCGACGGGGGCCTCACTCCCGGGCCCCCGAGATAGATCATGACCTGACCCGAAGGCAGGTGCTTCACCAACTAAGCCCCCCGGGCACCCCTGGACCTGCTCGTTTTTATTGGACATTATGGTAAACTTGCAAAACTTCAGTACTGGACATTTTCCCCACCGGTAAACGCAGAGCTGCCTCCTTCTTGCTAAGAGCGGCCTAGTTCCCAGGGGCTGGCTGTCCACGTGAGCCCCTCAGGCCCCAGAGGCAAGCGGGCCCCGGTCCCACTGCCTTTAAACGCACAGTGACATTCTCACCACCCCCAGAGAATATCCGGGAAATGGGAATTTTCACAAAAAAGAATCCTGGTAAAAATTCAGTCCGACGGGGCACGTGTCGGGGGGACTCTGGGTTGAGTGTCAGACTCTGGTCTTGACTCAGAGCTCAGGCCGGGCTCTGCACTCGGCAGGGAGGCTGCTAGAGATCCTCTCCCTCTGCTCCTCACTCTCGCTCTCTCTAAAATAAAGTATTAACTCTTATTTTTTTAATTTTGGTCTGAGCCAGAAAGTCAGGGGAAGCCTGGGGTCCTGGAGCCCATTCCACAGCCACGGCCCTGGCCCTTCGTAGACTCGGGGTCCAGCTCCTCTCTGGATGCTGTGCTCCTGCCACACCGGGGAGCTTGGCACCAGCTCCGGGGGATGCTGGGCCTTTCCTTCCATCCTCATCGTGGGAAGGGCTGCGATGCGTGCGGGTCCCTGGGCTGCGGGCCTTCTGCCTCAATTCTGGGCTTTGCCGCGGAGACCTGGCCAGGGTCCCTCCCTTCCCCTCCCTGGGCCTTGGCTTCCCCATTTGAAGCTGGCAGGAGGCCCAGCCCTGCCCGGCTGATGTCTCCGGTGCTCCCTGGGTGTGCGGGGGACGAGGAGGGGTGCCGACCGGTGGACCGGGGATGCCCCTTGAACACAACAGGCGAGGCCTGGCTCTGCGTTCCTGGTTAGAACAGCACTTTGGGGCAGCCCGGGGGGCTTAGCGGTGGAGCATCTGCCTTCAGCCCAGGGCGTGACCCTGGGGTCCCGGGATCAAGTCCCCCATCGGGCTCCCTGCATGGAGCCTGCTTCTCCCTCTGCCTGTATCTCTCTCTCTGTGTCTCTTATGAATAAATAAATAAAATCTTTAAAGAAAAAAAAAAAAGAATTGCACTTTGGCTCCAGGTGGAAACCATAACAGGACAAACACAGTCGGACACCTGGGCCGGGAGCCCTCCCTCCACCCACCATTTGCGCAGGGCCTTGGGTGCGCAAGCAAAACAAACTTTTTTTTCCAGACTTATTTTGAACGCGGCCACAAACACGCAGCGCGGGCAATCATTAACCGCCCATTCAGGGGGAAGGGGAGGGCCGGCCGCACCCTTTATAGGGCGCGCGTGGCTCCCAGCATGCGAGCATCTGGCTTTTGGCACTGAGCGTCGCCTGCCTGCGAGCCACTGCCCGCCAGCCGGTCTCCGAGCGCCACACCTGCGCGACAATGCCTGTGGCCCCCGCTGCCCGTGCCTGGCCGCCTCTGCTCCTGCTGGCTGTCCAGCTCGGCGCCACCGCTGGCACCCCGCAGCCGTGGCACTGTGCGCCCTGCACCCCCGAGAAGCTGGCGCTCTGCCCTCCGGTGCCCGCCTCCTGCGCCGAGACCGCCCTGCCCGCCGGCTGCGGCTGCTGCCCCATGTGCGCCCTGCCACAGGACGCGCCCTGCGGAGTGGCCACTGCGCGCTGCGCCACTGGGCTCAGCTGCCGAGCGGCGCCAGGGGAAGAGCGGCCCCTGCACGCCCTCATCCGCGGCCGGGGCGTCTGCGTGCCCACCGATCCCGCCGCAGGTAGGACCGCAGCCCCACTGGTTCCCCTCCCCAGGACAGACGACTGGGGTGGGGCGGGGGGTGCCGCCGAGGCCCACGGCCGGTGCGGAGCAAACCCACCCACGGCCAGAGCACGGCAGGCAGAGGGTCTTCCGGCACCTAGTGAGGCCTATCACTGCGTGGTCCAGCGGCAGGTGCCCAGGAGAGGGCAGGAGAGGCGGGAGGGCTCCCAGGACTCGGTGCCAGGGTCGGGGAGGGAGGCCACGGGGTGCGCCTGCCACTGGGTGGCCCAGGACGGGGATCCCTCCTGCCAGCCGGCCCGGGGACGTCCTTTATCACGGGCTGTGGGGACAGCCTGAGATGCCCGCTGCTCCAGAGCTGGCGGGAGTGGAGGCTGGGAGTCTGCATTCACTGCCATAGAAAGAAGGTGTCTGATGTGTGTGTTGCCCCCGCTCAAGGACTGGACTGTCAGACGTTCCTGACTTGCAGAGGGGAGCAGAGGAAACACCCCTCCGTCTGTCCCTCCCCGTGGGGCCGGTGGCTGGGCTGTCCCGGGTCCTTCCTGGAGGAGCCCCATGGTTCCGTAACCCTGCTAGGGCATCGGCCCGAGTGCATGGCCCTTCCCAGGAGGCTCTCTGCCTTCAGAGTCAGTGAAATGGGCTCATCCTGATGGTCCCCAGCAGAGATGCATCCCCAGGGCCCCCCAGGAAAGCCAGTTCTCTATCTCCGTCCATGCACCGAATCCCAACGTCCATGTGGCTTCACTCTTCCACCCCTTTAGAGGCAAAGACTCGGGGCGCCCTTGCCAGACCCCCCCCGCCCCCACATACCTGAATTACACAATTGCTGTTGGGTCGTCACGTTCCCAGGAAACTGTCAGAAGCCCTGTTCAGCGGTAAGGGGGTAGAGCTCAGGATCAGCTCGAGCAGCCTCCCAGCCCAGCCTGGCTGCCGGGAGAGGAAGGCGCTCCCAGGGGCGCAGGCGCCCAAGCTCGGGGGAGGCGGTGGGGGGCTCACGGGTGTGCGGCGCTGCACGTTTCAGATGCCAAGGAGTCCTCGGAGAGCTCGGAGATCACCCAGGAGCAGCTCCTGGAGAACTTCCACCTGATGGTCCCGTCGGAGGAGGACACGCCCATCCTCTGGAACGCTGTCCGTAATTACAAGACCGTGAGATCCGACGACTCCGACAAGTTGAAGGTGAGGCCTTGGGGCAGGTGCCACGCAGAAGCCGTCGGCCCCCTGCCTCCCGGGGGCCTGGGAAGGATAGACCTTCCCCACCGCAGCTGTGGCTGTTCTCCCACCAGGGGCCTGCTGGGCTGTGTAGCTTTGCCCGTGTGTCGCCCTAAAGCTCAGGCGGGGCCTTTACGCTCCCTCCCCGAGGGCGCCCGCACCCCCCCCTTAAACATTGTGATCAGAGGCATCAGCTCTGCAAGCATGGCCCCTTCTGTCGTCCCCCGAAACTGTCCCCACCCAGCACTAGCTCCCTGGTCCGGGCTGAGCCGACGGCTGTTTTTCATTCTACCGCTTGAGGGCGACCAAGAATCAAAGTTGGGGACACGGGCCGGTCTGTGAGAGAAAGAGCCAGATGGGACCCATAGGCCTGGGCGCCGGGTCTGACCCGCTTCCCAGGTGCTTCGGGGTTTTGTCTGCAAGGGTGATGGGTGCAGACGGTCCCGTTGTCTGTGGTAGCCCGGAGGGGCCGTGTCCTCACTCCACGTGGCTGCTGTGACATAACAGCACAGAGGAAAGGCTCACGGCCTAGGAGCTTCTGCTGCGGGAGAGGCCGTGTCCTCTCTCCAGGCGGGGGGGGGGGGGGGGGGGGGGGGGGGCGAGTCCCCACAGGGCAGGGGCCCGGGAAGGCCTGGTGGGGACGCACAGCCCGTTGGGTCAGTCCCCGTGTCACTCACGGCGATGTGGACCTAACTGCCCTTCCAGGAGCCCTGCCGGCGGGAGCTGCACGAGGTGCTGGCACGGCTGGCCGAGGAGCAGGCGTCCAGACAGCTGTACAGTTTCTACCTGCCCAACTGCAACAAAAATGGGTTCTATCACAGCAGACAGGTATGCACCTTGCTCGGGGCGCCCTCACGGGTTGGCCAGCCTGGCACATCCCCGCAGAGCCGCCCTTTCCCCGGACAGGGCATCCAGTCCCAAATACGCCCTGCAAGGCCCCCCAACCAGCCGTACTGAGTCAGACTCCGCCCCTCCGGGGCCCAGGGCAGGGGGGTGGAGGGACCCTGCAGTCGGCCAGGGGCTCTTGGTCGCTTGCGCAGTGAGCCCGGGCAGGTGGGCAACAGGTCCCGTGCTCTGCACCTGTGTCCCGGCTGTGACACCAGAGGGAGGGGAGAGCTCCGCTCAGGAGATGGAGCCAGCCCCCTGCTTTCCTCCCCTCAAGGGGAAGCAACCACCTTCAGGAAAGAGTGTTTCCGGCCTCCCGGGTGATCACTGGGATGGGAAACAAAGCGAGGCTTCATCTGGGGGAGCTCTTTAGGACTCCAGGAAGCTTGGGCTCTGGGGGGATCACGGGAGGGTCACCTCCCCCTTCCGGGAGGAGGCTGTGCTTTCCTGATGAGGAACCTGCCCGGGGGCGGGGGGTGGGCACAGCGTCCAAGGTGACAGCAGCCACACTCGGGACGTGTCCCTCCGGGCCCAGCTGCCCTGCCGTCGGGGTCACGAGGCAGACAGCTGTGTGCACCGAGCCATCTACCGCATGCACAGCCTCCCTAACAACCAGGTGCTCAGCCTCAGTCCCTATCTTAGGAGGAGAACTGGGTGGGGGGCGTCTGTGCCCTTGGCCGCGGTCACGGGGCGCCCCCTCCTCCCCGCCCGTGGGCCGCCCCTGACCTCGCGCTGTCCGCTTGATCTGCAGTGCAAGACGGCCATGGACGGCCAGCGCGGGCTCTGCTGGTGCGTGTACCCCTGGAACGGGGAGAGGATTCCGGGGTCCGTGGAGGTCAGAGGCGACCCCAACTGCGGGCAGTATTTCACCGGGCACAGCTGAGAGCACGTGCGCTGTCCTCTGTCCCTTCACGGGGAATATTTAAGTACATAGTGTATTTATAGTCTAGAAATCATGCACACTTATCTACCTATATATGTATATGTGTGGGAGCCACTTTTATACGTGTTGGTGAACGCATAAATCTGTAGTTTATTTATTCACTGTACATGTATTTTTTCGACACAGTTGCTGTGCTGTTATTTTGTAAATCATGAAACACGTTAGAGGCACTGGGTGTAAATACTTGATTTGTAGCTCCTCAAAGTTCCCTGCTTCTGGTTCTAAAAAGCAGGGGAAAAATAAAGCCTGGAAAATGCAAAACTTAAATGCGTCACAGTGCTGGGTTTTTGTTGTTTGTTGTTGTTCCCTTCAAGTGACCTGAGGGGACGGTGAAGCCGTGCTTAAGGACTCACCCTGTGCCCACAGATCCCAGTCTGTGTAGACGTGCAGGGAGAGTTCGGGGCTGATTATGGGGCCCGAGCTGGACGTGGCTGTGTGGTCACACGCACCTGCATGGTGTGGACGTGGTGGGTGGGAATAAATGCTCTACGAAGGAACACGGTGGCTGCGTGGATAAGGACCAAATGCTCCCCCTTTGTTTCCGAAATCCCCTCACACACCCCCTTCTCATGCAGCTTTGGTGTTTCAGGCTCCCTGTCCTGCTGCTGGCAGGTCTGCCCTTCCCCTACCACCCCCCTGCCTGCCCCACCCCCTGTCCTGGGGCCTAACCTCTGATGACTCACCCCTTTCCTGTCTCTGTGAGCAGCAGGCCTGCCCCCCACCATCTTAAGCACGGGATACAAACACTTTCTTCCTTTGCCCCTCGCCCTCTCCTCTGTCCTCTGTAGGGCTTGACCCCTTGTGTTTTGATGGTTGAACCCTGAGCACATGGGGCTTCTCTGCTCCCTGGATTCCTTATTTCTTCCTAGCAGGAACTATTCCTGGCTTGCTCTCCCCGATGCAGCCCTGCCAACTCTTCCTTCCACATCTCTCCACGATGGGTATCTCAACCATCACATGGGTCCCTCCTGGCCTCTTGGCTGCCTCCACTCCATCTCCTGGATGCCCCTATCTTGCTGTGGGAAAAGCCAGAGTCTCCCCAATTTACACCCCCACCCTCTATGGTCTGGGCTCCAGCTCTCCCTCTTGGGGCTCTCCCTTCACCTCTGACCTGTGGCTGCCACCCTCCCTCTGCCAAGCCCCCAGGATTGACTTGTGAACTCAACATCCAATATTATAATATATTATGACTATTGACACAAAATCTTCAACAAAATACTAGTAAACTGAATCCAGCAACATATTAAAATAATCATTCATGAGGTGCCTGGGTGACTCAGACGGGTATGTATCCAACTCCTGATTTTGGTTCAGGTCACGATCTCAGGGTGCGAGATCGAGCCCTGCAATGGCTCCATGCTGAGCATACAGCCTACTTGAGATTCTCTCTCTTTCTCTCTCTCTGCTTCACCCCCAACTTGTGTGTATGTGTGTGCATGTGTGAGCTCTCTCTCTCTCTCTCTCTCTCTCTGGAAAAAAAAAAAAATTCACTATAACCAAGTGGATTTATCTCAGGAATGCAAGGTTGTTCCAAAACCCTAAAACAAAATAATGCAACAAATCATATCAATAGAAAAAAAACAAAAAACAAAAATCACATGGTCATCTCAACAGACTCAGAAAAAGCATTTGATAGTATCCAATATCTTTTATAACTTTTCAGGGTAAAAAAAAAAAAAAAAAAAAAAAGAATCCAAACAACAAATATCAACAGACTAGGAGTAGAAAGAACTTCCTCAAGCTGACTAAAGGGATCTAGGAAAATCCCACAGCTGACAATGTGGTTAATGGGGAAAGTCTGGGTGCCTTTCCCCTTCCTGCAGATGGTAAACAAGGCGAGGATGTCTACTCCCATCACTTCTCTTCAACAGTGTCCTGGAGGTTCTATCAGTTAGGCAAGAAAAATAAATAAAAGGCATTCAGGTAAAGGAAAGGTAGAAGTATCCCTATTTGGAGATGATATGATCTTACATACAGAAAATCCTAGGCGATCCACTAAAAGACTATTCAATGAGTTGAGCGAGGTTGCAGGATACAAGATCAATATACAACAATCCATTGTATTCCTATACATTTGCAATGAACAACCAAAAAATAAAATTAATAATTTCACTCAGTGTTTAGCATTAATAAATAAAATACTTGGTAATACATTTAACAGAAGAAGTACAAAATAAAGACTACAAAATGTTGTTGAAAGAAATAAAAGGAAATCTAAATAGATGGAAAACATACCATGTTCATGGAACAGAAGGCTTGACATTGTCAACATTAAACACCTTAAACCCACAGATTAACCACAATCCTTTTCAGAATCTAAGCTGACTTCTTTGTAGTCAGCTAAAAAACGGATTTCAAATTTAAGATGGAACTTCCAGAGGTCTGGAATAGCCCAAACAATCCTGCTAAAGAACAAAGTAGAAGGACTCACATTAACTGATTCCAAAACTTTCTACAGAATAATAGTAATCAAACAGGGTGTTAGGGGAGTAAGGATAGACATATAGATCAGTGGAATAGAATCGAAAGGCCACTAATAGACATTGATGTTCAGCTGAATTTCAGTGAGGGTTGGAAGACCGTTTAGTGAGGATAAATGGTTTTTTCAACAAATGGGGCAGGGAAAACTGAATAGTCACATGTAGAAGAAATTGGATCCCTACCTCACACTATATACAAGATTAACTCAAGACCAATAAAGATGTAAATATAAGAGCTACAAACATAAAATTCTTAGATGAAAACTTTGGGGTAAATCTTCACCACCTTGGATTTGGCAAAAGATTCTTAGATATAACACCAAAAATGCAAGTGACAAAACTGAAAGCTAAATTTTACCCAAATTAAAAACTCGTGTGCTTCAGGAAAGTAAAAGGACAACCTGCAGAATGGGAGAAAATATTTGCAAATTAATAATCTGCTAATGCTGGCATCCATTATACATGAGGAACTCTTACAACCCAGTAGTATAAAGACAAACAACCCAGTTGGGCAAAATATATGGACAGACATTCCTCCAAAGAAGATACTGTCACTAAGCACATGACATGATAGATGCTCACCGTCATGAGTCCTCAGGGAAATGCAAATCAACACCCCAATGAGATGCCCCTTTGCACCCATGAGGATGGCCGTGCTCAAAACAGCAGGTAAGAAGTGCAAGTGGTGACGTGCAGAAATGAGGCCCTTGTACGCTGCTGGTGGGAATGTACGATGTGCAACTACTTTGGAAAACGGTCTGGCAGTTCCTCAAATGATTCCACACCGAGTTACCATAGGACCCAGCAATTCTGCTTCTAGGGCTATATCCAAGATAAGTGAAAACTCACATCCATGCAAAAACTTGTACACAGATGTGCGCTCTTAGATGTGTCATTTATAATGGCCAAGAGGTGGAACTAGTCCAAATGCTCATCAGTAGACAAACAAATGGATAAACACAATATCATGTATCCATATCATGAAATACTACTTGGCCGTAAAAGGGAATGATACGTCCTACAACACGGATGGACCTTGAAGACAGTATACCCATCACCACAACCTCACATTGTGTGATTCTGTTCGTGTGGACGTATGTCCAAGGTAGGGAAGGCTGCAGAGAATGAAAGTAATGAGTGGTTGTTTGGGGCTGGGACAAGGGGCTGGAGGATGATGGCTAGCAGGTACGGGGTTCTTATTTAGTGATGGAGATGCTCTAAAACTGAGTGAGGATGATGCCACATGTGGGTGAATACACTCAAAGCCACTGAACCTAATGGAGGTATTTCGAGCGTGTATTTCTTTCGGCCTTCTTGCTTGCCGTCATTGTCCTCATTAACATCACCCACCGAGTTCTGATTTCAAGATAATCAACTCCTCCTTCAACCTGGAAGCATTCATCTCCTGTGCTTTCTCGTTTTCAAAAATGTGGGGATTCAGGGAGGTGATTCCTGTCATTGATTCTCAATTTAATCACATTATGGTCATAAACTATCACGTACATGGTATCTAGGTTTTCACTTCTGAGGCTTTCTTACCACCTGATATGTGATTGATTTTTCGACATCCTGCAGGTTCTTGAGAAGGACGTGCAGTCTATTATTTCAGCATGTAGCTTGGTTGGGCTAAGCTGGCTGGTTTTGAGGTTGCAGATCTCCTAAATCCCCTCCGATTTTTTCCAAAGAGGGTAACAATTCCTGTAATATATTAATTTTCAAATAAAAAAGTTGAAGGATATTTTATTGGGTGCACGTGTTTGGAACAGCTCGTACTCCTGGCTCATCCACCCTCGTGCTGTCTCGAGGTGACTTTCCTGCCTCTAAGAAAACACTCTCTGGCTTAAAATCAAGTTGTTCTCATCGTACTGGCTACTCTACATTGTTCTGGATACTTTTTTCTGATTTCACTTGTCTACCCTTTAACTTTTAGCCTCCTCTGGTGATTACAACCCGTATCTTGATTTTTAGCAAATGAACCTGCTTCTCTTTTTTTTTTTTTTTTGTGAACCTGCTTCTCTATGTTCACCTGACAAATTTCATTTTATTTTATTTTTTTTTAAAGATTTTATTTATCCATGAGACACACACACACACACACACACACACACACACACACACACAGAGGCAGAGACACAGGCAGGGGGAGAAGCAGGCTCTATGCAGGGAGCCCGACGCAGAACTCGATCCCAGGTCTCCAGGGTCACGCCCAGGGCTGAAGGCGGCGCTAAACCACTGAGCCACCCGGGCTGCCCCAGTGGTTTTATTTTTAATGATTTTATTTCATTTAGAGAGCATGAGGGGAGGACAGAGGGAGAGGATTCCAAGCATACCCCCCACTGAGCAGGGAGTCCGAAGCGGAACTCTATCCCAGGACCCTGGGATCATGACCTGCGCCTCCCAGATGCCCCCACAGTGTCTTTAAGCTGTACTGTCTTGTACATTCGGTGGAGCCTGTCAACCTAAAGTCATTCTCTTTTTTTTTCACTCAATGAGAAATGCATGTCATATTCCTTTGAATATTCGCCAGGACGTCGGGGATCTCAAGTGCTCCCTTTATTTTCCAGCCTCTAGGCCCCTGGCTTCCTCCAAGGCAGGTCGTGTACTTGATGGTCACTGACGCAGCCTCTGCGGAGCCCATTCTGTTCTTTCTTCCCCCTCTGCGTTCCTTGTTTCCCCGGTTGGGTGCCTCAGACCGACGGTGCCGGTTGGTCCCTCCTGAGCTCCTGGGACATGACAGCTCCTAACCCCGCGCTTGGAGGGGCAGTTAGTTCTCATTTTGTTTCCGGAGGAAATGATCTGCTGCGCGGCTCACTTTGGATGTAGCTGTGCTGCTCGGAGGTCGCGGCTCTCAGACTGGCCGGGGCGCCCCGGGAGCCCTGCTGTGTGCGGCCGTGTCCCCACCCGGAGCTCGCCGGGCAGCGGCGCAGCAAGCGTGGGGTCCTGGGAAAGCCTCCAGCTCCGGGAGTCTGCGGTGGGTCACTCACCGCTGCCCGGCTCGGGAGAGGAGCTCTGCGGCCCGTCGCCCTCCTGCCTCCTTCACTCCTTCAGGACGCGCGTGCGTGTGTCCGTACAGCCGGGGGCAGGTGCTGACAGCTCCCAAGCTGTCGGGGGCCCTGGTGGGGTGGACGGACAGCGGCCTTGTTCCTGGGTGCACGCTGCAGCATCGCTGCTCTGGCCTTCCCGGTGCGCAAGGGGTTGCGGGGCACCCCTGCCCCCTTTAGAATGGCCAGGGCCTCCGCTCTGTTTCTAGTGACCTTGACGTTCTCCATGGCAGCCTAGAGGGACATGCCTGCAGGCACCTCCCCTCACCCCCTAGAGATCCTGGTGTCCCCCCAAAACCACCTCCTCTTGTTTCCTTCTTCAGTTGGAAGGCTGCCTTGGGTGGCACCTTCTATGTCCTCCTGGGCCCCCAAATCCAACCCATGAATAGGGGACCCCATGTCTAAAATACGCCCTGACTGCACCCCCGAGCCTCCCGGGGGCAGCGGGACTTGGAGCAGCAGGCCTGGTTCCCCATCCACTCAGCGCAAATGCCAGGGTTCCTGGGTCCCTGACCTGGCGCCTGCCCTCTCCCAGGTCCCACCTTGTGCACCCGGGGTCGGGGGCGTCCGGCTCACGGTGGCCCTGGCGTGGGGTGACTGCTCCCTGGCCTCCCTGGCGCCACTGGAAAGCCACTCCCATGAGGCCTTCCTTGACCAGTTGCCACGCGGGAATGAGAGGACGGCCACCGGCAGGTGTCCCGCACCCTGCCACCCTGCCGCCCTTCCTGTGCGGAGCCCCCTCCTCCCCAGCCCCGCGTCCCGGCCCCGCCCGCGGGCTGCCCCTCTGCATGGGAGCCCTGACTCCGCACCCCTTGCGCACCGCCTGCGGGCGCTGTTCCAGAGCAGACGGTGTGGAGAGGCGGGACCGCTTGGAGTGGGGGCCGGGGGGCGTCCAGTCCCCTTCCCAGGTTGGGGTCAGGGCTACACCATGCGCGTGGGGGTGGTCAGCAGTGGGAGCCGCGGCCCTGACTCGGGAAGAATCCGGCCCTGGAAGCGCAGGCTCCTTCAGGCTCCTTCTTCAGGCTCCAGGGCGACAGGTGGTGGCCGACGAGGTGAGCAGCGCCCTCTCTAGGTAGAGGGGCACATGCGTGTCACTGCTGAAACTGCTGGGAGTGTAATGAGGTGGAAATAAAGACATTGCCTACATTTTCACAACCAGGTTGACATTATGCTGTGTTTCTTTGTGTGCATGTGTGTGCACGTCTGTGTACATGTGTGCGTGTGTGCACGTGTCTGTGTAAATGTGTGCATGTGTCTGTGTAGGTGAGTGCAAATGTCTGGGTGCATGTGTGCATGTGTACACGTCTGTGTAAATGTACATGTGTGCAAACGTCTGTGCATGTGTCTGTGTATATGTGTGCAAACATCTGTGTACATGTGTGCACATGTCCATGTCCATGTGTGCACATCTGTGTATGTGCACACACATCTGTGTACATGTATGCACATCTGTGCATGTGTGCACGTGTCTGTGTAAATGTGTGCATGTCTGTGTATGTGTGTGCACATGTCTATATATGTGTGCAAACGTCTGTGTAAATGTGTGCACTTCTGTGTACATGTGTGCGTGTGTGCACGTGTCTGTGTACATGTATGCACGTCTGTGTAAATGGGTGTGTGTGCATGGGTCTGTGTACATATGTGCAAACATCTGTGTATGTGTGCATGTGTGCACGTGTCTGTATGCACGTCTGTGTGCATGTGAACACATCTGTGCATGTGTGTGCACGTGTCTGTGCATGTGTGCAAACATCTGTGTGCGTGTGCACGTGTCAGTGTACATGTGTGCACATCTGTGTGTGCACGCGTCTGTATATGTGTGCAAATGTCCGTGTGCTTGTGTGTGTCACTGCATGCGTGGGCCTGTGGGCATGTACCTCTGGGTGTGTGCAAGTGTGTGCACGTGGGTGTGTGCACAGTCCAACAGCATCTGCTCTCATTTTCACCCACCATGAGCATTTGTCTTTATCACCGACATCGAAATCCTTGTGGGTGACATCGCCGTCGTGCCACCTTCAGGAGCGTGTCGGGGAGGAGCGCTGGGTCCCAGGAGTCCGGCCGTAAGAGACATGCCTCTCCGGGCAGCGCAGCACAGGGGGGAAGCCCCTCCCATGCCACCCTCCTCAGCGTCGGTGACAGTCATGCTTCAGCTGTGCAGATGTAGCCACTGCATCCCCGGGGCTTGGGGACACACGCCCTGGCATGCTCATTCCTGTGTTTGGGGGGATGGCGGCTGGGGACACGTGGTGCGGGGGGTGGAGCTCCCAGGAGCTGGGAGGTGGGGGGTGGGGGGGCGGGAGAGGGCCGAGTGTGTGCAACTTCACGTGCTCATCAGATGTGACAGGAGACCCGGGAGAAGGAAAGTGGTCCAGGGCCGATGGGCACTGTCACCCGCAGGGGCTCGATGGGGCCCGCCCAGCTCCGTCCTGGGTGCCCGCGCGCCTGCCAGACGTGTGCAGCCCCAGCACCCATGGGCCTCGGGCCTTGCTCTGCTTGCCGGCTCCCTCCCTCAGGGTTGGCACCTTGCAGGCACAGCCCCCACGGAACCCTGGCCTGTCCCCGGATCCCCGTGGACAATCCCCGAGGACGCAGAGCTCAATGCCAGCTGGCACAGCCCGCAGAGGCTTCTCTAAAGGGTCGGTCATGGGCGCCTGGGGGCTCAGGTGGTGACCTCGGGGTCCTGGGATGGCGCCCCAGGCAGGCTCCCTGCTCAGTGGGGGTCTGCTTCTCCCTCGCCCTCTGCTGCTTCCCCTGCCGCGCTACCTCTCCCGCAGCCTCTCACATGAATAAAATCTTTTAAAAAAGGGTCAGTCACGGATCTCAACAGGCCACTCAGGGGCCTGCGGCCTCTCCCTCCCCGGCCTCGTCTGCTGCCAGAGCAGAGGGGCTGAAGGCCACAGGGGACGCCGTTCTGCAGGTTTCAGGTCTGCTCTGCGTGGCCTGAGTGGTGACAAGACAGGCCCCTGGGGGACACCAGCCAAAGGACTGGAGGCACGACTAGGCCCCGAGTTCCTGGGAGGTGTGGCCTGGCGCCTCCATAGCCTCCAGGGCACCAACAGGGCTGGGGAGGGGTCCTGCTGGGGTGCTTCTTGGGACAGGATGAGACAAGCAAAGGCATTTGTCTATGCAGACTCCAGCTGTGCTCGGAACACCCAACTCTCCAGCGACGCAAACCCCGGAGCTGGTCACCAACACGGGGAATGGAAGCTGGTCTCCTTATGGTAAAAACTTTATTTACTATTTATAAATACATCGCAAGACAAACTTTTCAAAAATACCTTTTTTCCCCAAAAAAACTTAATTAAAAAAATAAAGGAAAGCTAAGAGGCGAACGTCTCGAGGCCCCTCTGTGTCCCCAAAGGGCCGCGGGCGGCACTCCAGCCCGGGGTCTCCCGCTCCCGCTAGTTGGAGTCCTGGCCTGCCGCCGCAGCCCACCAGGGTTCTGTCGTCCCGCGCGGCCACCCTCGTGTGCTAACCTCGTGCCTACGGTTACCTAGATCAGCTCCTAGCGCATCTGGACTATGACGTATACAAGGGGACACCTCAGGCGGAATGCACATTCTCTGCGTCTACGTGTGACTAGAAGGAGAAGCAGGGGGAGTCCCGTGTGAGCGCATGGATTGTCTAGGTGGCCCCCGCGTCCCCGGCGGGCCATCCCTCTCTGCCAGGTGACCGAACTGATTTTTAACTCTTTTTACATCGTGCAGAGGAAGACAAGGACAGAAAGGAGCTCATCCTCAAAGATAAACCTGGTTCTGGAACTGCTGAACGGGGGAAACGTGGTTTGTGGTCTGCGGTCCCCAAATAATTCTGCTCTCGTTCCACGGCCGCTGAAAAGGGCCAATTCTTGTGGTGCCCCCGGCCCCATGGGGCTGCCTCTGCTGGCGGGTCCCCAGCCCTCCACCTTGCACCCCTGGGAAGCTGCCTAACCCAGAGGGTCAGGAACACCTGCTCTCACGGGCTCCTGGGGATCCCGACGACATTCTTGGCTTCTCGAATTTTCCTGTAAGACTCATCTACTCTCTGCTCTTCCCCAGGGTGGCCCCCTGAAGGCTCGCAGGACCCTCTCCACGAGCCGAGCTGGGCCCTTGCCCGATGGACGTGAGCCCCTGGCAGGTGCACCGGGGGGTCTCAGACACCACCAGGTGCGGGGCTCCCCATCCTTGCGAGGCCTGTGCCTGCTTCCCGAGCGGGGACGAGGCCTGTGCTCCACGGAGGCAACAGTCGCTCGGTCTTGAGGCGGAGGGTGGGCTGCGCGGGCAGACACGCGGGAGCGCTCGGGGACGCGCAGCACTGGGGTTTACGTGTACGTTTGGAGGAAGCAGGAAGAAAAACCAAGCGGCGTCCCACGGACTCCTGGGAGGTGGAAGGCGCCCTGGTTCACCACCTAGAAGAGCCCTAGGCGTCACAGACATCTCTTTCTAAACTTTGGTTAAAAGAAAAAATCAATTCACCACAAAAAAGAAATATAAATTGAGGCTGTAGCCAGATGCTGATCATGTCCTTGGCAGTCTTTTGTGCAAAATAAGGCGTTTCTGAGCTCCACGTTAACTAAAACAAACAGAAAGATAAATATGTTGAGATAACTCCCCCACCTCGGAAGGCTCAACTCCTACCCCACGGTGCTTGGTGCTAGATCCCCCCGCGGCGGGCAGACGGGGGCTGCAGGCCGAGGCCCAGCCCCAGGTCTCACCCTCAACCTTGAGTTCTTGCTTCCGACTCGTGGGGAAACAAAACTTGTAACTAAAAATGAAAATTTGGGGGCGCCTGGGTGGCTCAGGTCATGATCCCGGGGCCCCGGGACTGAGCTGCGTGGGTAGGAGTCTTCTTCCCACCCCGTCCTGCTGGTGCTCTCTCTCAAATAAATAAATAAAATCTTAAAAAAAAAAAAAAAAACGAAATGAGAACTTCTTCTCTTTCCTTAAGTTTGTCTTGAGGAGATGAAACACATTTATTCTCTTTTCCCCAATGGCTCTCTCCATTTTAAAATTTTAAAGATTTTACTTATTTATTCATGAGAGACACACACAGACAGAGGCAGAGACACAGGCAGAGGGAGGAGCAGGCTCCCTGCGGGGAGCCCGACAGGGGACTCGATCCCGGGACCCCGGGTCACGCCCTGGGCCGAGGGCAGACCGGGCTGCCCCAGGCTCTCTCGTGTATTCAAAGACCAAGCAGGATCGCAGGTGACTGCATTCTTAGAAGTCAAAGTCTCCCGTAAACCCCCCCTTCGCGTCTGGTGAAGACAGGTCTGTCCAGCACCGACTCTCAACGCGTCCGTGACGTACAGTACGGAGGAGCACGAGCCACGCTTGTAAGCGCGAAGCACGTTCCTTCCCCATGTCCTCGTGGATTCAGTCCTTTGCTGCGAGGACGAGCCCCCGACAGGACAGCTGCGTGGGGCAGCCTGGGCGGCTCTGCGCTGCGTGCGTCCTAGTCCAGCATCTCCCAAGGGACCAGAGGTGCCCGAGACAACGGGACCAGGGCCCCACTTCCCGGGTGGGCACGTCCCACTTCCCCGACTTACGTGGCCAGCGGCGTCTACTTGCTGTCCATGCTGTAGCAGTGAATGTCGCCTTTGCCCCTGGCATCGAAGCCGGGCAGCGGCTGCCCATACTTGTCCACACACCAGCAGAAGCCCCGCTTCCTGCCCTTGGAGGGGCGGCACTGCGAGGGAGCGCAGGGGGGCAGTGAGCCGGGAGGGAGCCCCCGCAGGGTCCCTGCCGTCTGAGGGGCACGTGTGCAGCAAGGTTACAGGCTTGTGCATGTGGGAGGGGGGCTCCCTGGAGAAGCGGGCCCGGGGTGATTCTGGGTCCCTCAGGTGTCACAGCAACGCCGGACCTGCCACCCTGCAGGCACCTGCCACCCTGCAGGCACCTGCGCTGACGGGCGGGATGGCAACGTCCCCACCTCCCCGGGCACCTGTCCCTGGGCACGCGCCAGTCTGCACAGATGCATTCTCGGCGTGGGTTTGCCGAAGAACTGACTGAGGGGAATAGACGGACGTGCTGCTGCCTCCTGGCAGGTGGCACACAGGTGTCACAGGGACACCACGGAGCCCCACGGAGCCCCACGGCCAGGGAAGCGCGGCCCCCAGGCGCTCGGGCCCTGTGGCTTCTGCAGCCGCCTGGCGGTCGTGACGCTGAGGCTCATCTCCAGACACGACTCACCCTGGCCTAAAATAAGGACACCCTGGCTGGGCCGTGCCTCCCAGGAAGGGGAACATGAGGGGGTGCCCAGGGGCTCCCGGGGCAGCAGGGGGTATGGCACTCACCTGCTTCTTCTTATAGAAGCCCTTCCTGTCACAGTTGGGGATGTGGATGCCCCTGGGGCTGAGCATATCCAAGAACTTGAGCCGGTTCAGCGTGTCCTCCACCTCCCGGCGGCAGGGCCCCTGTGGGGGAGCGGCGGGTTACAGGGAGCGTGGGTGGCCCCGCGGGGGATCCACCAGGTCATGCCCAGTCACCAACCATGGCTCCCCGGGGTGGGGGACACACACAACACTCAGCGACCAGGCAGACAAAACAGCCACCACCTCTGCGCAGAGGACTCGAGGTGCTGGAACCCGTGTCCCTGTACCTGGACCCCCGAGACACCCCCGAGACCTCCCCGTGGCAGGCAGGGCCGGCCCCTCCCATGCAAGGCGGGCTCGTGCACCCCGACCGGGCGCCCCGAGTGCCTGCCGCCTGCCACCCGCCAGGAGAGGCGCTCACATATTCCGTCTCCCGCTTGTACTCGGAGGAGAAGTTCTGGGTGTCGGTGCTCTGGGACTCGTAGTCCACCTTGTAGCGCTGGCTGTCCTTGGCGTGCCCCTTCTTAATGACATCCATCTTCGTGTGCAGGGGCTGCAGCTTGGCGTCGGGCACCCGGTGCGTGCCAGGCAGGGCCTGCGCGCCCCCCGCGCCGTGGTCCTCCTCCGACTCGCTGCTGTTTCCTTGAAAGGTGCAAGGGGCACACGGGTGGCACAGCCATCCACCATGAGCGGCGGCCTTTTCAGAATCTCACCCCTGGGCCCGAGTGCCGGCTGCATGGCAGTGCCATCCGGCAATGCCACGTGACCTCGAAACACGGGGATCAGGTTTGGTTCCGGGCACCAGCAGCGGGCGGCCGACACGGCACCCCAGGGAGCCCACTTTCTGAATGGAATCTGCTGGGGCCCCTGGCTGGCTCGGCTCTTAGGCGGCCAACTCTTGGTCTCAGCGCAGATGGCAGTTTCAGGGTCGCGGGATCGAGCCCCGTGCTGGGCTCTCTGCCCAGATCTCCCTTCCCTGCTCCTGTTCACACCCGCTCGCGTGCTCTCTCTCTCTCTCTCAAATAAATAAATGTTTAAGAAAAGTAAATACAGTGAAACCTGCTGTGTGCTCTTCCAGGGCAGCGGGGGCGTGGAAGGCTCGTCACCACCCATGCCCTCCACCAGCAGGGGGCACGCCCGAGCCAGAGCAGGGACAGTGCTCAGGATTGACTCTGCTCTGAGGGAACAGTGGTCTGGGGGACAAGCACCCCCAGCTCCACCTGCCTGCCCTGCGGAATCTGGGCCCCATGCGGGGTGGAGGCAGCAGCCAGAGTGCACAAGCCCTGCAGGGCCCTGGAGTCCAGCGCCGTCCCGGGGAAACCGCACGCCCCTCCGGGACTGGCTGCGCGTCCCCCTGCTCTGGGCGTGTTTGGTGGTGTGAGATGGGTCCCACCTACAGGTCTCTAACTCCCTGTCCGCGCGTGGGCTGGAGCGCCCGGAGGGGGCTGCACAGACCCTGTGCGCGCCGGGCGCGTTGCTGTGTGCTGGAGCTCTCAGTCCCCGAGAAGGACCCCACCACCCCGAGACACCTCCCGGTGCGCAACGTGCAAACGAGAAGGGCACCCGAGGCCCTGACGCCGGTGCTGCAATGCCCACAGCACCACCAGAGTTTCAAGCCCACAGATGAAACGTGGGGCTCCTGTGGCATCAGCGATTGCTCTGTTTGACCAGGAGCGTGCCCCCCAGGCCCCCCCCCCCCGCCGCACATAGGGTGGCGGCCCGCAGTGAAGCCGGCTGACACCTCTGGCTCTAGGTGACAGGTGCATTACACGGTCTCCTGGAGAGCGCTCCCTCGGCTGCAAAACGTGCTCAGGGCAGGTGTGCTCACCAGGGCCCGGAGATCACCCCTCCCTAGGAAGAGAGACTCCCCGGAGGCGGAGGGGTGGCTGGGCTCCCGAGGGGTCTGGCGTCAGGGGAAGCGCAGATTAGCCCAGCGCCCGGTTCTTAATTGCTAGAATTTGGTTTCAATTTCCTTTAACCCATAGGGGTTTTTTTTCCTTCCTTGTCAGGGAAGTAGCAGGGACAAAGGAGATGCTAAGAGTATGCAAATAAACAGATTTGCATTTCTTTTCCAAGAACGGAGTAACTTCTTAAACCTCCCTGGTTTTCTTTCTAATGCCTGCGGACTTCAGCAGCAACACAAAACCTCCCCAGTGAAGCAGCGGATAAAGTGAACTTGGGACGGCCGCTTAAATGCACCTCCCCACCCCCAGAGGCCCGAGAAGCCTTATAAAACCTTAGGTCTTTTAATCGCGTTATAGGAAAGCCCATCAACCCACAGCGGGGAGCCTCAGTGGTAGTGGTCGCAACACACCCATTGCTGGCTACCTGGAATCGGCGGCGCCTCTAAGAACTTCCAACCGCACTTTTTGAAAATCCTGAAGACACGCGGGCCGAACGCAGTGCCCACAGAGCACAGGACCTAAGTGCCCCACACAGAGGCCCCTTAGTCACTTCACATCCACCACCGTAGCACAGTGCACGTCTTGGGCAACTGGATTTTTGCCTTCTCACCAATCCTGGGTTGGCCCAACAAAGCCAGCCTGCCTCCCTCGGGAGTGGAAACGTGCAGAACCCGAAGCCACAAAGGGACTTCTCTCCTGCCAGCCCGGGGTGGGGCCCTGCCTGGGGCGGGCAGGTGGGGGCATCATGCTCCCCGCCTCTAGGGAGGCTGGCTGGGCCTGCGGGGGTCTAAAGCAGCAGCTGCCGACCCCATTTACGCGGCCTGAGGTCCCGCTGCGCCAAGCCGGAGCCTCCGTCCTCTTGGGGCTCCCAGCAGCCGCGCCCCAGCCCTCCGAGGCTCCTTCCCCCTCAGCATCCCTGAGATCTTCGAGTCCACGTTCCCCGCAGCTCCGGCCCTGGCGTGGGTCTGGGGCGCACGCGGGGCCGATGCGGGACGTGCTAACCGGGCGCACCCCCACGCCCTTCCTTGCCTTTGGGGGACCTTGGGGGGGCCACCTCCTTGCGGACATCAGGGTGCGCCAACGCAACGAGACGCGCATACCTGCTTCCCACCTCACCGTCCCTGCCGCGCGCCGAGCGTCCCCGAGGCCCGGCAGCGTGTCCCGCACGTACCCGCGCAGCCTCCCCGGCCCCTCCACCGCCCCCGCTCCCCGGCACCGACGCGCTCGCTCCCCGCCGCGCCCCCGAGGCGCCCGCGCCCGGCCGGGGAGATGCTCCCCCGCCCGGGGTCCGCCCCCTGCCCGCCCGGGACACCGGCGCCCAAGCGCTCAGGGGCGGCAGCCGGGGCGGGGGCCCACCTGGCGCGGCGGCTCACCTGGCGCTGGCGGCGCAGGCAGCAGGTAGGCGCGCAGGCGGCCGGCGGCGCTGGCGTTGGCGCAGAGCCCGCGGCCGTCCAGCAGCGCCTGCAGCGGGCGCGGCTCCCCGGGCGGCGGCTGGCAGCGGAGGCCGGCGCCGCAGCGCTCGGTGTAGACGCCGCACGGCTGGCCCTCGCGCAGCGCGCACGTCAGGCAGCAGCCGCAGCCGGGCTCCCGCACCAGCTCGGGGCACGCGGGCGCGGTGGGCGGCGGCGCGCACTGCGCCAGGGCGCGCGCGTCGCACGGCTCGCAGCGCACCACGGGGCCCGCGCCCGCCGCGCCCGCGCCCGCCCGAGCCGCCGGGGGTCCGCGGAGCAGCGCCAGCGCCGTCAGCGCCGCGGCCCAGAGCGCGGGGCGCGCCCCCTGCATGGCGCCCTCCGGGGGGCCCGCTGCTCGGCCGACCGTGGCGCGGGGATCGGGGAAGCGCGCGGCGGGAGGCTGCGGGAGCGCGGGGCGGTCGCCGGAGCTGCGCACTGCGCCGCCGATGTCGCGTCTGGGCCGCCGGAGCGCGCCGGCCGCTATATAGAAGCCGGTGGCCGAGGACACGCCCCGGAACGGCGCGCGGGCGGGGGCGGGGGCGGCGCGGGCGCGGGGGCGGGGGCGGGGGCCGGCACCTGCTGCACGCGCGCACGCGGGCCCCCCGGGCGGGGTGCGGGGGCCGGGGCCGGGGCCGGGGCCCGGGCCGGGGCGCCTGGCCTGCGCGGACCCTCGCCGGGCGCGCTGCGCAAAGCTTCGCACCACGGGGAGCCTCGGTCGGGGGCGTCGTGGGGTGTTCCCGAGCGGGAGGCCGTCGGCTGGCGCGCGCCCCCCCGCCCCTGCGCCTCGGCCGGTGCGCCCGGCGCCTGCAGCGGGTCCCTACGCTGGACCTCACCGCCCTCCTCCCCGTGGGTGCTCTCGCCGAGGCCATGGAGCGGGCGGGACAGCGGGCGCTGCCGAAGCGCCGGTGATGCCCGGCGGCCCCCGCCGTTGCGCGCTCCCGGCCCCCGCGCGCCCGAGGGGAGATGCTCTGGGAGTCTCGCTCCTTGCGCGCCGGGCTGCGACGGGGCCAGCGCGCCCCTTCCCTAGGTGACCAACAGAGGGCACCGGTGGCCCAGGATTGGCGCGGGAGCTACCCTCTCCAGGCTCCGCTGCCCAGAGCTGTTGGGGCCTCGGTGCCAACGGAGGAGACCCCGGGAGGGCACGCTCTCGGGCGCTGTTGGCGATGCGTTCTTGCTCCAGGAGGCGGACAGGTGCCTTGTGCGGTAGAGACCGCCCCTCAGGCCCCCTTGCCTTCCCCGCTGCCCGGGCCCAGCCCCCTGTGCGGCTGTGGGTGAGGCTGGCATGAACCCCCAGCGTCCGCCCTGCTGTGTACAGGCGCAGGTGTGTGTGCATGCGTGTGCCCTCCTTTAGAGGGAGAGCACCAGCTGCTCACAGCAAATGCACGGGCAACAAGAGTTGTACGTGAGTCCCTCCTTGGAAACATCAGGGACCCGCAGAGGGACCTGCGTCCCCAGCTCCGCAGGGGTGTCCACTCCTGTCCCCCCGGCGACCGGCATGGGGCTCAACCTCCTGGCCGTCCCTCCCACCCCCCCATCCCTCCTTGTAGCTCTGTGTGGGCTGCTTTGGCTCTGAGAGCAGAGTCCCAGAATGCCTTGGAAAATCAGAGGGAGCCAGACATCCCCTGAGAGTTGCAAGTGCTCCTTCACTACCCGCGGAGGCCACAGTGCTGACCGAGTGCTGCTTGTCCCGCTGTAGATCCCCGAGGTCGGCCTCTGTGTTTAGGACAGTGTCAGCCGCCAGGCAGCATGGCACTGCTGGAGTGTTGCTGGGGGCAGTGGTGGCCCCAAAGCCCCAGGAGAACCCCGCACCCTTCCCTGGCTGGAGAGCGGGTGCCAGTGTCATGCAAGGCCCCAGGGGGCACCAGAGAGCTGGGTGCCAGGCCACACTGTACACTCAGGACCACGGGTGGTAGGACCTTGGTCCCCTTCTCTGTGAAGTCCTGCAGCGGCCAAGTGGGTCTGCAGTCATGGGCGGCCACGTGGGGAAGACCACATTCCAACAGGTGCTCGTTTTTATGAGACCCAACTGCAGGCCCCCCCCCCCGCTACCCCCAGATTGTAGTCATTGGAACGGGGGGACTTTGATGGGCTGAAACTGCCTTTGTGTCATGCTAGTTGATTGTGTCAGATGGTGGTTCACCCGGCGCGGGTGGTTAACTGACAGAAGCTAGGGACTGGGGTGGTCAGTGGGAAGACGGGCACCGCCACGCCCTCGGATGGACCCGCGTGCAGTTGCTTAGTGGTTGTCAAGTGTGTGCGGCTGTGGGAAGAAGCCACGGCCCGCTGAGGGCTGGTGGTTGCTGGGGTCAGCCCGTCGTCATAAGCACATGACACGAGCCTCTCATTTCTCCCTTGAGTCCACTGCTGCTGCTCACAGGCACCTGCCCCCAGGTGACATCAGTCTTCCCGGCCTCTCTTCCACCCAGGCCCTGCTGACCCGCCACCCCAGGGTGCTCTCCACGGGCAGTGCAGATGGATGTCGGGAGCAGCGAACCCTCTCTTCTGTGTCTGGGAGGTGTGGCGGTCAGGCTCCCCTGCCCGGGTGGACCCTGGACAGGACGGCCCTAACTCCCAGAGGCAAGTAGCCTGTAGGGTCTCATTTCAGGCCTCGGTGGCACGCTGCCTAGAGCTTCAGTGTCTCCCACTAGGGGAGGTGTGGGTGGGGACGGGGAACCTTGCTGTCCCTCTACCAGCTCTCCTGCTGGGTGAGCCCCCCCCCACTTCTGCTCCCCAGGTACATGGTGGGAGAGGTTGGGCATGCCCATTCCAAAAGGGAGAGACTGGAAGGAATAAACGGATGATGGGTCCCAAGCAAGTCCCACACCTAGCATCTGGGGTCCCAGGAAGGCTTGCATTCTGTCTTTCTCTGGGGACCCTTCATCCGTTTCCAAATTGCGGGACCAAACAGAATACACCAACTCTGAGGTCCCTGGCTCCAGACTATGGGTTTCCAGTGCCGCTAGCACCCCTCCCCGGTCCACTTTGTCAAGTTTTGTCTTCCTTTCTGAACCCCAGAATTCTACATCCCCCAAGAGGCGGCATCCTTTGTGAGCCCCCCAGCCCCTCCAGACACACCGAGCAAAGGTCCTTGTGTGCATACGCCCCTCCTCGCTCCCAGCTGCTCCCCTCAGCCAGGCTTTCCCAAACCTGGTAAGACTCCACTGGAAGGCCACTGCCTCTCTGAGGCTTCTTCTGACCCCACAGGAACCCCCCTCCCAAGACACAGATGCCCACTGCCCCACAGATGTCTGGCCTGGCCAGCCTGTGAGACCCCGCAGCCAGCGTGAGAAGGTGCTCAGTACCTGAACGGAACAGACAGCCGGACCCTTGCTGCTCTTACACGCAGGTTAAATCCATTTCTAGTGCGCTCATCAGCAGTGATGCCCTAATGCACCCTAAAACCAGAACACAGGACCCAGCAGAAGTGGGGGGACTCACCTAGCAGAAGTAGGGGGGGCCACCCAGCTTGAGGCTTGTGGGGTCAGAATAAAGAAGGCTGAGCCATCAGGGAGGAAGGAGAAGAGCCAAAATGAGCGTGAGGTGGGAGGAGAAGGGAATGGAGATGTGGGAGCAGGGGACGCAGCCCCGGGGAAGTGGAGCAGGGTCCTGGCGGCACGCAGGGCGTACTGGGATGTTATGAATTTGAAGTAAGACTCATCAGCCTGACCGTCCTAGTCCCTAGACTCAACGGGTGCCCCGCCCCCCTCCGAACAGTCAGAGTTGGCTTCACTGGGCATGGTTTTCCCAAAAGAGGAGGCTGAACTGTGAGCTGGACCAGGGATGGGGACAGACCAACCAGGGACAAGCCAACCAGGGATGGGGACAAACCAACTGTGAGCATGACCAGGGATGGGGATGAGCCAACTGTGAGTGGGACCTGGGATGGGGACAAGCCAACTGTGAGCTGGACCAGGGATGGGGACAAGCCAACTGTGAGCGGGACCAGGGATGGGGACGAGCCAACTGTGAGCGGGACCAGGGATGGGGACGAGCCAACTGAGCGGGACCAGGGATGGGGACCAACCAACTGTGATCGGGACCAGGGATGGGGACGAGCCAACTGTGACCATGACCAGGGATGGGGACGGGCCAACTGTGAGCGGGACCAGGGATGGGGACAGACCAACCAGGGACAACCCAACCAGGGATGGGGACGAGCCAACTGTGATCAGGACCAGGGATGGGGACGAGCCAACTGTGAGCGGGACCAGGGATGGGGACAAGCCAACTGTGAGCGGGACCAGGGATGGGGACGAGCTGACTGTGAGCGGGACCAGGGATGGGGACAAGCCAAAATCAATTCTCCTTTCTGTTTCGCAGCTTTCACCGCGTGCATTTTGAGGCTCCGGGTTCTGCACACGCCTGTAGAATTTCTGTGCCCTTAGTGAACTGATGGGTGACCCTGTTGTCATTAAAGTTCTTCCTTGCCCTATGGATTGCTTTGCTGTGTAATCTACTCATTTGATACGAGTTTAGATACTTCCATTTCTTTCGATTGCTCTTTGCATTGTTCCGTTTCTACCCCCCCCCTTTTTTAATTGGCTTACTCAGGGATTAGATCATCATTCTTTTAGAAGTATTTGAAATTAGACGGCCTAGTCACTCTTCTTCAACAAGCATGGAGACATCTGTTTTCAAGGGGTAATCCCAGATACTTCATTTATTCAAGCAATTTTCTACCACTGATAAACGTTTGAAATCATCACCAAGTGTTCCCCGAGAGACGAGCAGCGCCGGAGGGAGAGGAGGCTGTCACGAGTGTTTGTGTCTACTTTATGGTAAGACGCTGAAGTGTTTTCATAAAAGATAACACTTACTTATGGAGAGAGAGCTTGCCTCGGAGAGCTTCTGGGAAACCCATGTAAACATTTACATTGCAGAGCGAGCCCACTGTCTCCACAGAGTCAACAGACCGGCTCGAAAGCCGGGACAGACGCCGGCATGGGATTTGGTTGCAGGCCTTGGCCTCGAGGAGAAACCGTCGTGCGGGGCTCCCCGTGGCTTTCAACGCGGAGCTACAGTTGGGCAGCGGGTTCCACGCTCCGAGCGAGTCCGCCGCACGGCCGTGTGCGCGCTCTCCAAGCGCCGTGCAGGCCCCTGGGTGGCCCCTGGGCGGCCCCTGGGTGGCCTGGCCCTCGGGGGCGCTCCCGATCGAGCTGTGTGAACCTTGGCCTTCGCTGTCCCCCGTTAGCGAGTGGCCCTGGGCCCCAAGGCGTGCGTGCCCACATCTGGGCCAGCATCTGGCCGCTTTGCCAGCCCGCCTGCCCTCGCCTGGTGCGTTTTTACTTTGTGGGCCGCATTTCTCTCTTCTCTCCTTCTCGGGGAGGGGGGGTCCTTTCTTAAATTTCCTATTCTGTGGGGAACGTCAGCTTTTCTTTCACTTAGTTTCCCCTTTGGGTGCACAGTGCGCGGTGTGAGGAGCTGCCTACGGCCGGTGTTTGTGTGTCTGGGCGTCGGCGTCGGGAGGCTGGCCTCCGCGGTCCGCGGTCGTTGCTCGCGACGCGCTTGTGTTCTGTGGGTGTGTGTGGCCCCTGCGGGAGCCTGTTACCAGCTTCGGGAGAACGTTGATGCTTTTGTTTCTCCAGGCGGGTAGCCGCCCGGTTAGTGGCCACGAGTTCTGTGTTGCCCGTGGCCTGCGGTTCGCGTGTCAGTGCCACGTGCAGGGCTTGGCTCTGCTGTGTCAGGTCGTCCCCAAGCCCGGGGCCCGAGCGTCTGCGACTCTGTCTTGGGCCTCAGCTGCCTGGCACGTGTGCACGGCCGTTCTTAGAAGCGGCCCACGGGGGTCCCTAGATGAGCTCTAGCCGGAAGCCGGGGGCCTCTCCTGCACTTGGGGTGCTCAGATGGGGCCACACCTTTGGGCAAAGCTCAGAGGGAAAGGATGGAAGAGACAGGCTTTTCCTGCCGACCTCCTGGCTTCAGGAGCCCTTTCTGTGAGTCCCTCTGGCCAGGAAGCCGGCCCGGCACCTTCTGTGTGTGGGGCTGCATTTGGGGCATCACCCGAGAGGAAAGAGGACCCTCCACACTAGGAGGCAGCCCACCGGGGCGACCTGGCCATGCGTTGGCTCCCCTCTGCGTGGCCGGCTCTGGGGACTAGATGTGTCCGTGGTGGTCAGCGGCTGGTCGAGGAGCTGGGGAAACCTCACTCCCTTGTTGCGGGAAGTAGTGTCCTGGTTGTTAGTTTTCATGATTGTGCTTTTATTTCTTCCGACTACTTTCAAAGTTATTCTTGAGTTATTTTGCAGTACTCCCTAGAAACCACAAAGGCCTTCTTAATTTATAAAATCCTAGTGTTGGTTGGTGCCTTTATCCTATTTCTGTGCAACGGGAGCACATTCAGATGCGTTAGTTCTAGTTGTGCGCTCCCGGATTTCTGGGCCCTTGTTGCTGTGTCTCTGTGTCTCACGTCCCAGAACGTATTAGTGTTCTTGTTTTACTACAGTTAGCATTCCTTTGAATATAGTCTCGTAATTTGGATTTCTTCCTTCCTTCAATTTTGTATCTCCAGCCTTCCTATAATCAGTGTCTACTAGGTACAGATCTTCCACCCTTTTAATCTAAACCTAGGGGTGCATTTATATTTACGGTTCATTTATATATAGGTAGTGGTGTCCTGCTCTTTATTTTTGAACTTAGTTCAATAATCTCCATCATTTATTTTTTTATTTCTTAATTATTCTCTAAAGATTTTATTTATTTATTCATGAGAGACACAGAGAGAGAGGCAGAGACAGGCAGAGGGAGAAGCAGGCTCCATGCAGGGACCTGATGCAGGACTCGATCCCAGCACCCTGAGCCAAAAGCAGATGCTCAACCACTGAGCCTCCCGGGTATCCCAATCTCCATCTTTTAATTGGACCTTTTTTGTTAATTAACATTTAATGTAATCATGCACGCAATTGGGCCAAATCTACCATTTTTCCCGTTTACTTTCTCTTTGTCTCATTGAATCTTTGTCCTGTTTTTTTTTTCTGTACATTTTTTGGATTCATTAAATATCTTTTTATATTCTACTTCATGTCCTCTGTTGGCTTTTTTTGTATTTCTTTGATCGTTGACTTTACAGAATACAATTATCATGCTTAACTTTTCTCAGTGAACCATGGGTTACTATTGGACCACTTTTCCGTGTAAGAGCTTTAGAACAACACAATTCTGTTACTATAACCACCACCCATTCTGTGCTATGAAGGTAATATATTTTGCTTACACACATGTTCTAAAACACACAGCATGATGTTATAATTTTTTCTTTAAGGAATGAATAGTCTTGGGGCGCCTGGGTGACTCAGTGCTAAGCATCTGGTTCTTGATTTTGGCTCAGGTCATGATCTCAGGGTCATGGGATCGAGCCCTGAGTCAGGCTCCTCGCTCACCGTGGAGTCTGCTTGAGATTCTCTTTCCGTCTCTCCCTACCCCACCCCCATGTGCTCTTTCCCTCACCCCCCAAAATAATCAAAACCTTAAAAAAAAACAGAATTCATAGTTTTACATATATCTTTTCACATTTTATTTTTGGCCACACGTCGACTCCCTCTGGTCCCCTATGTTCCTTCTGGCAGACCTGGGCTTTTGTCTTGGATGATCCTGATGGCCTGAGGGTCTCTCTGTGGTATTTCTTTCAGTGTAGACCTGCTGCTGTGGATCCTTTCATCTTTTTTTTTTTCTGAAAATGATTTATTTCAGCTTCATTTCTAAAGGATATGTTTGCTAATTATAGAACTTAGAGTTGGAAAGGTTGTTCTTCGGCATTTGAAAAAATTATTTCATTTTCCTCACTCTGGTTTCCTTTGTTTTTAGGAAAAGCCGTCTGCCTTTCTTTCTGTTGCACGGAATTGAATTATTTTCCCTCTGGGTGTTTTTACCCAGTTTTTCTCTGGTTTTCAGAAGTTTGACTAGGGCATGGCTTCGTGTAGTTTTTGTGTGTGTGTGTGTGTGTGTGTGTGTGTGTGTGTGATTATCCATCATGGGACTTATTGAGCTTTTGAATTGTTGGCCTGATGACTGACATCATTGGGGAGTTCTCGCTTGTTATCCGTTCAAATACTTCTGCTCTGGTCCCCTGTCTCCTGTCAACACACCTTGTTATGCTAGACTGATGGACATTGTCTCCATCTGCGACAGGATGTATTTGTTTTTTCCATGCTTCAGTGTGAATCCTTTCTGCTAATTTACTTTGGAGTTTACTGATTGTTTTGTTTTGCTTAGCCTCCCATTAAACCCACTGAATGTTTCCTTAATTTTGGTTATTATATATTTTTTTCATTGTAGAATTTCCATTTGGATCTTTTCTCTGGTTTTCATTTCCTTTTTTTTTCTTTTTTTTTTTTCTTTCTTTCTTTCTTTTTTTTTTTTTTTGGTTTTCATTTCTTTGCTGGAATTACCCATCTTTTTTTTATTTTTATTTTTTTGAATTACCCATCTTTTAATCTATTTTCACATTTTTCTTTAATTACTTTAGTATATTTATAAGTTATCATAAAATCCTTGTCTGCTGCATTCCTTGTACGCCTCTCGAACTGTTTTATCTCTTTAGAGTGGGTCTTGTTTTCTTGGTTCTCTAAATATCTGATAATTGTTTATTATATACTTGACTTTGAATATAAAGGACAGTGAGGATGGTGTGCGCTGTGCTTCGTTAGGCAGCCGGAGTGAGCGGCCCGTCACCGGGGTCCATCAGAGTCAGGGGGGCTGTGGTGGGTCCCCACGTTCTGTAGCTGCAGTTCATCTCTGGACCACACCAGGTTCCTCTCTGTAGTCAAACCTTTGGTTCTAAATACCTCAGAACTGGGACATTTCTCTCCCTCCAGATTCTCCAATAGGAGAGTTGGCAGGACGTGTGAGCTGGCTCCAAATTTGGGGTCTTTCAAATTCCAGCCCCCAACAGGCCAATCCTTTAAATCTCCTCATCCTGGCAGATGTGCTCATTTTCTGCTCTGCAGTGATCTCAAGGAGCAAGTAGCCATTGGTCTGTTCTTTTTGGGGAAGGTTTAGAACCTTCTAGAATTTAGTGCATATAGACCTTATTTTTTCATCTGCGTATTTCTGATGGGTTTAAGTAAAATATTGTTTTATTTAGAAGTTCACTGTTTGGCTGGTAGGGATGGTCTTTTGCTGTTCTCTCCATTCCACCTTGAAGCAGACACCCCACCCCTCAGTACAGGTGCCTGGCACTCTGTCCCGCGCAGCACGAGAACTTGCCCTGCTCCTCCCTAGGGGTGCACATTTGGGCTGCTTCTGCTCTCTCCTTTTCTTTTTGTATTGTTGTAAAATAAGGGCTATCGTGTGTAACACTGTGCCTATGTCTTTTAACATATTTGCTGGAATATTCCTAGAAGTGACACCGCTGGGTCACAGGGTAATAGCATGTGTGATTTATCTCCATTCCTCTCTGTAGGGACTGTGCTATCTCGCATCTCCTCTAGTATACGTGAGAAGGCATGTCCCTTTGTCTTACCTCGTCCTCGGTGATCATCAGCCTTTTGGGTTTTTGCCCCGCTGATAGGCAAGAAAATCATAACTCATCATCCACTTGACCTTTGGACAACAAAGGGGCTTGGGGTGCTTACCCTCCATGTATAACTTTGGTCTCCCCCCAAAAACTTAACTACTAATAGCCTATTGTTGATGGAACGTCTCATAGATAACATAAAACCGTTGATTAACCCATATTTTATATGTCGTATGTAATAGATGCTGTATTCTTACAATAAGTAAGCCAGAGAAAAGAAGATGTTATCAAGAAAATCATAAGGAAGAGAAAATACATTTATAGTGCTGTATGGTATTTATATAAAAAAAAAATCCGTAAGTGGACCTGTGCAATTAAAACCCAGTTGTTCAAGGGTTAACTGTACTTAGAATTTGCTTTCCTCTTACTTTTTTTAAGGTATGGGCCTCACATTTATTTATTTATTTAGATTTATTTATTTGAGAGAGAGTGAATGAGCACAAGCTGGGGGAGGAGCAAGGGCAGAGGGAGGAGCAGACTCCCCGGCAAGCAGAGAGCCCGATGGGGGACTTGAACCCAGGACGCTGAGATCATGACCTGAGCCAAAGGCAGACGCTTCACCCACTGAGCCCCCCAGGCGCCCCTGCTTTTCTCTTACTGTGAGTTGAGCATCTTTTTCTGTATTTAAAGGTCATTTCCAATTCCTGTTTGTCAGTTCGTATCTTAGCCCATTTTCTTGTGGATTTTTTGTTCATTTTTCTTCTTCCTTCTCTGTAGTAAGAAACTCCATGTTTTAAGGCTATTCATCATTTGTGATACAGGTTACCCATAGTTTTCCCTATCAAAGTTTTACTCTATCCTTTTAATGTTTTGCATGGATTTTCAAAGATCCACCAGGAAATCTAGTTGTCAGAGACATTGGTCTTTATTTCAGGCACAACTGTGCTCGTTCAAATGTGTTACTTACACGATGAATTTCAGCTTTGCTGTGGCCTCCCAGCTGGCTTTCTCTTTTTTCTCTTTCTCTGAGCATCTCTGCCTTTCCTTTTTTTTTTTTTTTTTTTTTTTTTGAGAGGGAGAGCCAGCCAGCATGAGCGACTGTGGAGGGAGGGGCAGAGGGAGAGGGAGAGAGAGTCTCAAGCCGACTCCACATTTAGTTTAATTCCACGACCCTGAGATCACAACCTGAGCTGACACCAAGAGTTCGACGCTCAGTCAGCTGCTCCCCCCGGGCACCCTCGTCTCGGTCTCCCAGCAGTCCCATGTCGTCGTAGGCCGCACTGAGTTACGTCCTGAAGACCCACGTCTCCTTCCTCACAAGCCCTCCGCGTCTTTCCCATCCGCCTGAGAGCTTCAGACAAGCCTGAGAAGTCGCATCTTCCCCCGAGCCTTCCTGACGTCTCCAGATCTTTCACTGCTGCCCCTTTCCTTGTGCTCCTATCACAGAGTTTATTTTGCTTTGAAGAAAATAGATCTCGTGTCTCTTTCTTCCATTCAGGGCGGGGAGCAGCTCTTACTCATGCCTCTCATACCTGCCGGTGCATGCAGGTGCTGACGATGCTTGGGAGCTGGGGAAAGCCTTGTGCATTGGTCTGGGTACCTGGGATGCCCAGGGTTTGACCCACGATACCGGGGCTGCATGTCTCCGCCACCAGACAATGCAGGTATATAAAAACCAGGGGGACGGGGGAGGGCGGAGGCTTGATTTGGGGTTGGGACCAGGGTGGGTTGCTGCCGCAGTCATCCGGAAGCCGGATCACAGAGGGGGGCAGATGTAGGGAAGTAAAAGCAAGATTGGTCACTCCCTGGACACTCAGGACGTGCCCATCTCTGTGCCGGGCACCTCAGCTGGTCTATATTTAATCCCTCTGGCAATCATTTTGTGAGTTCCACAGATACAGAGTCAGATCCGGGCAGCCCCTCCGAAAAGGCTGTTAAAATGGGTGCTTGCGACACTAGGGACGCCTTCTGTGTTTTCCTGGCCCGAGTGCATGCCGGTCGCTGGGTGATCCTGCCTTCATTTCTAGGATTGTCCAGAGTAGAGGCCACCGGTCTGCTCCAAACGGAGGAGTTGCTGTTCCTTTCTCAGTGTAAGGATACAGGATGGAAAAGGAAGCCAGATATTTGCAGGGTGGAGCTCGGGGAGGTGTTGGGCAACACGGTGGGGTCTCCCTGCGGTGGTGGCCACGAAGGCTCATGGGTTGCTCTCAGAGGCTGTCCCCCCCTTCCCCTCAAAGCAGATGTTTCTTCATCGCACGGACAACCTGCCCTGACGGGGGAGGCAGATTGGCCCCGGGGTGGGCAGCAGTGACCCCGGGTAGGGGAATCAGCTCTCGTGGGGGCCCGTGTGCAGCGAACGGCCCCTGCCTGCAGCCTCTGCCTGGACTCCATGGGTGCCTGGGGCTCGCTAGCCTACGGTGAGCACCAACTTACAAGGTCCCGACCCCGTGGCAGGTCATCCATTTGTCTCCCTTGATTGCTGTTCTGAGAATTTGTGTTGCTCTGTAGGACATCTTTAGCCAAGCCCACATGCAGAATGTCAAGGGGGCTCCTCCCCGAGTGACGCGCCTGCGGCAGATACACCCACGTGTGGGTGGGAGGGTCCAGCATCCTGGGTCCTGGGGAGAGTGTGTCGTGTGTGTGGGTCTGGGCTAGATGGGGAACGTGTCGAGTAAGGAAGGGTGTCTGCGCAGGTGCCACAAAATTAAGCCTTTACCTGTTGTTGGGAACATTGGCTGCTTTTTTTTTTTTTTTTTAAGATTTTATTTATCTTTGAAAGACACAGAGAGAGAGAGAGAGGCAGACACACAGGCAGAGGGGGAAGCAGGCTCCAAGCAGGGAGCCCGACGCGGGACTCGATCCCGGAACCCCGGGGTCACACCCTGAGCCCAAGGCAGACGCTCCACCGCTGAGCCCCCCGGGCGTCCCCATTGGCTGCTTTTAAAGCGTAGGAAGAGCATTTGTTGTTGGACAAGAGCAGTGGGAAAGATTTCTGATCTGAGATACTTCCCTGACTGCCCTGAAAACAGACTTCCCGGAGGACTCTGTGTGTGTGTGAGCGTGTGCACACGCGTGTGCAGGCGCATATATCTGCATGAGCCTGTGAGCGTGTGTGGTTGGGAGTGAGCGCGTGCACGTACAATGAACGCACAGATCCACATTTTCTGATTATATCGCTGTTTTTACTTTGACAGAGTCTCAGCCGAAGCCATAACGAAGCAGCAATTATCAAGATTGGCAAAGGTGCAAGCATCAGTTCCCGTTGAAAACAATTTTAGTGGCCAAAAATCGCTTATGTTTTCTCGAGATGCAGGAAATAATTGTCATTAATTTTAGTTGGAGGGAATTAGAAAAAAATAAAACCTGGGTAAACACTTGTGATGATGCCCACCCCGCCCCCGCTCCCCACTTCTTGCTGAAGTCTCAAGATTACATGAGATCTATTTAAGAGGAGGTATCGTTGGCTTCGAAAATTCAACAGCAAAAAAAAAAAAAAAAAGAAAAAAAAAAGAAAAGAAAAGAAAAAGAAAATTCAGCAGCTTGCAGCATGCAAAGAAACACCAAAGTGTGTAAAACAGACGGAGTAAGAGCAGGTAAGTTCTCTAACAAACCAGAAGGGATGAGGTCCCCAGCTGGGGTGGGGGGGGGCAGGGCAGGCCTTTCCCCGTGTGGTTTACGGTGCTGCTGGACCCCAGCAGGGTGACCGGTGGTGGAAGGAGCTCCAAACCTGTGAGCGTCTGGGCTTCTGGTTAGCCTGGTGAGGGACAGGTAACCAGCGACCCCGCATCCCACTGCTTTGAAGGCCGAAGCTCTACTTTCAACAGAGCCCATGATGCAGGGGGAGCTGCTCCCCGCAGCCTCTGCCTGGGGCCTGTCCTGGGGGCTGGGCTGCAGACCCGGCGTCCCCGCATGGAACCTCCCCACTGTGTCCAGGGCTCCGGCCATTGTGCTGTGGTCCCCCGACCTGTCCCCCAAACCACAACACCCCACCTCCCCACGGTGGGTTCCAAGTAGAAATATCCCTCGGATGCTTGTGGCGAAGCTTGGGGATGATGTGACTGTTGACGTGCAGATTCCCTTTGCTGGGGGAGCTTGCAGCACAGTATTCGGGGCCCTTTAGGGGCAGCAGGTGGCATCGGTCACCCTGAGTGCGGCTGGAGGGCCAGGTCACGGGGTGGGTCTGGGCTGGGCCAGGGAGGGGAGGTGGAGGCGGTCTCTGGAGCAGAGCGCCACGGGGACCAGGGAGGGGCTGGCGTCCAGGCGCTTGGGGGGCCTCAGAGCACCCCACCCCTCTTTGCTCAGGTGCAGAGGCTCTGGAGGCAGGTGTCCTAGAACTTTGCACCTGGCCCATGGCGTTGGCCTTGGGACCCCCTCCCCGGGGCGGCCTGTTGTGGTCCTCAGGGACAATGCGCCTCTGCACTCAGACCAATTCCTGGACGCACCACTTCCCTCAGATGGGGTCACGCCATGTCCGCGTTTGCTTTCACGCCGCGAGGCCTGGCGTGCTCCCTCCCAGAGGGCCTCTCCCCGGCGACACCAACCTGCCCAGCCTTGGGACGCCAGGCCTGGAGGGTCATCCCTGAGCCCCGGGCACCCTCTGCCGTCGGGGCCCAGCTCGGGCACAGCTGCCCGCTATGCCGAGGGCCCCTCACGGTGCGGGGGCTCACAGCACCAGGTCACAGGAGCCGTCCGGGTGATGCTCGCCCCGCTAACCGTTCTGGGGAAAGGATGACTCGAGGAAGCCATTCCATCCCCAGCAACTTGTACTGTCGGAAGTTTTCAGAGTCATCAATATGTTGATTAATATGTTCACGCCAATTAACGTCAATCAGGACGCAGCATTTTGACACCAGCTCCACTTCCCATCATCCGTCCCTACACGGGCGGGGGGGGGGGGGGCGCGGTGGGAGGCTCCCCACCCCATGCACGGCCCTCCTACAACTCACAACTCCCCCGACCCTGACCCCCTCTACCGGGGGACACAGCCCCGCAGGCCCAGGTGGGTCCCCACACACCCCTCCCCCACCGTCCAAGCTGTCACCCGGGCTCTGAGGGACCAGCCCAGGCCCCCGCGGCCCCTCCTGGGTCTGAAGAGGTCTCCGGAGCGGCTCGCAGAGCTCAGGGGACAGCTCCGTCCCTAGGTCACCGCTCTGTGAGAAACCAGAAGGGAGAGCTGCCCGGGGCGGGTGGGGGGCAGGGAGCGCGGGGCTCCCAGGCCCCCCAGGGCCCACAGTCCCCACGTCACCTGCTCACCAGCCGGGGAGTCCCCCAGACCCCGTCCTTGTGGGCGTTTCTGGGGCTTCATCCCGAGGACGGGATTTTTTTTTTTGAATTTTTTAAATTTATTTATGATAGAGAGAGAGAGAGAGAGAGAGAGAGAGGCAGAGACACAGGCAGAGGGAGAAGCAGGCTCCATGCAGGGAGCCTGACATGGGACTTGATCCGGGTTTCCAGGGTCACGCCCAGGGCTGAAGGCAGGCGCCAAACCACTGCGCCACCCAGGGATCCCCGGAGGACAGAGGACAGGGGATCATGGTCATGATCACTGGGTCATGGGTGTGGGTTCACCCTGCGGTCCCGCCCCTCGAGGTCGGGCTGCCGCTGGGGGGGTCCCCACCTGTAACCACATGGTCGGTTCCCCTGGCAACCAGCCCCCATCAGGTGCTTTCTTGACCTCACCTCGTTAGCATAACAGGAGACACCTGAGTGTAGGTTCAACTCAAATTAAAATGCTGAGTTACCCTGCAAAGCCATTTAAAAACGCGTTAAGTGCAATTGTATATCTAATGATTTTTATTCCCTGTAGATAGTTCCAGAAGGTCATCGATTCCCAGGGTTTTGTCCGTCCGCACTTGCTGGAGGGTCTTGCTGGAGGTCCTACTAGTGGGAGGGAGCCGTTCCCTCATCTGCCGCTGGTTTACTGTGTCTTCTGAGCCCTGGGGAGCGAGCTCCGTTGCTCCTGGACTCGCTCTGTGGTTACAGGAACCTTCCGAGGGACAAACGGGGTAGGTTAGATTGGGGTGTAAGGGGGAGTCGGCACGCAGGTGGCGAGCTGCTGAAGCATGGGGGGCGGGGAACGGGCTCACCTGGGCCATCCGCGGAATCCGTGAATCTGCTGAAACCCGAGGCCCTATTGACGTGGGAAGCGAGGACAGAAGGGAACTATTAGATGTCCTCGCTCGCTGCGGCCCACAGACACGTCCTCGAGCCGGGCAGAGGGACCGTCCTCCCGGGACTCAGCTGCCTCCATGTGCACACCCTGCTGAGGGCACAGACAACCTTGGCCCGACCCCAGGGCCCCGTGAGGCCCCTCTAACACGTAACTTCTTTAAAGTTAAGAAACTTTAAGCTTCTAAGTTTCCTGTAGAAACTCCCTGTGTCTCTGCAGCCCCCGAGATACGTGTTGGCGTCACCCCCCAGGCACGTGGCCCACCCATGTCCATCCGAAGGGGCTCAGGACGCAGGTTTTATTAGACGGTAATCAATGGCCTGCTCCCAGCAGTAGGTGGCCCCCCGGGGTCCTGGAACCCTGGCTTCCAAATTCCTCAGGGACTCCTTCCTTTACCTGTTCCTGCTCTCCTCCCAGAGGTGGATGTAGCCATTGATAGTGAGTGTCCCAAAGGCCCTCCTCATGCTGTGAACAGGACTAGGGTGCACAGGGGTGCTGTGTAGCCCCTTGTTTCCTGCCCAGTGTGTCCCTGGCCCTATGAGCACACACATACCTACTTCTCTTTTTTTTCTTTTCTTCTTTTTTTTTTTATTTGGTTAACATACAGTGTATTACTAGTTTCATAGGCAGTGGTCAGGGATGCATCAGCTGCATAAGCACCCATTGCTCATCCCATCCCCTGCCCTCCTCATGCCCCCCCCCCCAGTGACCCCATCCCTCCACCTGCCTCCCCTCCAGCGACCCTCAGTTTGTTTCCTGGAGTTCAGAGCCTCTCGTGGTTTGCCTTCCTCTCTGTTTTTATCTTGTTTTCCTTTTCCTTCCCTCTCCCTAGGTTCATGTGTTTTATTTCTTAAATTCCGCACGAGCCAGGTCATAGAGGATGTGTCTTTCTCTGGCTTCAGTCAGCATCATGCCCTCTGGTGCCCTCCACGTCGCTGCAGATGACAGGGTCTCGCCCTTCCAGTGGCTGTGAGGCACTTCCTGTGGGGGCCGAGCCTCCGAGAAGCCTCCGCAGCCACCGAGCAGCCAGGGAGTTCCGGGTCTACACAGCGTGCATGGGGCAAGGATGTTTTCCTTCCCTCTGACTCACCTTTGTCTGTTAAAAGTCCAAATATGAGGAAAACTCCGTCCTCTGCAGATGACTCAGTATCGGAGAAGCCTCCAGGTGAACGTCTTAAGAATCCACGTGCCGGGAGATGAGGACCCTTATGTTCCCTATCTTGCTCTTCTCTCCTTTTCAGGTCCTCTCCCAGGGTTGGCGGTTGGCGGAACTGCCCCGGCTCCCTGAGCCCCGCGGGGAAGCGCCCCCGCCCTAGGGGGGAGCCCCGGTGGCACGTCCCTGGCCGCCTCCCTGAGCTCCCGCTTTGCTCCGCATCAGCTCTGCTGTGCAGCGGGCCAGGTGATGCCTCGGGCAAGGGCGCGTCCACAGGTAGCATTGGGACGCCGCCTGCACGGCCCGTCCCACGAGCGACACAACGTACCTCATTCCAGGGGGACAGGGATGCTTCTCTGCTGCGCGTGGGAAGGTTTCCAAAGCGTCACCCACCCTGGTGGCGGGGACGCGACAATCTGTTGTGTGCCCCTCACGGCAGCGGGCGGCGACGTGGCCTGCAGAGGTGTCTGCGGCGGGTGGCTGGCGCCTGGGGCCGCTGCAGGAGGGCACCCGGGCCACCGTGGGGCGAGGAGGCGCCGCACCGGGCCTGCTGAGGGGCCCCGGTGCCGTCACCTGACAGCTGCAGCCCCCGTCAGTGGACAGGTATTCGGCCCCGTCCCTGTCGGCCAGCCAGCTCAGACCGCCCCAGGGCTTGGGGACATGTGGGAGAGGAAGGCTTGAGGAAGGGGGCTGGCGGGGGGCCTGGCGCCTCTGTCAGCCTGAAGCATGTGGATGTGGGAGCCACGTGGGAAGGAAGGGGGGCAGGTGCCTGGCCACCGGTTGGCAGGGTGGCGCCCCAGGCTCGCCTCTTGCCTGCCTCCCCGACCTGCGCTGCGACCCTGCTCCTGGGGGCTCTGCAGCTCCGGGGCTCCCCCTGCAGCTTCCCTGGGGCCTCCTGGGGGACCTGGCGCAGCCTTCCCGCTCCAGAAGCCAGGTCGCCCCTGTCCTCAGTCTGGGGCCGCGGGAACCTCTCGGAGGCGCTGGCTGGGAGGACCTGCCTCCTCCCCAGGCTCCTGGAGGGTGAGCGCCGTCCTCCCCGACGTGGAGCCGGAGCCGTCCACATCCACCTGGGCCCGGGCTCCCGCGGGCTGTCCTGTGAGGCCTGGCCTCTTGCTCCTGAGCGTCCTCCTCCCTGAGCTCCGCTCGCTGGACCCTCCCGGGGCCCTCCTCGGGGGCAGGCAGCCTCACCCCCTAGCCCTGCTCCCTCCCCAGGGCAGCCCCTCCTCACCCCGACCCTGAGCTCTGGCAGCTTCCGTACTTGCCTTTTTAAATAACCACAAAGTAAATGTATGTCTTTACTCTTTCCACGTTTGGATTTGGGTACAGGTGACGCGCCCCCGTGCACTCGCTCAGGGCTATGACCGGCGCTTCGGCATCTCTGTGTCGTGCTGTGGCCCACCTGCCGTGTCTCCATGTCACCACCATGCTGTGTGTCACAACACCGTTGCTGGCCCCCCCGGGCTGCACCTTCCACCCTGTGACTACTTGGCCCCGTGGCTGGAGCCTGTGTCTGGACTTGCCTTTTTATTTTCCCGCCCCCCCCACAAGGAGCTGGTGCTGTGGGAACCCACCTGTCGGCGGGGGAGGCACACGCGGCCGCTGGTTCCACAGGTGGCCACAGATGCCGGCTGAGGGTGGAGCGGGCCTGGGACCGCTGGGTTTGCCCTGGATCCCGCTGTCCCTGAGGCCAGCCTGCCCTGACCCCCCGCACCTTCCCACGTGTACTCACAGGGCCCCAGATGCCGCTTTTCCTCGCGATCCTCAATTGCATGGCCCCCAAAGCAGATGACATGCGGCAGGACTGGAGGGTCATTGCTGGGCTGGGCCCAGGGGGCGGCCGGATGCCTGGCCACGGAGTTTCCCTCAGGCCCCAGGCCGAGTGCCCGACCCACGTGAGCGCCAGTGCTGCGGGTGTCAGACCACGGGGGCGGGGGCACGAGCCCAGCCAAGGCAGCAGCCCCTGGACCGTGGGCCCGAGGAAGGGGTTAGGCAGGTGAGGGTGTGGGCAAATGCGTTTGGGGGGATCCTGGGTGCCGAGCAACACGTGTGGGTGTCAAGGCTGGGGCTGCCACCTGCGGTCCACGTCCGCGTGGGAGCCAGTGGACACCCCAGGCCAAGGCCCTTCAGAGGAGGGGACCCAGGGCGTTTCAGAGGAAGGAACTTTTGGCCTCCTGATGCGGCTGCACCATTTGCTTCTCCTGTGATGCCCTCCCTCAGGCAGAAGGTCCCAGGGGCTTCCAGACACAGGCCTCCCCCGCCCAGCAGCTCCTGCAGGCCTGTGCTGCCTGGAATGTACTGGAAAGCCACCCCCCCCCCACCGCCAGAGGGTCCTGCGTGTCCATGGGGCCGCGCTCAGATTCTTGTGCGGCCCAATGGACGAGGTCGGAGAGCTCCCGGCCCCGGGACCCCAGGCTGCCCGCTGCCCGCTGCGGCTCTGATGCGCTGGGATGCCTGCACCCCTTTCCTGCTGCAGCCTGCAGGCCAGGGGGGTGCAGGGGGTGTCTCTGAGCTGCCAGCTGGGGTTTGTGCCTATGGGGTCTTGGCGGCAGGAACGGGGCCCCAGGAGGGGCTGGCGCCTCTGGGCCTCGGGTGTCAGAGCAGGGTCTGCGGGGTCCCTCTGAGGCCCAGTTCCTGGACTGATGGGGAGAAGGGCCCTGCCCCTGCAGGGGTCAAGGCCAGTCGGGGAGGCCATGTGGACACCCCCCGTCCCCTCGGCTGTCACTCTGGGTGCCCTGAGGTGGAGCGACAGGAGCGGGGAGGGGGTCCAGGCGGGGAACGGAGCTGAGAGCCAGCGGCGGCTGATGGGCCGTCCCCCCGCCCCACTGTGTGGGCGCTGCGGCCTGGCACCCAGATGGAGTGGCGGCGTGCCCACCCGCCCGCCTCAGGCACTGGTGGCCTCTGGGGGCCTGACCACGTCTGGTGGCCTGGGTCCCCAGCCCCCGCCAGGCTGCAGCCAGCAGGGAGCCGATGTGAAGGTGGGTGCTGGGGAGCACAGGTGTGGCTGACCTGCCTCCCGCCCCGGCCGCGGGCAGCTGGCCTCCTGGGGAGGGGCCGGAGAGGCTTTCGCTGACGGCCGCCTACAGCCGCCCCCCTGGTTCCTCGTGGCCCAAGGCTTCCCGAGCGGGCCACCGTCCTGCTACTCCCTTCTGGAACGCCGCCGAGCCCAGAGCGAGCACCCAACAGCTGATTGTTGAGTGGCTGCAGGAAGGGCCCGTCCTTCCCAGGAATTCACTTTCCGGTGGGGGTGCGGTGGGGAGACACTAAGACGAGCTGAAATGGCCAGAGGGGGACAGCTTCGTGGTGTGATGGGTGAAGGCAAAGTGAGGGAGGATGACAGGACGGGCTGTGTGAAGGGCAGCCACATGGGTGAGTCGTGCAAAGGGCCTGTGGCAGGAATGGGCTCAGCAGGCCCCAATAGGAGACGTGGAGTTCACTCGGGTTCCTCGTTGGGACACGCGCACGAACCGGCTTTTCCTTGCTCCCTCCTGACCTCCTGAACCTCGATGTGATGAGGCCAAGAAGAGTCATCAAGGAAACAGAGTCGTGCTGGCGAACTGTCCTCACTTCTGTCACCGGCACGAGCACACAGAGAAGGAAGTCCCAGGGCCTCTTTGCCGCTTAACACTTAAATGATTCTATAAAGTACGGATTTCTGGAAATAATGGGTGAGCCATGGGAGCAGCAGGCCGCCGGCCCCCTCCCCCAGCCCGGGGGCGCCTGTCTCTGAGCTGCTACCCCACGAGCCTGTGTTGTTGTGGATTGATGAATAAAGGGTAGCCCACTGGCCCGCCTGGGTGGGAGGCGGGCAGGCTCTGGACTCGACCGTGGGAGCTGGGCTGCGGCTGGACCGTCCTCCCCAGGAATCGGGGGGGACTCGGGGAAGGAATCGGCACCGACTCTAGGACCTGGGTGTCGTTGGCCGGGGGATTTCACTTACAAAAGAATGAGTGGCTGCTGGGAAGGGTCCAGGGTGGCCTGGGGTCCGACATGGGGGGGTGGGCAGCTGCACTTGGTGGGGCCACCCCGAGGGCCCATCCCGCGTGGGCTGCAGGAGGAGGGGCGCTCCCACGCAGCTGGCCGCGCTCTGGGGTCAGACCCAGGCCTCGCCGGGGGGCCACGCAGCACAGCCTCCGCCTCTGGGCCTCCCGGCCTCCGCGGAAACGGCGCCCGAGTACCGAGCCCGCGTCCTAATTTATTTCAGGGGCACCTGTGTCCACACCGGGCAGGTGCTCAGGGCAGTGAGGTTGGAAGGTGCCCGCAGGGCTCAGCCTCTGCTGCCCTGTTCCGGGGGCTCCAGCGGCCCTGCCCCTGCCCAGGGCTGGCCCTCTCTCTGCTGCCAGAGACTCCAGCGTCTCCTGAAATCTGCTTTCTCTGCTCCCAGGTTCCCGCTGCAAGAAGCCCACCCGCCCTTTTTTTAAAGAAGAAGCCCCCTTTTTATCAGAATACTTGCTGGGAAGCTGGTCTCATAAAATAAAAACACATCCCACTCTGAAGGACGTGAGCAAGTCCAGTGCAGCCTGGGGAAAGCTATAACCTGGTAAGACAAAAATCTTAAAAAAATATTTTCTTAGCTTCTTGATTAATAGAGTTTAGCTGGGACGGTAAACAGAGCCGAGGGTAATATCTGTTGTCATTTAACATTATTTAATAAAAAAAAATCTGCCCTCCCTACCGAGTGGTGATTTGAACATTGGCTCGCGTTTCTGCTTTCAGGAAACATCAATAATCCGATGCCAGCCCGATTAGGTGATTTTGCTTCAAATTTTCGGAGGGCCCCTGGTGCCCCCAGGAGGGAACCCCAGGCCCCAAGCTAGGTGCTCACCCTGCGGCCACGCCGTGGGGCCCTCTGTCTGTGTCCCTCACCCTAGAAGGGGGCCGGCTCCTCTCTGGGGCCCTGGGGCCCTCTCGTGTGTACAGCTTGTGGCTGACTGTGGGGTTTGCAGGAGGCCTTGTGGTCCTCCCAGACCCCAGGGTCTATCTCGGAGGCCTGAGGGGCACTGTCATCTCTAAGTGGCCTCCCCGATGGAGGAGGTTGTGACAATGATGTCTCATGGCCCTGGTTCTGAGGCCCGGGATGAGCCTTCCGCTCGCCCCCTCGGGCACAGAGCCTCTTCGTGTCCCCTCCCTGCTGTGGCTGTCCTGTAGCCCCTGACTCACGGCGCCCCCCACAAGGACCTTTGGCTGAGCGCGGCCGCCAGGGCTTGTAGGTAGCAAACTGCCTGAGCTGAGGGGCCTCCTGTTTCGGCATCTGCTGGATCCAGCCCAGTGGGGTCCCGCCTTGTGTCCCACCAGACCCTCTGCGTCCTGCCCCCTGAGATTCAAGACCCCGGGTGGGCTTTCTGGTTGGTAGAGGGTGGCTCGAGGGGTGCTGGTGCCAGCCTGGCCTGTGCTGCGTCTGCGACCCCATCGCACATGAGAAGGGACCTCTTGGTCCCATGGGACAAAGGAGAAGCAGGCCTGGCATGCGACCCTGGCCTGAGGGTGACCACTGCCGGAGGCCTGGGGGTCCCTGAGCGCCGGACAGGAGCTCTTGTGGTGGGCGCTTCTCAGCATGTCCCGCTGCCCTGGGTGTCAGCTCAAAGTGGTGGCCGCTGGGTCACCCTCCTGTCCCCAGGATGACCAGCGAGCCGGGGGGAAGGTGCCAGCCCCGCGCTGCCCGTGTGGCCCTCCGCAGCAGAGAGGAGGGCAGGCGCCCAGGGCGCGGGGTTGGGGGGCGCAGCAAGGAGCCCGAGAGGCCGCGGGGAGGCCGGCGGCCGGGGAGTCGGGGGTGGGGGGTGGGGGGGACGCACGGGGTCGGGGCCCAGTGGGCCACACGCACCTCGCCGGCCGTCCAGGTCCTGCTCAAGCCGACCCGCGACACCCATGACACCCGGGCCTCGGGTTCCCAGGGTCCGGGGGCCGTGGGGGGACTGCGGGGGCAGAGGCTGTGGGCCGTGGGCCGGACCTTAGCCGTGGCTGCGCCCTGGTCCCGGAGGCGCGGGGGTGAGCGGGGCCTGCTCTGGGCTGGCGGCTCCCCGCGGAGGTGGGGGTGCGGGGCTGCAGGGCGCGGGGCTGGGGGCCCCCTGGGAGCCTCCCGCGTCAGAGCGCTCAGCTGCGGACGCTCCCAGGGGTCACCCCCCGCACGGCCTCGAAGGATCCAAGTGTAAGGCACAGCCTGCTGCGCTGAAGACATCGGCCCAGGGAACCCCCGCACCCCGAGCTGCTCTCAGGAGGGAACCCCAGGCCCCGAGCTAGGCACTCACCCCGCAGCCGCGCCGTGGGGCCCTCGCCCTCTGTGTCCCGCACCCTAGCAGGGGCCGGCTCCTCTCTGGGGCCCTGGGGCCCTCTGATGTGTCCATGCGGCCCACAGGGTCGGGCTGGGCTTGTGGCTGACTGTGGGGGTCAGCTGCTCTGCCCCGGGTACCCCCCTGCACCCCGAGCTGCTCTGCCCCCCGTACCCCCCCCCCGGCACACCCCGAGCTGCGCCCCATCCCTGCAGCCCCGCCCCGCAGGCTCCCCCGGGCAGGTGGCGCCCACACAGTCGCCCCCGCCCTCCCCCCCCTTAGTCCCGGAATCTCCTCCCTGGGCCTCAGCCTGTGCCCCATGCCTGCCCCGCAAGCTCCCGCAGTCCGCGCAGGAGGCGCCCCCGCGCCCCCGTTCCGAGCGCGGGAGGACACGCGAGGCGGGACACGCCGCTGGGTGCTGCGCCCGGGAGCCCCGACGTCCGGCCGCGCCCACGCGGGGTGGAGACTCCCTGGGGGCCCGGGCCGGGGCCGGGGCGGGCAGCGGTCTGTCGGGGGTGCTGAGGGGGGCGGGGGGGGGCGGCGAGGCTGGACCGAGCAGACCCAGGAGGCGGCCGACGCGGTCACGACAGGTGGGGCCGGGAGGCGGGACACGGGGAGCCGGTGGGTGACAGCACCGCAGGTGGCGCAGGGCAGGTGGGGCGGTCGGCGGTTAGGGTAGGGCTAGGCTTAGGGGTAGGGGTTAGGGTTGTTAGGGTTAGGGTTGTTAGGGTTAGGTAGGGTTGGGTTAGGGTTAGGGTTTGGGGTTTGGGGTTTGGGGTTCGGGGTTAGGGGTAGGGTAGGGTTAGGGTTAGGGTTAGGGTAGGGTAGGTTTAGGGTTGGGTTAGGGTTAGGGTTCGGGGTTCAGGGTTAGGGTTAGAGGTAGGGTAGGGTTAGGGTTAGGGTTAGGGTTGTTAGGGTTAGGGTAGGGTTAGGGTTAGGGTTAGGGGTAGGGGTAGGGGTAGGGGTAGGGTTAGGGGTAGGGTAGGGTTAGGGTTAGGGTAAGGTAGGGTTAGTGTTAGGGTTAGGGTTAGGGGTTAGGGTTCGGGTTGGGGTTAGAGTTAGGGTAGGGTACTGTTAGGGTTAGGGGTTAGGGTTAGGGTTAGGGTTACGGTTTGATAGCGTTAGGGTTAGGGTCTGGGGGAGGGGCTGGGGTCAGCGAGGAGTAGCTGTGAAGGTGTGTGTCTGAGTCCCTTGTGGGCCGGCCTGTCTGCCCCCAGACTGTGTGACAGCGTCGGCCTCTCCTCTCCGGGAGACCCAGGCTCACACTGCAACACTGTCTAGTGTGCTTGTTTCATTCTGACAATTCCATGGCTTTTCTTGGACTCGCAGCCTGTGCAGCCACCACCATAACTTAATTCTAGAGCATTTCCCTGGCCCCAAAGAGAAACCTGGCATCTGCTAGCAAACCTCTACTTCCTTTCTTGGGGTGCTCTGAAATACCGATTATTCCTATTTTTTTGAAGACTGTAAGTCTCTTGATAAAGAACAATATGGTATTTGTTTTTGCATTATCGGCTTATAACAGTCAAAAACAGCTTTTGCAGGAGTGAACCACACTTTTAAATCTAAAAGCTTTTAGGGGATCCCTGGGTGGCTTAGCTGTTTGGTGCCTGCCTTTGGCCCAGGGCGCCATCCTGGGGTCCCGGGATCAAGTCCCGCGTCGGAGTCCCTGCCATGTGTTCTCCCTCTGCCTGTGTCTCTGCCTCTCTCTCTCTCTCTCTCTCTCTCTCGTCTATCATGAATAAACAAATAAAATTAAAAAAAAATCTAAAAGGTTTTAAAATCATGACTCGAGGGCTGTGCATCCCTAAGGGGGGAGGGTCCGGCGCATTCTGTGGGGTTGCTGGGCTGCCCTGCTGTTTTTCACATCTCCCGGAGAAGCCAGCAAGAGTTTACGCAGATAAGCGCGGACTGCTTTTTTCCTTCTTGGCCGTATTTCTCTAGCATCTGTTGTAAACAAAACAGAGGAAAATCTCTTTCTAAACCTGGTGCAAATATCTCAAATGCAAAGAAGCAAATGAAATTTGGAATATCAAAGTTCACATTAGTGTGACTGCATGGCAGGAACCACATCTGCTCATTAAGCTTAATTCCAAGGAATGATCACCAAAGCAAAGAGATGTCAGAGGGTCTCGGGGAAAAATAAAGTCGTTGATGAATTCTTGGTTTTAACTGTTTTATGTCATGAAGATGCTCTGCATCTTTGTGGCCAAGTGTTTATGGACTCCGATGCCACGCTGTTGAAGCTGGGGGCACGCCCCAAAGCCTCCAACCCAACCCCTGAATGTAGGGTTTTAGGGCCAGGGAGCTGCGCCCTGGGAGTCCCAAGGGAAGCGTGGCCAGGCTCTCCCAAGCAGCTGCTACCCTGTAGGAATTGGGTGCTAACTCAGCCATAGGATGGACCAAACGTTTTCTCCCCCCCCCTCTTTTATTATTCAATTTACTTCAACAGCAAACAACAGTTCATTTATTCCCCCCACCCCTGACTCTGACCACCACCAATCTGGCCTCTGTGTCTATGGGCTTGGTGGTTTTTTGTTTTGCTTGGTTTTGTTTTTGGTTCCATACATGAGAGGCATCATCATGTGGGCCTTGTCCTTTTTATAGCTGAGTGATATTCCCTGGGTGTGTAGCTCATATTTTCTTTATCCAGCCATCCAGCCAGCCAGCCATCGTTGGACACTTAGCTGCCTCCATGTCTTGGTGATTGCAATGAATATGGGGGAGCAGAGATCTTTTCGAGTTAGTGTTTTTTGTTTTCTCTAGGTAAATACTCAGAATTATTGGATGATAGGACAGCTCTATTTTTAATTTTTTGAGGAACCTCCACACTGTCCTCCAAGTGGCTGCACCAGTTTGCATTCCCGCCAACAGTGCCCGAGAGCTCTGCTTTCTCCACATCCTCGCCGACACCTGTTGTCCCTCATGTTTTTGAGAAAAGCCATCCCAACAGGTGTGAGGCGATATCTATCTCACTGTGGTTTGGATTTGTATTTCCCTGGTGACAGGTGATGTTGAGCACACTTCCATGTGCCTGTTGACCCTCTGGATGTCTTCTTTGGAGAAATACATATTCAGATTCTCTATTTTTTAATTGGATTTTTTTTTACTGAGTTGTATGAGTTTATTATATATTTTGGATATTAACTTCTTTTCAGATATATGATTCAAAAACATTTTTTCCCGTTCAGTAGATAGATGTCATTTTGTTGATGACCTTTTTTTCTGCAGAAGCGTTTTTAGTTTGATATTGTCCCACTTGTTTATTTTGCTTTCATTGCTTCTGCTTTTGGTTCACATTAAAAAAAAAATCATGTCCTGGACCAGGGTCCAGGAGGTTACCACGTGTGTGTTTTCATAGGAGTCTTATGTTTAAGTCTTTAGTCCATTTTGAGTTAATTTTTGTGTTAGACTAGTTATTTTTCAAACCTTATTTTAAGGCTCAGGATTTTTTTTTTTTTTTCCAAATGAAGCCTTATGTGGACCAGGAAGAGTTGAGGACAGAGTCATTCTGAGGGGGTGGGAGCTGCCTGGCGAGTGTCCACTAGGTCTAGTGACCCCTGAGTACGTCCTGTTCACATCCCTCTGCTGCACTTGCCTGCAGCACGGGATCCGTCGTTTGAATGCCATCACTGGTTCGCTGCTTTCTCTTCCCGTCTCACTTGTGGAATCTCTCAGCAGAAAGACCGTGTGCCTCGATTTGTGATATCAGGAAAGGGAACTTGGCTGTCCTGCCTGCAGGGACTGCTCAAGGTGCTAGAGACACAGACAGGAGAGAAGCAGTTGTCTGGTGCTCACGGAGCCAACATTCTGTGGGGCAGCGAATGCAGATGGATGACAATCAAATAAAGAAACAACCATATGACGGGTGCTGTGGAGACAGGAGCTATGACGAACAGGCAGAACAAGGGGACAAGGCATTTGTGTAGATACATAAAGAAGTGGGGAAGGAGCCAAGCATGTCAGGGAACACAGGTGCAAAGGTCCTGAGGCAGAAGCTTGATGGTGAGTGAGGGGAACAGCCATGAGGCCAGCATGAAACAGAGTGAGTGGGTTAGGAGGGGTGGACAGAGAGGTCACAGGGAGCCAGATTTTGCAGGGCTCTGCAGGCTGTGGTAAGGGCTTGGGAGAGGGCACGGGAACAGAGGAGTAACATAACCTCATTTGGCATTTGAAAAGCTCATGCTGGCTACTCTGTTGAGAATAGGTGACTCAAGTGTGAACTGGGGGCAGGGAGACCAGTCAGGAGGCTCCTGGAGGAATCAGGTGAATAATAGCCAATCCGTCCCTCCAGCTCCAGAGCTTTCATGACCTGCTTTCCACCCCATTGCAGATCCCTTTGCCTGTCCTTTCTCAGTATGCAGAGTCTAACTGTGTCTTCTCACTGTTACTCTCGGCATAGGGCACCCTCGTGTCTTTTATCATCACCGCCGCTCAGTTCCTCTGATGTGGGCACCAGCAGGTCTTATACAATGTAAGTCTAGGGTGTAACAACATCAAAAATGACAGACTGGAGACTCCCAAACTCTGCTCCTCCACTGGAGCAGCAATTAAGCTGGAAAACACGTTCAGAAGCAATGCTTCCAAATTCTGGAATCTAATAAAAAATTCACAAGAACCAGGGGTATGTTTTATGAAGAGAGAAGCTCTTGAATTTCAGGATGAGGGTACTGTGGCATTTTTTTTAAAAGATTCTATTTATTTATTCATGAGAGATACACAAAGAGAGGCAGAGACCCAGGCAGAGGGAGAAGCAGGCTCCATGCAGGGAGTCCGATGCGGGACTCGATCCCAGGACTCCAGGATCACACCCTGGGCTGAGCCACCGGGGCTGCCCTACTGTGGCATTTTAACTCACCTGCACGCAACCCTCTACTTCCCAGCTCCATGGTGGCTTTGGTGATGCTAGACTGTGTTCCTCGTGGGACTTGCTGGTGCCAGAAGGGACAATGCGGACCTTGGTCTCCAGGATTTATGGCTGTGTGTCTGTCAGATGGCACCCTGATGGATTGCTCAGGGGCTTTGATTCACTTTTCTCGGAACTTCCTCAGGGCTGGAGCAGACTCAGGGGCATTTGTCAGAAGCCTATGAAGGCAAACATACTAGCTGCAGCTGTGTGAGATGAGGCGCAGCAGCAGGACGGGCGGCAGACAGACAGAAGTCTTAGGAAGAGGCTGGGGAAGGCTAAGAATGGGCGAATAGGCTCTGAACACCCCCAATCCTGAAGAATCTAGAAGACCTCTTCCATGCCCAGGGCTAGGTGCTCAGAAAAGTTTGGGGAAGACCATACACTTTTATCTCTGGCTGATCTTTAGGCTCTGCTCAAGATGGACGTGAAGGCTAGGGCAGAGTTGCAAATGGCATAGCAACATTGGGGGTGCCCAAACACACAACCTATCTGCAAAGACTAGGAGAATATTTTATTATTCAGGCATTTAATGCCTTCAGGCATTTAATGACCTCTCTGTTAAATCACCAGCTGACCACTGAGCTAGCAGAACTAGGACTTCATTGAGTACACACCGCAAGGAATAATCTTACAGAAAGAGTTTAGAAGATACTAAACAACAACAGTCCACAAAAAACAGCAACAACAAACCTTGGGGTGGGAGAGATTTTGCTTCCAGAGTTACCACATTATGGTATTCAAAATGGCCAGTTATAGGGCATCCATTCCTGATCCAAACGCTTCAGAGTGTAGGGATAGAGGGAACGTTCCTCAGCATCTTCAAAGCCATCTACGAAAAGCCCACAGCAAATTATCATCCCCAAGGGGCAAACGCTGGGAGCCTTTCCCCGAAGAAGATCAGGAACGAGACAGGGATGTCCACTCTCACCACTGCTATTCAACATAACACTAGACATCGTAGCTTCAGGAATCAGGCAACAAAAAGAAACAGAAGGCATTCAAATCGGCCTAGAAAAAGTCAAACTCTCCCTCTTCGCAGATGACATGATACCGTACACCTAGAAAACCCAAAAGACTCCACCCCAAGACTGCTAGAACTCATACAGCAAATTCGGCAGTGTGGCAGGGTACAAAATCAATGCCCAGAAATCAGTGGCCTTTCTAGATGCTAACGATGAGACTGAAGAAAGAGAAATTAAGGAGTCAACCCCATTTACAGTTGCACCCAAAAGCATGCGCTACCTAGGGATAAACCTAACCAAAGAGGTAAAGGATCTCTACCCAAAAACCTACAGAACACGTCTGAAAGAGACTGAGGAAGACACAAAGAGATGGAAAACTATTCCATGCTCATGGATCCGAAGAATGAATATTGGGAAAATGTCAACGTGACCCAGGGCAATTTACACAATTAACATAATCCCTATCAAAAATACCACGGACTCAAAAAAAAAAAAAATACCACGGACTCTCTTCAGAGAGCTGGAACAGATCATCTGAAGATTTGTGTGGAATCAGAAAAGACCCCATCGGAAAAGTGGGGGCTGGTTGGCGGTGAGTGCACCTGTTTGCAGAGCAGGAGAAGGCCCACTGGCTCTGCACCCAGGTCTGCGCACCCTGCCTGGGTGGGCGTGGGCGGCGGGAGGCCCTTGCCCAGTTAGCGTGGCTGCCTGTGGTCTGGGCCAGTACAGTGGCCAAACCTACCGTTCCTTCCAAGGGGGGATGTGGCAGGAGGACATCAGAGTGGAGTGAATTAAAGCCCAGAGTAACAGATGAGAAGCATGTCTTTGATGAGCCCTTCAGCAGGTCAGTACAAACAATGATTTCTGAACCCGAGTGTCATCCGTAGGAATTTCCCAAAGTGGAATGCAGCAAGAGAAATAGGAATGACAATCATGAACAGAGTAGAACATCCAAGAACTGTGGGATAATTTTTTTAATTTAAAAAATTAAAACACGGGCAGCCAGGGTGGCTCAGCAGTTTAGCATGGCCTTCGGCCCAGGGCGTGATCCTAGAGACCTGGAATCGAGTCTCACGTCGGGCTCCCTTCATGGAGCCTGCTTCTCCCTCTGCCTGTGTCTCTGCCTCTCTCTCTCTCTCTCTGTGTGTCTCTCATGAATGAATAAATAAAATCTTAAAAAAAATAATAGAAATTATACAGAGTATGTTCTCAGGATGCAATTGAATAAGAAATTAGTAACAAAAAAAAATGTTGGGAAATACTCAAGTTTGTTGAGGTTTGACAACATGTTTCTAACTAGTCCAGGGGTCAAAGACGTCTCAAATGAAATTGTAAGATCATTGACCTGAGTAAGAACGAAGGCACAACTTGTTATGACTTGGAGGGCATCGCCAGAGCAATGCAGAGAGGGGAGCTGATGATGCCGAATGCACGTTAGAAAAGAAGAAAAGAAAGTCAACGACTCAACTTCACTCTCAGGACACTAGAGGAAGAAGAGCCCTCGTAAAGCAAACAGAAGAAAAGGAGCAATAAAAATCAGAGCAGGAATCAATAAACAGAAAATTGATAGAGAAAACCGATGACATAGGAATATGGTCATTTGGAAGAGGTGATGGAAATGATGAACCTCTAGCCAGACTAACTCAGGATAGGAAAATTTATAAATCACCAGTATCAGGAATGGGAAAGGAGTCATCACTACAGATTCACGGTCATTAAAGGGGTAATAAGGAAGCCCCACAAACAACCCACTTATTTTACAACTGAAATGAGACGGATCCACTTCTTGAAGCGTACGTGCTACTAGAATCTGCTTAAGGGAGAATAGATCCCCTGGCTGTCCCTAATCTATCAAGACGTTGAGTTGGTAGTCTTGGTAGTCAACGAACAAATGGATCCTGCATGGCACAGACAGGACAAATCCACTGATCTGTGTGTACCCTAGTTCTGCCGGCCACACTTTTGAAACAGAACATAACACCGGCTACCAAATGAATCCCTAACCACAGACCCGTGTGGATGTCACCTTGCTCCCACTGGACCCCACCCAGGGAAGCACCTTGTCCATGCCCGTCACCTTCCTGGCAGGGTCACCCACTCGTCCCAGGTGTGACACCCACGTCCCACATCCGGGGACACCTGCCGGGGGTGGTGGAAGCCAGCCCTGCTGGAAGGGGCAGGAGCCTGGGGCGCCTGTGCGGGTCTGGAAGTGCCAGGGCGTGCAGATGATGGGAGCTGCCTGAGGCGGTCGAGATAGGCCGCTCCGGGAGGCGGAGGCTGCTGGGTGCACTTCAGTGGGAGGCCACGCGACGAGGGGCCCGGGGGCTGCCGCACAGACAGACAGGAGGCCGCGACAGCTCCCAACACCGGCGCCCTTTGTCTGGTCTCCTCTTTCCTTGGTCGGGCCATGTAGTGACATGGGGACATCCTGGGCCTGGCCTACCGCGGGCACGATCTTTCTGCATCGCTCCGTATGGCTTCGCGGAGGCTCCGAGGCAGCTCAGGGAAATGAGGCCACCAAGCTGGTGGTCGAGATTCTGAAAGCCTGGCTTTCCTTTGTTAGACACAATGAACCACAATTAGATAAAAATGTCATTTCACATCTTGGTCCCTGCTGGAGCCGCTAATTAGATTTTTCCTGCGGATTTGTCCTCAGTCGTACAAAAGAAAGGCAGATGGTGGCTCGGCTCCAGGACGGAAGGTAACGCACGCGGGAGGCAGCAGGCACTGGCGGGCAGCTGTTGGGAATCTGGAGCCTTGGAGTGTGGGAAGCAGCCTCTGCCACGATGGCACCTGGGGTTTCCACCCGCGTGGCCACTCCAGGACATCCTGCCCAGATGCGCCTTTAAGGGAGACCTTTTTTTTTTTTCCTGAAAAGAGTCCATCAATGCTTTTTAAGGGAAGAGAGAAAAATAAAAACACGCAGGATGAACAGGACTGTTAGAAACGGGAAAACAGATCGAAGTTAAATATCACGATGGGATCAAAGTGTAAAAATGTTGAAGCCCCCGGGTCATCCGATGCCAGGCCACGTGCAAGTGCCCCTGATGCCACCTTGTGGGATGCTCCTCCCGGCCCTGCTCCCGTCTGCGGACCCCGTAGGGTGGCCTCGAACGCAGACAGAGGTCCCGTGTTCCCCAAGTGGGTCTGGGCAGAGGTGAAACAGCCCTAAGTGGGTTCCCGCCTCTGTGCCGGGCGTGCTTCTGGAATCAGGGCGCCTAACAGGCCTATTTCACGGGGTCCAGACCCCCAGCGTTGGGGGGGAAAGCAGAAAATACACATGACAACAAGTGAGTTCTGCAGATGCTCTCACGGTGACTCAGGAGAGGAAGCCGCACAGCGATGGGGCCCTGGGGCAGGACCCACAGCACCGCTGAGCGGGGTCAGACCCGTTCCCACCCTCAGCTGTCCCCGGGTCCCCTGGGGTCTTGTGGAAACACTGAGTGCCGGGCCCCACACGTCCTGATTCAGCAGGTCTGGGCCTCTGGTCTGCATTTCTAATTGATTCCCTGTTGGTGCTGATGCGTTGACGTGGCTGGCCTGGGCTCCACATTTTTGAGAAACATGGTGTCACAGGGACAGAGAGAAGGACAGTGGCTCTGTCGGAGCAGGTGGATAGAGCAGGGGACTGGGAGGGACAGGCTGATGCGGCAAGGGCAGGGGCTTACAGGCAGAGGTGCGGGCCAGAAGGGCACCCCGGCGCTCCGGGGAGGATGGTCCCCAATGTGGAGGGGCCGGCGGGTCAGGTGGCCCGGACACTCGAACTCAGTGGAGACACACCTGTGCAGTCACACTTTGGAGGCAGGGATGTCGGAGGGGATCTGGGAGATGAGGGAGAGGGAGGCCAGGGTCCAAGCACGCATGGGTCTTGAGAGGTAAGGGGGGAGCATGGGGGCACCACGGGGTGGGAATCCCCTCCTGTCCCCTCCAGGCTGTGGCTCAGATGCGCTGGCCAAGCACGGCCGGCCGAGGTCGGGGCCTGGAGTGACGCTCCCCTCCTGCAGGCTGAGGACTTAGTCCCAAACCTGTCAAACTCCACCCAACACACTGGAACATTCTATCTGGAAAACTGTTCCGTGGGGGCCCCTAATGGCCGCCCTTGGAGGTCTCCGTGGGCAAATTTTAGAAGGTCAGCGTGAGCTGGAGCAAAGCGCCCGGGTCCGTGATCCCAGCCCCCCGCTTGCATCCAAACCTCCCCCCAGGAGCCCGTGGGTGTCCTCGCCATGCCTTCGCGTCTAGGGCTCTTGCTGGAAAAGGGAGATGCTCCCGTTCACGGATTTGCCGCCTTTTGAAGACGCGGTGACTCAGCATGTGGAGGCTCTGTCCCTGTAAGGGTCCATGTGGAAAGAGGCCGTCTGTCATACTGGGGTTCCCGTTCCGAGGTGGCAATAGTGCTTGAGGCAGGAAACCCATCCCGACCGACGCGGGAGACGCTGCTGTGCTCTCGGGGACGCTGCAGCCAGAGGTCACACCTGGGCTCTGGGCCCTGCCTGCATCTCCGAGCTCACACGTGCATACACGTGCTCACACGCCGGACGCTCGCCTGGAGAGTTCACGCTCCTGCCACTGGCGGCGAGTGGCTTCCCTCGGGGAGGGTACGACGGGGCCACCTTGGATTTCCCATTCCTAGGATCTCGCCAGGATAGTTCCCCGGACCTGTAGAGAAGAGGTGGTTGTCGGTGCAAGGAACCTGGTGGGAGGACGTGCTCCGTTGTCACTGGCCCAGCGGCTGTGATTCGGGATGCAGACCCATCAAGCCTGCAAGTAACTCGAGGATTGCGTCTCGTAAGAAAAATGCAGCTGCGTGTGGGGCCTCAGCCAACTAGCGATGGGCAGGCCTCGCCAGCGCCGTGGTGCCGTTCCTGGCAAAGGAGCCAGCCTAGGTGGACGTTCAGGTGGACGCACAGGCAGCTCCGAGGCCAGGACGCTGTCCTGGCCGCCTCGGGCCCGTCTCCTGGGCGGACCCCCGGAGAGTTGCCACCTGCCCGTGAGGCCGCTGAGCAGGCCCCGTCTTGCTGGTGGTGGCCCCGGCGCCGCGAGCCAGGCTGGGAGCTGGAGCCTCCTCCTGCCACAGCACCGGGGGGCTCAGTGGGGTGGAGAACCTACTCTCCCCGGCTCAGACCCCTGGGCTCCCTGGTGGGAGACAGGCAAGTGGTGTATGTCCTTCATGCGGCGAGTGCGAAATATCAGCTCTCCCCTTCCTCCCTGCAGCTGGACGCCCGTGACGCCTCATGACCCCCCACATGCCAGGCCAAGACTCCACCTGGAGACAAGTCTACAGCCGAGCAGGTGTGTGCATGGGTCACCCGATGGGGGTCGGCGTCCCAGAGGTGGGGTGCCCACGGCCGCCGGGGTCATCCGGCCTCTCCCTGCTTGCAGCCTGCCGGTGCCCGAGCCTCGCCCAGGCCTGGACCCCCGGCTTCTCCCGGGAGGGCCCCGCAGGCCGTGGATGGTGCGAGGCGCCCCCCGCGAAGCCCTCGCTGCCTTCCGCCTGCGCCAGCTCTGCCCTCTGCTTTCTTTCCCTTGCCCGGCGGCTCCGCAGCTCTGGGCCCCAAGGGTGCCTCCTCCGCTCTGCGTTGGCCTCATCTGACCTCGCGTCAGGTTACGACGTGTGTGCACAGGTGAACCAAGCACATGATTTGGGGTTTTCGTTGGGGTGTGCTGCGTGATAACCTGTCTGTCGCTAACAGCAGGGACGGCGCGTGTGGTTGCGAAATACTGTCATCCATTTGCACCCAAATCTGGGGACTCATTGACCCCTTTCCACTTCTTTCAGTTAAAATTGCATTAAAGCATTGAAAAAATCTAATTACCTTAATGAACAATAGGAAACATGAAAGAAGAGGGAAAACCCAGAAACACAAGGGCCGCTGGCGGGTTTCTTCCTAGGAGGAGGGGGCGGGGCGGGCTGGCCCCCGGCGCCCAACGAACGGCCCAGCCGCTTGCCCGAGCCGAGCCCCCGGAAGTGCTCCCTGTGTCCGTTAGGGGTTAGGCACCTTCTGCTTAGTGTTATTTTATTTCCTTAACTAAAAGCAGCACATGCGCATGGAGCACAGGAGCCCCGAGAGCCGGTAGCCAGCCCCCCCGGGGTCGACTGCTGTTAAGGGCTCCTCGGCACCTGCTGGCCCGTCCTGCGCCCCCGGCCCTGCTGTCTACTGCTGAGGATTGACCCGGTTCATCCACGTGTCCACACGAGGGCCACTCACATTTCACCTTAAAAGCAACTACTTCAGGGTGCTTCCCGGACGAATCCAAGCTACTGTGAAGAATTTTGTCGCGCAATCAAAAGAAAGTGGACTGTGATCCTGCTGTGAACTGGGACCCTGATAAAACATCACGTCCCAACCGCTCCTCACAGCGCTGACGCTGGGTCTCCCCTAGACCTCAAGTTGTCCCGGGGGTAGGGAGGGAGTCAGGCTGGGCAAAGGCTCTGTGTGGGCAGGGGGCCCTGGGCACCTGGCTCTGGTCACCTTGGGCAGGCCCCGGGCACCTGGGTCTGGTCACCTTGGGCAGGCCCCGGGCTCCTGGGTCTGGTCACCTTGGGCAGGCCCCGGGCTCCTGGGTCTGGCCACCTTGGGCAGGCCCCGGGCTCCTGGCTCTGGTCACCTTGGGCAGGCCCCGGGCACCTGGGTCTGGCCACCTTGGGCAGGCCCCGGGCTCCTGGCTCTGGTCACCTTGGGCAGGCCCCGGGCACCTGGGTCTGGCCAACTTGGGCAGGCCCCGGTCTCCTGGGTCTGGCCACCTTGGGCAGGCCCCGGTCTCCTGGGTCTGGCCACCTTGGGCAGGCCCCGGGCACCTGGGTCTGGCCACCTTGGGCAGGCCCTGGTCTCCTGGGTCTGGCCACCTTGGGCAGGCCCTGGTCTCCTGGGTCTGGTCATCTTGGGCAGGCCCCGGGCTCCTGGGTCTGGCCACCTTGGGCAGGCCCCGGGAACCTGGGTCTGGTCACCTTGGGCAGGCCCTGGGCTCCTGGGTCTGGCCATCTTGGGCAGGCCCTCAGGGGCCCCCAGGGGCTCTATCCTTCCCTAACAGGAGATGGACCGCACGCTTGGGCAGCAGGATGCAGACACCCCTGTCTGGTCGGTGAGGAGGAGGTGTGCACGGTGAGTGTGGCTGACCATCCCAAATCCTGGGGACAGGCTGGCCGTCCCACGGGCGGTCCCTGTAAAACTACAATCGCCTTTGACATGTCAGGTCCCTCAGCAGCAAAACGGAGGCGCCAGACCCACCACATTAACCACAAATATTCTCAGGTTAAGAGGTGCCCTGGGGGCACTGGGGGCTGCGGAGTGTAACGAGGGACTCAACGGTGGTTCAGACCCTCACGCTTTCCCAGGGAGGAAAGTGGCTTGGGGTGAGGTGTCACTGCCTTCCCCACGCCGGGCAGCCTGTCAACCGGGCCTAGCAGCAGGCCCCCCTGCGGTTCCCAGACCCTGTGCAGGAAAGCCCGGGGCCCATTCTGAGCTGCTGCCCACCGTCCTCACCGCACACCCTTGACCCGTTTCCAAAAGTCTTTTAAAGCCTGTTCCTTTAACCACTCTATTATCATTTATTTTTTTAAAAAAGATTTTATTTATTCATTCATGAACGACACAGAGAGAGAGAGAGAGGCAGAGACACAAGCAGAAGGACAAGCAGGCTCCAGGCAGAGAGCCCGACGCGGGACTCGAACCCGGGTCCCCGGGGTCACGCCCTGAGCCGAAGGCAGCCGCTCAACTGCTGCGCCCCCCAGGCGGGCCCTCTATTATTATTTTAAACTCCATATATTCTCCTTAAAATACAATTTAACAATACATTTAGCCCTGTTCGAGGTTGCATTCCGAGCCGTCACAGGTTCCCTTCTCCTACCGTAACTGTTGGAAATGACCCAGTTGAACCCACCTATGCGAGACGCCATTCGTGGGTCCCTCCCACCGAGATACCGTGTCCGCCGTCTGGAGGGCGAAGTGTGCCCTGCAGTCTGAGCTCCCACGTGGAGCACGGAAGCTCCCCCCTTGGCGTCACGGGCTGCTTCCTTGGAACTGACTTTGGAGGAGCGCTCGGCCGCAGTCCTGCGTGGGCACGGTCTCCTCGTGGAGTCTTCTTCGAGCTTGGTCTCTGCAGCGAGTCTACACGGATAGACCCTCGGCTTCACAGACTCTGGAGGACGCGCGCTGGTGGCTGACGGCGACGCGGGAGGAGCTTGCCGATGCGACGGGCCGGAGACACAGGCGGGCCCCAGGGCCCTTGGAGCGGCGGTGGGCGCTGCCGAGGCACCCTGGGCACACGCACACCTGGAAACCGCGTGTTCGTGGTTTTCACTCACGTGTATCTAACTAGTTCATGGACAAAGAACCGAAAGCGCCCCAGAATCACCCAGAAGTGCCTTCCCTGCTGTCACACACGTGGACCCCAGGCCTATGTCCACAGGTTGTCCCCACAAAGGCCCAGCACAGGTGGCAGGGGGTGCGCCCCGTGGCTCACGGACCTGCCCCACTCTCTCCTCTGATGCCCCACGGTGAGCTTCAGGAAATAACCGGCCGGCGACTCCCATCCTTTGAGCCTCGCTTCTTCAGCAGCCGGGGGGTGAGAAGAAATGCAGGAGGGGGGCCCCAAGGCGACAAAAATCACAGGAGGGTCAGGCTGAGATGCGGGCGCGGAGCAGACACAACCCACAGAAAATACAGCGATTGAGGATCAGAAAGCAGCCGAGTAGCAAAGTCCGAAAAGACGGTAAAAATACTTGGCGGGCGCAGGAAGTGTGCAACACGGAAATACTGATCGTGACCCCCAGCTCTGGGTCGTACCAATGACTCTTGGAGTTCAGGACGTGGAGATAGTCCCAGTGTCTGCCATGAGGCGGGAAGGATGGCTTCTTAATAGAAGAGGAAGGGCATATTCCTTTGCTGTGAGCTGACCCCTGGCCCTCAGAGCTGACCCCTCACCCTGCGAGCTGACCCCATCCTGGAGCTGACCCCCTCCTGCAAGCTCACCCCCTCCTGTGAGCTCACCCCCCCCTTGTGATCTCACCCCCTCCTGGAGCTGACCCCTCTCCTGACAGGTGAACCCCCTCCTGGAGCTGACCCCACCCTGTGAGCTGACACCCTCCTGCGAGCTGACCCCTCTCCTGAGAGGTGACCCCCCTCCTGGAGCTGACCCCTCCTGCGAGCTGACCCCCCTCCTGGACCTGACCCCCCCTGCAAGCTCACTCCCTCCTGTGAGCTGACACCCCTCCTGGAGCTGACCCCTTCCTGGAGCTGACCCCACCCTGTGAGCTGACCCCTCCTGAGAGCTGACCCCCTCCTGCGAGCTAACCCCTCCTGCGAGCTGACCCCTCTCCTGGAGCTGACCCCCTTCCTGTAGCTGACCCCACCCTGTGAGTTGACCCCTCCTGATTGCTGACCCCCTCCTGGAGCTGACCCCCCCCCACGAGCACACCCTCCGTCACATCACGTAGTCGTCACCCTCCAAGAATGCCCCCTTTCCCGGGGCTGCCGGTCAGAGGTGGCATCAGCTGCAAGCCGGATGGTCCCTTCACAAGGCCTGCAGTGTGGGGGCTCCCTCACCCCTGCCCCCGCCCCGCCCCAGGTCAGTTCTGCTGAGGTCGGGAGTCTCCGCTGCGAGGTCCCCAACTTGCTCTGAGTATGGTTGGTGCCGGGTCCTCCAGGACAGCAGACGTCGAGTCCGGCTGTACGTGTGGCTTCTGGGGGTCGGCAGGCGTCCAGCATCCCCCCCCCCCCCAACCCCTGCCCTGCAAGTCTGTCCTGAGCTGGGTTATGAGTAGGGCCGGCTGGGAGATCTTAAAGGGCCTACTCACAAATCAAAGGTGCTTCTTCCTCCCTCGACTGCCGAGCCGATACTGGTCGGTCATCACAAAACCCGCCACGGCCTGTACTTTACTGAGGTCATTTGTGTAACCAGCGGACGCAGCGCTCAGGGCGCAGAGCCTGGCTCCCCTGGGTTATTTCTGTCTTTAAACTTCTTATGTTAATATTCATTATTTTTACTAACATTCATTAAGCAGCATGGAGCCAACAAATGTGATAAAAAAAAAAAATCCAGTCCTGGTCCTTAAAAGACAAAGTTCTAAGGTTAAAAAAAAAAAAAGGATCACTAATAGTTGGCAAAGGAACTAGAATATTTTTGATTAATGCAGCTTTTAAGCTTTCTGTATAACAAATAGGAACCCTGGAGTTATTTTGCAAGACTGGAAACATGTAACTTCATTATAAATAAAAATACATTCTTTTAAAAATTATGAACACATGAGTCCCAGTGTTCATAATTTCAGTGCCCAGATAACGACGTCTGACATGGCTCTTGTAGGGTTAGAAAATGTGAACTGAAAAAAAAATAAATAAATAAAACGTGAACTGTACACACATTTTCTTTCTTTCTTTTCTTTCTTTCTTTCTTTCTTTCTTTCTTTCTTTCTTTCTTTCTTTCTTTTTTCTTTCTTTCTTTCTTTTTCTTTCTTTCTTTCTTTCTTTCTTTCTTTCTTTCTTTCTTTCTTTCTTTCTTTCTTTCTTTCTTTCTTTCTTTCTTTCTAAGAGACACACAGAGAGAGGCAGAGACACAGGCAGAGGGAGAAGCAGGCTCCATGCAGGGAGCCCAACACAGGACTCAATCCCGGGACCCCGGGGTCATGCCCTGAGATGAAGGAAGATGCTCAACAGCTGAGCCCCTCACATACCCCCATACAAAATATATTCTTAATGAAAATACATTTTTTTTTGAAAATACATTTTCTAAGGAAGAAGTGGCCGATATGCCTCTGTTTCCTATCTCTGCCAGCCAGTCTTGTCACTGCCACCGTAGGGGACAGACTCACTCCCGAGCCTGCATTGGGTCTTTGTGAGGTTGTGCATCCTGGAGCCTGTGGGAACCCCCACCCCCTGACCCCCTTGACGACAGGATTGAAAAGAGCGAAGCATGGCTCATTGTTGCGTGCGACCGCCGGGCCCTGAGCTCCTGGCCGCTCCTGGGGCGTCCCCGGCCCCGCAGCCCAGCCTGGCCGCGCCCTTGGGGTCTGATACTCCGCCCGGTGTGCACAGCCTCGGGGAGGGGGCACGTCCGTCCCTGCAGCCGACATCCCGTCATCACGAGGACGGGGGCTTCTCCACCAAGTCACAGCTGCAGCGCTGCTGTTTGCTCTCAGTCCCCTGTGGCGACCCAGCCCTTTGGGGACGGCACTAAGCTGCGTCCCGGCGGCGCCAGATGAGCTCATGTGGATTCATCCGGTGAAAGTTAAAGGACGGCTCTTGGGGCCGAGGGTCTCATGCTTGGACAGCAAGAAACACATGTCGCTCGTGTGACCAGGAGGTTCTCTGCAGTGGGACCACATTGGGAGTGTGCCCCCGCAGGCTCAGTGCCAGCTCCCAGGGCAAAGCCGACCCTAGCTAATGACAAGGTTGTAGGGGTTTTATGTCAGGCATTTTCCAGACTTTTCTTGGAGAATCAATCTTAATGACCGTCTATCTCATGTGGGTTAGATTGTCTTAGATCCTGCAGCTTGGGGGTCACTGTAGATATGGGTAGCAGTTGTCCCCCGCTCAGAAGTCTGTGAAGGCTGCTTTGGGGAGGCGCTTGGGTTTGCTCGTGCAGGAAGACGCTCAGGGACCATGGGCGTCCCCATCCCCTTGACCCCTCCCCCAGCAGACAGCCCACGGGCGTCCTAGTCACCCTGACCCCAGCGGTCAGCCCACGGGCGTCCCTGTCCCCCTGACCCTGCCCCAGCGGGCAGCCCCGGGGCGTCGCTGTCGCCCTGACCCCCTCCCCCAGCGGGCAGCCCACGGGCATCCCCGTCACCCTGACCCCAGCAGGCAGCCCACAGGTGTCCCCATCACACTGACTCCTTCCCCCAGCGGGCAGCCCACAGGTGTCCCCGTCTCCCTGACCCCAGCAGACAGCTCATGGGCATCCCAGTCACCCTGATCCCCTCCCCCAGAGGGCAGTCCAGGAGCATCCCCATCAACCTGACCCCCTCCCCCATCGGGCAGCCCATGGGTGTCCCCATCACCCTGACCCCAGTGGGCAGCTCACAAGCATCCCCGTCACCCTGACCCCTTCTTGCTTCACCCCCAGACTGTGGTTTGGGGCCCTCTGGGGGGCATTTGTTTCTTTGGAGGTTACCTGTCCTCCTCTGCAGGTAACACAAAGCTTATCCTGAGTCCACCTGTGTCACGGGCAGCCAGGCAGCGACCACGGCCCCACCCCCATCGCAAGCCCTGGTGCATGGGGCGTGTCGCATTGTCGCCGACCCTCCTGCTGCGGGACTGCCCTCCGCCCTAACCCAGGACCCCTCGGCCCTGCGGACGCTTGCATTACGTGTGGACACACTTGGGGCGGGGGGGCTCAGGGGAGACAAGCAGTTGAAAAGTTAGTCCCAAATCTCACAGGATCAAACCAATTCAATGATCCGCCACGAGGATAGTTTATTTATTTGAAATTTTAGGAAAGAATATTCAACTTCCAAAGAATTCATGTTTGAGCGTGAGCGCGGGTAGGTCTGGTTCACGTCCTGCCCTGAGCCCGTGTTGGAGCCCTAACCCACGTCGCCCTGGGATGTGGCTATTTGGAGACAGGGCTTCGGGGAGGGAGGCAGGGGAATGAGGGCCTAGGTGGTGCTGAGCCAATCTGCCCGGCGTCTCTACCGGAAGAAGCTGTCAGGACGCAGACCCGCACAGAGGCACGAGCGCGCGAGGACTGCGGAGGCCTCGGGAGCACCCCCCACCCCCGCCTGGACTGGGGTCTGGCCTCTGCGCCCTTCTGGGCTGTGGTGGTGGCCAAGCCAGGCCTCGGGGCCAGATGCTGGTCCTGGGGTCACAAGATCCTCCCTCACCAAGAGGCGCCTGGGGCCTGGCGGGGCCGTGGAGACAGAATGAGAGTGACACTCCGCCACTTCCATCACAGGCAACGACCACGGGTGGCCTGGCTCCGGGATGCCAAGAAGGGCACAGTAATGGATTCGCCCACAAATCTGTACTCCCCGGCGTCTAGGGCAGGTGCTGTGCGGGTGAGGGGACGGAGCTGCCCTGTAGGCCTTAGAGAGAGCACAGGCCGGTTGGGGGGCCCACGGCCAACGTGTCCACAGAAGAGCAAGAGCCAGGCTGCATGGAAAAGCCTCCGTGAGCGGGACACGGATGACAGGCAGAGAGGAGTGACGCATCGGAGGGGCTGCTTGGGGGGGGCCCTCCAGGGGGAGGCTTGCAGTACAGCTGAGTGTGGGAAGGAGGGTGTGGGCAGAGGGGCCGTGTGTGCAAAGGCCCTGAGGTACCAGGGCTGTGGCATATGGGAGCTGCTGCGGGGACGCACAGAGCGTCGTGAGTGGTGGGGACCCGCAGTGCCAGCTGTGGCAGCCAGATGCCAGGGGCCTTGTCCAGGCCGGAGGGCGGCGGGCGGTGCTTGAGCGGCAGCGTGCGGTGGGGCAGGGGTGCAAGCAGGGGTCTCTGTGCCCGGTCTGTTGTTCCTTAATTCCCAACATTCCTGCAAAGAGGAATGAAAAAAAAAGTATCATTTTTACACTCAGACATAGTTGTTTCGACACAAGTTTTTAGGATACAGCATTCTCTATAACTGACTTTATTTGAATTAGAGCCACATAGTTATTTTAACAGCTAACATCCGCCTGGCGTGGGCCGCTGAGACAAGGCGAAACACGTGTCACCTGAACGTTCTCACGTTACCTTCACCGTAACCAAGTGACTCACGGCTCTTCCTGCTTCTCAGGCGGCAGGGATTCTGCGGGGCGGTCGTTGCTTTGTTTGCCAGGTGAGACCACACAGTGCGATGGAAAGTCACGTAGCGATGGTGTGAGGAGGCGCAGACACGGTCACACCCGCAGGCCCCCGGGCGCGCCGGCTGTGGCCCCAGACAGCGCACACGCGGGCGCCGAGTGCGGGCGGACGTGCGCGGGGCAGCCTCACGCTCACGCTCACGCGGCTTTGGCTGGCTAGTTGCTCACCCCGCTTCCGCAGCTGGTGTGGCGACCGTCCCTGGGGGAGCACGTGCACCGGCCGCAGCCCCGCAGGGTGGGTTCCACTGTCCGTCACCCCGGGACACACCCTCAGAGGCGGGGGGCTTGGATTGTCCGTGGGCCGGATGCTGGTAGGTGTCCCAGCCCGAGCCCCACTCTCAGGCTGACCGGTGCCTCGGATGGAGCCTCCCGCCCTGCGTGGGAAGGTCACGGCCTCGCTGTGGGGCGGCGGGGTGGGGGGTGCTGCATGCGTGGTCCTCACGCTTCCGGCGGCTGGGACAGTCCACCCACTTTCCAACGTGTCTGAGAGAAGAAAAGCAGGGGGCGTGGACACATGCCCTCTGCGAAGGCCAATGTCCTTAACTCCCTGTGCCCCCCTCCTCTTCTACTCCCCATCCCCATTCCCCTCCCCACTGTCCTTCTTCCTCCTTCTTTTGTCTTTTTTTTTTTTTTTTTTTTTTTTTGCAAATTATGGGATAAACTAGACCCTTTGTTTGTCCTGTAGACATTCCCAGGCTGGGTCTGCTGACTGCGTCTACCTGGCGTAACGGGACGCACTCCCTTTGTCCCCTGCCTCTCCCGCACAGAAGCCTTGTCAGAGTCCTATTGGCTTTTCTGGGCGTGTCCTGTGACGTGGCCTCAGAGGAACCTGTGGGGTCTGTGTCCCTTCTTGCCAAGGGCGTGGTGGGGATGGTCGGCACACAACACCTTTCATTTCAGAAGAGGGCAACATGGTGACATTCCCCTTATTCTTCTTTAGCTGAGAAATCCTAAACATGACCTTACCACCATCAAGTTTATTACCCTGAGATAAGTTTATCTGGGAAAAGTGATGTAAATAGCTCACTTTCCCTGAATGCTTTAGTTTTTCAATAATGGCTACTCTGTCATCAGAAGGGGGCCAGTAAAAAAAGACCAGTTTTTGCCTTTAAAACATCATTAAGACCCCACGGGTTTAAACATAGTTGATACATTTCCAACCGTTTCAATTCTTTTTCTTATTGTTGGTCAGATTGTCTCAACTTTGCCAATGGGAGTTTCTGAGCGAGCTCCGGAGTCCTTCCAGCAGGATGTCACTGTAACTCTACAAATGTAACTCGGTGACCAGGAAACTCACCTTGAACCAAGGTGTCCCTTGGTTTCCATCTCCCTCTCCTTGCCATCCTGCCTCTGCCCCTGTCCCCTCCCTGCCCCCGACACCTTCACGGAGGGGGGCTCACATGCCCGCTGCGGGGACACTGGTCCTGGCGCTCCAGGAAGGCTGCCCAGGGGGCTCTGACCCCGACGGGCCAGGCCCGGCTTCAGGGGCACCCGCGGACACAATCCTGGGTGCTCTCCGAGTCCCTGGGTGGGTCCACACCGCCGGCAATTGGAGCCTTATCACATCTGTGTTCATCTGCTTGACCCGCGTGTTGTTGACCTCTAGCTAAGTGGCTTCCCGTTCCCTGTGTCGCTGACACCTGCGTCCCCAACATTCATCTGCACTGGTTCTGTGGCGGAGGCGCCTTCGTGCTCCCTGTGGCGCGGTGCCCAGGTGTCCCCGGGCGCAGGCCACTCTCTGCAGCCCCCAGCGCCTGGGGGCCCCAGCTGCCACTGCTTGTGTTGCGTCAGCACCCATGCACCTCGGGCCTCGTATTCCTGAGTAACGGGGCTTGTTGAACACACCAGCATCCCTGACGGCACCATGGGTGCTGCTATGGTGACGTGCCCATCACTGGGGTGAGGGCTGCGTTGGCACAGGAGTGGTTGTCAGGACACCAGAGCAGAGGCTGTCGCGGGGTCAGAGCCCCCAGGGTCCCAGAGGAAGCAGCGCAGTGGGGACATGTCGAGAATTACTCACAGCCAGGCCTGCAGGTGGGATTGAGGTGGGTCCAGAGATGCTGCAGACACAGGCTGGGAGGACCCCGGGGGGAGCAGACCAAGGTCCCTGGGCCCCAAACTCTCCTGGCTGACAAGGAGACACGTTGCAGATGTCTTGCACAGACTTGTGCCCCCTCCCCGCCCCTCGGTGCGTTCTTGGGATGAAGGAGGTGCCCGGGGAGAGCGGGTGGCTGCTTGCAGCGCGAGGCCGGGCCAGCAGGCGTGGCTGGAGTGCATCTTCCAGTTCCTGGGGCGCCCGAGGAAGCACGGGGGGCACACGCTGCCCTTCAGCCATGTAAGTGTGTCCACTTGGGGCCCAGCACAGGCTGCAGACCTTGTCTCTCTGGGCCACGTCGCATCCGTTGCCCAGGGTTGCTCCAGCTCAGCGGCTGGAGGAGCTCCCAGGACCTGGCCATGCCCGTGATGGGCTGGACTGGACCAGCCGGGGCCCCTCAGGCCCTCCCCCTCCCTTGCTGCTTCCCCTGCCAGCAGGGCTACCTGCCCCTGCTCACCCCAACGAGCACAGCTGGCCAGCACGGGGCCTTTAGGGCGTGAGCTCCCAGGACCCCTGCTCAGGCCTGTGGCTTTCCCAGCTCTGTTCGACCACCTGCCCTTGGAGCTGCAGGGCTCTGGGCAACAGGTCAGTGGGTTTCGCCAGCTGGGGGCAAGCCTCAGTGGGACAGTGAGGAGGGATGGCCTGCTGCCTCCCCACCTCCCGGGATGTCACCCTCGAGTAAAAGAAAGTCTGTAAGATCCTCTGGGCAAGTGGCCCAGGACTCCAGGGAAGAAATTCCACGAAGCAGAGCAGTTTGGTACCCGTGGCCCAGAGTTGCAGACAGGGGCTCGCGCCTGGAGTTTCCTGCACCGATCACCGCATCCTGGGCTCACGTAGGCGACGTGGAGGTAGGAGCGGTCATTCTGCAGGAGAAGGCATCGCAGGGCTGGGTCGGTGGGTGGCAGCGCTCACTCCTCCCGCTGCTTCTACCCAGCGGGATGTTTAATATCTGCAAACCACAGGCGCCGTGTTTCTGGGTCACTGTCTGTCACACACGTGCGTGAGCAAAATCCCAAAGATGGAGCATGTGTTTGCTTTCACCCGTGTCCCCCGACACGCCCCCTTTCCGGGGACCATCTCCATTATCAGCTCCCTGTGCATCCCTCCAGAACCTTCCATGGGCTCACACGCAGCGTGTGTGCTAACTCTCACGTGCTCCCGGTGCCAAGAATGTGTACGGGTAACACCCAAGCAGCAAACACACTGTCCTGCTCTCTCTACTAACCACGCAGCCATCGATCGGCAGCGTTCTATTTAATGGCTCTTCAGAATCCCTTTCTATAAATCGATCCTAATTATTTTAATTCTTTTCCTTTGATAAGTGTTTTGGTGGTTTCCTATCTTTTGGGTTTGAACCAAAAAGAGCAGCTGTCACGTACCAGTATAGACACTTGACGGCTCACAGGCAGCAGCACCGTATGCGCTGGGCTAATTTTTAGACACGGAATTCCTGGGTGAAAACTATCTGTGTGTTTAGTTTTTATGAAGCGATGATTTCAGTCCGGCTCTGCCTTTACGTTCCGACGTAGGTCTCTGTCGCCGCGACGGTGGTGGAGCTGTCCTCCTCCGTCCTCCGTGGGCAGCGGGGCCCCTTGCTTACACGTCCCAAGTATTCACTTCTATTTTTGATGCTTGGCAAGCTCATTGCTGTATTTATAGGGCAGCTTCGCCCTTTGTAAACCTTTCCAGCGCCCTGGAAGGTCGTTTTAATGATGCGATTCGGCTCATTTTCTTTTTTTTTTTTAAATTTTTATTTATTTATGATAGTCACACACACACAGAGAGAGAGAGAGAGGCAGAGACACAGGCAGAGGGAGAAGCAGGCTCCATGCACCGGGAGCCCGACGTGGGATTCGATCCCGGGTCTCCAGGATCGCGCCCTGGGCCAAAGGCAGGCGCCAAACCGCTGCGCCACCCAGGGATCCCATCGGCTCATTTTCTTTCTGGAAAATTTTCTTGAGTTGTATCTTCAGTCTCCCCCGCGCCACGACTCAGTTGACTTCCACAGTCACACCAGCCTCGCGCTGTGCGACTCCTTCGTTTGTCTCGATGCCTAAACTTCATCTTTAATCATTTGAACTCTGTTCTTTCCGTTCTTCATGGCAGCTGCATGGCTCAGGACATGGAGAAAGGGCATTTATTTATTTATTTATTTATTTATTTATTTATTTATTTAATTTTAATTTTAATTTTAATTTTTTGAGAAAGGGCTTTTAAACCAGTTCATCTGTGTTTGCCGCCCCATTTCTAAGGGTTATCTGTTCTCTGTTTCCTCATCATGTGTCTGTGGGGCTCTTGGGTTTCTACTTGAGGCCCTTTGATGCTTTCAAAAGGATGGGTTTGTAAACAATAAAGCATTCTGTTTTCCACTCTGACAGGCGCTTAGAAGCAATTACCAAGCGGAATGAATCTTTGAGTGTATGTCTATAAAACACAGCTCATGCATTTTACACAATCTTTTAAATTTAATTTTTGTATTTAAGTTTTCATAAAAATGTGTTTTGCAAATTTATCATTCTTTTCATCGTATTTCTTCAATTTCCGAGGGAAGAAAGATTAAAGGCATTTTAACTTTGGCTCTTTAAAAAGAGTTAAGTTCTTATAAAGCACCAATGGTCTCTCTTGCCCCTCAGATGGGAGACAGCCTGCCTTCAGAGCTGGGTGGGAGTCTGTGGCTGTTTAGCTCGACTGGGTAACTCATGAGACCTTTGAGGCCCAGATTTGGGGTTGGCTCCGTGTGGTGGCACATCAAGGTCCTCCCGTCACAAAGGACCATCACCCCTGTCCTAAGAGAAAGCCAAAGAGGTCCACCTCCAGCACAAAAGGAGTCTCAAAGCTGCCCTGCCGGGCTCCTCTGCCCTTCTGGGTGGTCCTGGGGAAGCGGCCTCCCTCCCCTCAGCCTCCATCCCTTTACATGAGAATGAGTTCTGAAGCAGAATTCCAGGAACTGTCTAATCCTTCACATCCCATGACTTTAGGGACATCTGGTTTGTGCTGGATCTTCTCCGCTGGCCCCTCCAGCCCTGCTCCCCACCAGGGTGACCTCCCCAGACGGCCGGACGGGGCCCTTGCCCTCTGCTTCTGGTTGGGTGTGGCCGGTGGATTCACTGGGAATCGAATCCAGGGGACAGCTGTTTCTCTGCTGTCGGCACTGCCAGATGGGCACTGGAAGGGCCTCTTTGTGGGTGTCGCTTATGGGAGTCTGGACTCTGTGTCTTGACCAGATGAATGAAATATGAACACCTTTCAGCTTGAAAGTTCTATGAATCATGAAGACAACACAATAAAAATTTTAACCTAAAATATTTCAAGGAGAATCTTCTGAGAATTATCATTCTTTCCTGTCTTGATTTCTGCAAAACATAACATTGTTTCTTCCAATAAACACACACACACACACACACACACACACACACATTCACACAGAGTATTTTCGGTCTGAGTAGCAAACTAATGAAGATTGTTTCAAAATATTCAAGTGAGATAGCGCTTGGATTTTCTTCCAAAAATCACAATGTTTCTCCCCCAGTGAAGAAGAAAAAGAAAAACACCCTTAATTCAAATATATCATCTTTAAAACAATTAATGTGCTCACGAATATTTCTCTTATTTACCGAAAAGCTCTTATTTTTTCTTCCTTCGTTAGGGGTACTGAAATGTAGTCTGCATCAATTAGCACGGTGCATCTGCAATGTTTATATTCAAAGTTTAAGAGATTCCTCTTCTATATGTGTAACTAAACAATGGTTATGGGAACCTTTCGTGGTCATAGAAACTGCACTCACGGGACCCATAAGGTCCATATGCGTTGGAACAGATGAAGATTTGCAGCTGTGGGAACAAAGCTTTTGTCGGACATGAAATTGTATAACTTCATCATCCCCGCCCCCCCCCCCCCCCCGCCAGGAAGTCTGGGAGCCAACACGGCATTCCTGAAATTTATGGGCAGAAGCATGTGCAGTTTATAAGAAAACCCCAAACAGGTGGACCCAGATCAGAACCTCACGGCTCTGTGAACTCGCTCACCCCCAGCAGCTGTCGTGGATGGTCACGGTTTTGATGGGTGGCGGGCAGGTGTCTCTGTTCTCATGGCTTTGTTAGAAAGACGGGACATGGCCTGGGTCTTGATGGGAGCCTCTGCTCTATTCATTGCCTTTGCAAATACGGTGACATAGGGTTGCCTACAACGTATGGGTGAAAGAAAGTTTCAGAAGCAACAAATATTTGTCAAGGAAGATATTGAAAAATGACTCACTAAAATACTGGGTAGACATGGGTTGTGTTGATCAGAATGAGTAAAATGGAGCTCGGGTCATGGTTTCCAAGGCCTTTGTAAGATGCTCTTCACGTTCATTTGTAAATGGCACTTCGCTGTCAGGGAATCTCTCACCGGGTTCAAGTGACGTACAAAGGTGTACGGGAATGCATTTCCCTTAGATCTGTGTTTGAACATCAAATGAGAAAGTGAGCAGGCCCTTACCTAGCCTTGGAGGGTCCTACAGACCTACTGAAGAGAGGAGCACAGCGGTTAGGGACAAAGCTGATGGATGCCCTGTTTAGGACAATTCAGTGACACAAATGAGAATTTTTTAATGGTTGCATCGGAGCCTTCAAGTAAAAGTGATGGCCACTTTCCAGGACGCCTCTGAGTAGGAGGTTGGCCATGCTTTGGCATTTTGGATCCAGAAATCATTTGCTGTGTCCTCTCCTCAAGGTTATTTAGCTGTATAGAAGCTCGGGTTCCTCATTTATTAAATAGGGAAAACAATTCCTGCCTCACACTGTTGTCATGCATATTAAAAATTTTTTTGATAAAACATTCTTTGCCCTGTCTGGCATAGCAGGTTCCCTAAAGATGGAGAACGAGGTAGAAAGGCTATTCCTGCTGACACTTCAGAGGTGGTCACTAGAAGGCTATTTCTTGACACCTGCTTCCATAATTAAACATTAAAAATGTTTAAGGCTTAAAGAGTTTTTTTAAGAAGGAAAGAAATATAATAAAGAGAGTCAAGGGAATAATGTGTCAAAAAATGGGCTCATTCTTACTTATAGAATAAAACTCAGTTCAACACCTAGGACTTAAAAAATGACATAAAATATACTTTCCAAGGAACTTGGAGTCTGGCAGGTTCTTCAGTGGCCTATTGAGTAGAGTGGTCTCTACGTGGTACCCACTGAGATGTATATCTGTCTTTTCCCCCTTAAGAACCCTCAGTACCTGGTATGTAGTTGGTAAAGAAAATATGTGATCAAATAAATGAAATGGTTGGGTAGATGGGTGGCTGCCTGTGAATAGGTGGATGGATGGGCAGATAGATGATGGATAGGTTGATGGATGGATGGTGCATGGATGGATGAGTGGATGGGTGGATGGATGGATGGTGGATGGATAGATGGGTGGATGGGTGGATGGATGGATGGTGGATGGATGGTGGGTGGGTGGATGGATGGATGGTGGTTGGATGGACGGATGGTGTATGGGTGGATGGATAGTGGGTGGATGGATGGATGGTGGATGGATGGTGGATGGATAGATGGGTGGATTGAAGAATTCCACTTTCTAAAACCCTGGCTAAGACCCTCAGGTCAGAAGCATGCTCCCACTACCATGGGGTCTCCACCAGGTGGACAGCTATGCTCCGCAGGTGATGTGTGTTTGCATCTAGTTAGTAGACTCTGAATTCCTTCAGGGAAAAATCAACCTTATTCAGTTCTGCATCCCAATTCCTAGCAGCGTGCTTGACATGTGGCTGGCACATGTTCCATTACCTGAATGACCTTCCTAAAACATAATCTGAAAACCATGTTCTGCTGCTGACAAGTTTGGGGAAGGCCTCCATGCCCTGCCTGGTGCCAGGGGAGGCACTTGTGCCATCTCAGGCTGGCACCTACTTTCTTTAAGGACCCTTATGGCTTATCCCCTCTCCCTGCTCTGTGCCCCTGGGCCTTTGTACTTGCCGTTCCTTCTGTGTACCACGCATGACCCCTTCTTTCATTCCCTATTCATCCTATTGAAGCTCTGGGGTCACCTCTCCGGGGCAGCCTTCTCAGACTCCCAAATCTGAACCCCCAAAATGCTTGGGGGTTTATTCATGTGACATGTCTGAGAGGTAGTAGGAAATGAGCCACGTTTTCTGCATGACTGCAAAGGAAGTTCAACGTCAACGCCGAAGACTTCTCCCTACCTGCACTTAGCCCGTCCACGACTGACTACACACAGCAGCCAGCACTTTTAGAACATCGGGCCGCTGAGGCCGGTCCTCAGCACCCAGCTCACTTTCCTGGGAGCACGACAGCTGCTCCTTCTGCAACCTGGTCTCTCCGCATCTGCCCGTGCTGCCTCTCAGGCCCTCTGGGGTGACCCTGGCATCTTCGCCGACCTCCTTCTGCAACTCCTTGTGCGTGGCCTGCCTCAGGGCCTTTACTCTACCGTCCTCTCTGCCTCTTGCTCTTCCCAGGGGCTTTGCAGAGCAGTTGGTGGGCTGGCTGTTGCATGCAGATCTCAACTCACACGCTACCTCCCTGATGGGCTCCTCTGTCCTCTGACCTGAAGGAGCCCCTGAGACGGTGTCGTAAGGGCCGGGGGGCTCCTTGTTGGTTAATTTGTTGCTGGTCTTGCCCCAACAAAAGGAGACTGCTGTGTGGCCAGGCCCCTGTTCTGTTCCTGTGAGGGTCGAGTCCCAGCGCCTGGAGCAAGGCCGGACACGCAGCGGACGCCTGGGGAGTGCTTTCCCATGTAGGGTATCTTCCTGGGAATATTTCAGGTGACCAGCTGAGATGTGTGGAGTATTGCTAAATGCAAATTTGCCTCCTTGTCCTCCCTGAATGAAATGCTGAGAACTCACAGAGAAAACAGACACTTCCCTCATGATAAACTTGACCATAGAAAGTGCACGTCCAACGACAAGTATCTCAAGTACACAGTTTCCTAATTTCAGGAGTGGTCTCCCGTGGGAGAAGCCCAGGAATTACTTAACTTGCTCTTTTTCCTGTTTATTTCTCCTAACTGATGTGTTCTTTAATGGATTATAAGGATAAGGTAAGTTTTTGCAAAAGTATAGTTGCTGAGTCATCTAAAAAAAACACCCTAGTAGTGGAAAGGGAGGTGGGTGGGGGGTGGGGGTGACTGGGTGACAGGCACTGGGGGGGGAGCACTTGGCGCGATGAGCACTGGGTGTTATGCTATATGTTGGCAAATTGACCTCCAAAAAAAAAAAAGAAAGAAAAAAAAGAAAAAAAAAAACATGCCCTAAACTCAGGCCAGCAAAGAGGCTGGAGGTGTTTTGGGGCCCAACCCTGACAAGTCAGGATCCGGGCGTGTGCGGGGGAAGTCTGCGGCACGCCCTCTGTTGGAGACGAACTCCCAAGGGTTAGCCCCGGAGTTCCGGTTCCTGCTTTCCGACCCGCACAAAGCTATTTAAGCCTCCCCAAGACTCAGCCAAGTTATCTATAAAATGTGATAAAATTGCTGGGATCAAATAAACTCCCTGGGACCATTCGTAGGAAGGTTTGTTGTAGTGTCATGTGATGGACACAGGAAGGTGCTTTGAACACAGTAGGTGCTAAATAAGTGGCTGCTGGTTATTTCCTTCACGTTCGGGTATTCAGAAGCACTTTGTGAGGTCTGCATCCACCCGGGGGGGTGCGGGGTGCAGCCACGTGCTGCTGGATCTGGCTGCAGTGAGGGGGCTGGGCCTCCCCGCCTGTCCTTCCTGGGAACCTGGACCCCATCAGGACCCACTGCCCACACTCGGGACTGCCGGGCCCCCTCCCGGCTTCCATCGGAGCTCCCCTGCCTGGGGCCATGGCTGTGGCCGGCCTCGGGGCGCCGGGTGGGGACGGGCCTTCCACGCGGCACCGCCAGGCACCAGGGTAGCGTTGCTGGGCGGCTGCTCGCCTTCGGCTCCTGCTGGGCCAGGAGCAGGTTCAAGCCTGGAGCTTCAGGGGCTATTTGCACCTTCCTTATAGGTCAATAGGTTCTTGGGGAAGCTTGCTGTGGGGTCTGTGCCTGAGCCGGGTCTGGGAGCCTCGGATCACGGGGGCAGGACTCCACGTGCTCCAGGGAAGCCGCGGTGTGGGGACCGATGGATGAGTGGATTTGTTTGCTTCTTTGTGACCGTGGAGGCCGTCAAGCGCAGTGGGCGGGGTGGGCTGGCGGGCCGGAGCCTGTGGTCTCGCAGGGCCGTCGGGGCCGCCTGCTGGGACACCCCCTCGCTCAGGGCGTCGGCCTGTGCGCCGTGCAGGCCCTCTCCCGGCCACGAGACCACACACCTTACAGGTCATCGGCTTCATCCAAGGTCTGCCGCTCGAAACGCTGACCTCGTCTCAAGCCACTGTCACCCAGAGATGCAGAGTGGCACCTGACCACGTGTGTCCGGACGCTGTGGTCCAGCCGGGCCATGCATAAAACTAGTCTTCATCGTGGATTTCTGGAAGGGGGCCGTCCCCGACACCCCTGCTCCTTGTCGCAGTCTGACGTTGTATCGGAGACCAGTGTCCTGGCCAGGTCGGGGCTGAGGGCCACCGGGCAGCAGCCCCTCCGTCGTGCTGTGCGTGTCTCCTCTGCTGTTGCTCCTTCAAAGTGTCCAACACACGCGAGTCCTTCTGTCTAAAGCACGGAAGGCCACGGGGCATGCTCCGTGGAATCCTATGAAGGATGCTTCTGAGAGGTTCTGCGCCCAGGTCGCACTCTCAGGCCCCCCAGGGCCCACGGTCCCCATGTCACCTGCTCACCAGCCCAGGAGCCCCCAGACCCCATCCTTGTGGGCATTTTGGGGGCTTCATCCCGAGGACTGATGAAATCACTGGTCATGGGTGTGGGTTCACCCTGCGGCCCCGTCCCTCGAGGTCGGGCCAGGGGTGGGGGCATCCTGGTCACTGAGATTCGTCTACATTCAGCGTCATCCCAACAGCAGATCACACAGGGTGACAAGCGCGAGGACGTCTGCCCAGAGGGAAGGCACCCGCATGCCCCGCGGCACTCGCGGTCTGTGGGCCAAGGGACCACAGTGCTGATGCCAACCGGGGGCGGGGGTGTAAATCTCGTTACAAGGTAGATAATGACCTTGGCCCCGTCCCTGATGTAGGAGAGACGTCAGGGTTCAAAGCCTGAGGCCGAGAAGAATTCCTGAGACGTCTTTGGTGCAAAAGGGTGATTTTTATCGATCACAGGGATGGGACCCATGGGTAGGAGGGGCTGCCCTGGGGTCACTGGCGGGGGGGTGGGGGGCATTTTATACTCCGGGAGAGCGGGAGTCCCTGAGGAATTTGGAAGCCAGGTTTCCAGGACCCTGGGGGGCCACCTACTGCTGGGAGCAGGCCATTGATTACCGTCTAATAAAACCTGCGTCCTGAGCCCCTTCGGATGGACATGGGTGGGCCACGTGCCTGGGGGGTGACGCCAACACGTATCTCGGGGGCTGCAGAGACACAGGGAGTTTCTACAGGAAACTCAGAAGCTTAAAGTTTCTCAACTTTAAAGAAGTTACGTGTTAGAGGGGCCTCACGGGGCCCTGGGGTCGGGCCAAGGTTGTCTGTGCCCTCAGCAGGGTGTGCACATGGAGGCAGCTGAGTCCCGGGAGGACGGTCCCTCTGCCCGGCTCGAGGACGTGTCCGTGGGCCGCAGCGAGCGAGGACATAAGCTACGATCTGCCTTCCTTTCCCGCGTCGTGGCCCTGCGTGCGCGTCTGTGCAGCCTCTCCGGCTAGCCGGGAGCAGCACCCTGGGGAGATAGGCCCGTCCCTCTCCGCCCTCCCAGCCCTGGGAGTCTCTGAAAGACGGCCCCAGGGGGCAGAGCAGGCTCTTGGCTCCTTCCTTGTCTGACAAGGGGCGTGCTGGGTCAGCGGGTTGGCCTGCGGCGTCCCACACCTGCCAGCCAAGGGTGGTCCCTGCAAGACCTCGACTGACGAGGCCGGGGCCAGGGGGCCCGTGTGGTGACTGTCCCTGGGGCTCCGCAGCCTCCAGCCGCTGCTGGGCCCACTCTGGCTGCACCCGCAGACTGGGGCTCCGGGGAGGGCATGCTGGGGGGGGGGCTACGGGGTTACAGTGGCCCTCGGGGAGGCTGGGCACACAGCGAAGCTCCGGGAGTGCAGACCCTGCCCCGGGAGGTGGTGCAAGTCACAGGGAAGGTGCCTGTGATCCCGATGTGAAGCTACCACGTAAAAGGACGGGGTGGTCTACTTTGATTTGCCTCCATTCCTTCTGCAGGCTGTAGCACTGGGCACCCTCCCCTGGGCCCCCGAGCCCCTTGGCCTCAGCATCACGGCGAGGACACTGCCCCTCCAGGCCTCCGGGAGGCTGAGCAAATCAAGTAGGTTTGACACCTGGCTCCCGGCATCAGCTGGGGTGTCACGAACCTCAGACACCACCAAGTCTCCAGGTGGATCCCCACAGAAGTGCCGGGGAAGCAGACGAGGCCGGGTCAGGGCCTGAGACGCTGGGTGTGACACTGTAGCTGGGACATAGTCACATGTTTAAGAAACCAAACCCGCCCAGTGCTTGGATCCTCATGCGGCAACTGAGTTCTGGTCCTGGCTTAGGTTGGACGTCTTTGGGCTGAGGAGCACCCCGCCTCCAGACCCTCCCACTCCTCCCCTCCCTGCACCTGCAGTGCCTCTTGGAACGCACCTCCCCGCATCCACCCATCACCGGACACCTGCTGCAGACGAGGCACCAGAGGGACACAGACGTGTGCAAATGCACAGACACATCTAAGGAGAAGAGTGATGAGTCGCGTGTCTCCTGGAGCAGCAACCGGGTGGGTCGAGGCCGGAAAGAGGGGACCTGGCACCAGGCTGTGGGCCCTAGGGTGAGTCTGGGGCCTCACCCTGCAGTTGCAGTTAACACCGAGGAAGCTCTGCTGTCGACTTGGAAGAGCGTCCTCGGCACCCGTCTGGGGGTCCACCGGTTGGACTGGGTCCTCGTGTCTTGTAGGAGGTGGCCCGGCTTACGAATGGCTGCAGATCGGTGGCACCTATTCACAAGGACTTTTTTTTTTTTTTTTTTTGCCTGTTTTGTCTCTTTTTTCCCCACTGGGGTCGGAGTGAGTACCCTTGCCTGCATGTGGCCCGACCTCGTGTGCTTGGGAGTGATGGGACGGCTTCGGAGGTCAGGTGGGCTTGGCCCTAGGTCCTGCCAGCACCCAGGAGCCGGGGTTTTGGCCGTCCCTCCAGGGCTCGGTGCCGGTGAATCCCGGGCACTCCATCCCGGCAGCTCAGCGCACGGGAGGCTGGCACCGGGCAGGTCAGGGCAGGGGCGCCCAAGTCAGCAGAGCTCGCTCCCAGGCTGCCTCCTGCTCAGACAGGACAGGAGGACCCCAACCGGGCGTGAGAGCGAGGTGGGCTCACGGTGTGCGCATGGGGCAGGGCCAACGGCTCACCCTGGTCGGCGGAGCTGAGGCGCCCCCCGTAACAGCCAGTGCTTCTGCTCATCCAGGCTCCCTGCCCAGCCCTGCCCCCCGATGCTGGCTCCAGGCCCTCAGCGCAGGAGCCTCTATGCTGCTCAGCCGTCCTCGGGGTCGTGGGCCCTCCTCCGGGGTCTGCGCAGCCCACCCACTGGGCACCAGTTGCCCGGCTTTCTGCCCCCAGCTGGAGTCTCCCGGCACCCCTGCGGAGGGACCTGTGTCCCCAAACCTCGGGAAGGAGCCAAGTGCCCGAGGCTGGGGTGGGAGCTGGGCTGAGCTCACCTAGATCTGAATCCATGACCATGACCAAGCCCAGAGGGCCATGGAGGAGGCTTTCTTGTGGGGTTTCTGGCTCTGCAGTCAAATACGCTTTTCTGGGGGAGGTTTGGCATTTCTGCTTCCTCTCTGGGCCGCGAACCAGACTTTAATTATTTAATTTTTTTAAAGGAATTAAAGAAAAAAAAATTTTCTGCAAAAATCTTAAGGAAAACTGGCATGATTCAACTCTGCCCTTGACATAGACGAGAGTTCAAGAATTCATCGCGATTGAACGAATCCATTGTTTCATCTGTAATAAAGAGAAACCAAAGAAAGCTGGTATGAAAATGTACATGCTGCCTCCAGAAGTAGGTTTGTGAGCTGCTAAGAGACCCATTATTTTATCTTAAAACTAATCGGGTTTTTGGGGCAGCCCTGGGGGGCTCAGTGGTTGAGCACCTGCCTGCGGCCCAGGGCGTGACCCCGGGGTCCCAGGTTCAAGTCCCGTGTCGGGCTCCCTGCATGGAGCCTGCTTCTCCCTCTGCCTGGGTCTCTGCCTTTCTCTGTGTCTCTCATGAATAAATAAATAAAATCTTAAAAAAAAAATTAATCTAGTTTTCAGTCGTCACCTCAAAACATTTAGATGTTTCCAGAAACGGGGGGGGGGGGGAGGGAGGAGAGAGATGAAGTCAGTCGGGTGCTGGGTCGGGCCCCGCATCTGGTGCACATGCGGTGGGCGGTCAGGCCTCACCCCTAGGTCAGAGGAAGGGCCCGGAGCGTTGCCCAGGCTGTGAGGCACCCGGAGGCACCCAGGGCCGCTGCAGCCTGCGGTCTGGAGGTTCGCTGTCCGTGGGTCAAGCCCACCCATCAAGCAGGCCCGGCGTCACGGCACCCTTGGGGCCCAGACTCATGGTCTGCCCGGGTGAAGCCCATGCACTGCACACATTCTGCTGAGACCCGTTATGTGGGGGCCTCTGTAGGGAGCACATAGGCCACCTTATAGGACAGAAAGGATCCTGCTTTAGAGACATTAGGTTCTAACAGGGGAGGAAGCCAGAGACCCGAGAACCTAACACATGAGGAGTCCCAGCCATGAGCGCCAGGGTGCAAGCTGACCAAGCAGGATGGGGGTCAGGAGCACGCGTGTGAGGTTGGGCGGGAGCTTGGCGCAGCCCGGACGGGCGTCTGATGGGCTGTCATGGGAGGGAGACTGGGGCAGATTCCGGAGGGATAGCGAGGGGGGCCGGCGCTGTGGGGTCCCAGGGAGGAGGCCAGAAGGAGCCTCAGGGGAGCGCGAGGAGCATGCGGAACGGGGACGCGGGAGGAACCATGTGGGTGAGCGAGGCCAGGGCAGGACGAGCCGGCCAGGAGTGGTCTCTGTGCCAGGAGACCCCCGCGGAGGGCAGGGGGGCTCAATGTCAAGGTCATCGGTGAAGCGGGTCTTCCAGGTGGGGCGGGGGCTGGGGTCGGGTGTGAAACACAGGCATGCGCACCTGGTGGCGCGGCAGGTGGCGGCTGCGAGTGCCCAGGAGGGGAGGGGAGAGGAGGGGAGAAGGCGCCCCGGCCCCCCGGCCTGGACCTGCATGGGCCACGGGCGGCTTGTCCTGTCCCAGGTGACGGCTTCTCTGGGAGCCTCTGGACACAGCCTCTTGGTCCAGGAGCTGAGGGACATCCAGGGGTTCCCGGGGGAGCTGCTTACAGATCCGAAGCAGAACACCCGAAAAATAGGAACACATTTCGGAAATGAGTGTCAGGTAGCCACTGGTAGGCCGGAGCCTCCGGGGAAGGTACGTCCAGGAATGAGGAATCTGAGCACAGGTGGGAGAGTGAGCGACGGGCCCTCGTGTCCGCGCGGTTGCGTGGGCGCACACTGCTCTCTGCATCCCTCCCTCTCCGGGGACACAATGCGGGGTGTGACTCCGGCCAGCTGGGTCTGGGCGACCTCAGTGCTGTGATTCGGGGACCTCAGGGTGCGTTCGCTTCCTGCTTTCCACGGAATGCAGAGGCGAGGAAAACCATTCGGGGAGCCGGGGGTAGCTTCCAAGGCGCGTGGTTTCCTTGCCAGGACTTGCGCGCTCTCTCCCGGCACCCGGGAGCCGTGAGCCCTCCCGGGTAGGCCGCGGCCCAGCCTGACTCAGGCCCCAGCGGGTGCTTAGGATCTCGCTGCTGCTTCCGTGCCCGCCCGTGGGGGCAAATGCCAGGAGAGCTACGCCATCTGGAAGCGTGAGAGACACTGTCACTGCTCACAGCTCAGCGTTGCCGGGGGATTCAAGGACATCTCCCGGGATCCTCCTCCAAAGGTGAACTTGCGAGTCATGGTGGTGGGTTAGGAGGCCCCGTAAGCGCTGTCTCCTGGACACGGAGGACACCCCAAGCACCTAGCCCAGCGCCCCGGATGCGGGAGCCCTGCCCGGGATTGTCCTGTCGAAGTTGGGAGGCCTGTCAGAGGAATAGGCTTATGTCTGAGTTGAAGACCACCTACCCCCATGATGGAAGTCACCCAAAGGAGGGGAGAGGGCCAAGGTAGAAATTCTTTGAAGTAGCTGTTCTACGTCGGATGCAATCCGGATGGACCCTTCTGGCGTCCAGTGATAAAGTCACATTTCCTTTTGCAGCACATCTGTGAGAAAAGTAGCTCCTCCTGTGGAGCAGACACTCTCTGCTTCCCGGGAGCTCGCCTGCACTGGCCCTGGTCCCCCCTTCGGGGCCCGTGTGGGTCAGGTTCTCCCATAGCAGGTGCGCTGAGCCAGGGCTTCGTGTGCGAGAGGCTTATTAGGCCTCTGCTCCGAGGAGACATTGAGAGGAGTCTAGGGGCTGGGGCCAGGGGAGGGGCAAATGAGGATTCAGGCCACATCTGGGCCTGGGTGATGCCTGCGGGTGGGGCACCTGCAGGGACAGGGGTGCTCTGTTTGCAGGGTTTGCCTTGAGGAGGAGCCGGGCTTCCAGTCCCACTCCCAGGACGTCCCCCGTCGGCTTCCAGAAGCGGTGCCGGTGGAGCCGTGCAAGAGCTTGGAGCTGGGCAGGGGGTGGGAACGCGCCCAAGGCACCTGCCACAGGGTCACAGAGTCTACACTGAACACCGCCTTGATCCAGCACCATTTCGGTCTTGAGCATTTTGTACAAGAGTGTCTTTAGGTGCCAGGACCGAAGATGATGGAGGTTGCAGATTTCGAGACCTCACAACTCTGTGTGCATGAGCCCAAACCTGGCCCGTACCCTCTGAAAACACCGCGTGCCGGTTGCAAGAGGCTGTCTGGGGTCACTGGCCGCGTTCATGCAATGGTCATACATTTGGTTTGTGAGCTCTGGCCTGGACGCTGAGCATTACTGCAGAGAGAGGACCATCGGGAGCCATGGCAGGAGCTCAGGAGCGGGTGTTCCCGTCACCTCCTGGAGCTGGAGGGGCTCCAGGAGGTGCCCCCAAAGGGCCCCCTCGCTCAGAATTCTGAATGGACACTAGGTGTTCTTTTTTTAAAGATTTTCTTTCTTTCTTTCTTTCTTTCTTTCTTTCTTTCTTTCTTTCTTTCTTTCTTTCTTCATTCATTCATTTATTTAGCAAGAGCAGGTGAGGGGCAGAGGGGGAGCATCTGAAGCAGACTCCCCACTGAGAGGAGAGCCCACCATGGTGCTCGATCTCATGACCCTGAAAACCGCGACCTGAGCTGAAATCAAGAGTCAGACGCTCAATTGGGCAAAAGCCCCCCGGAGGCCCTGACACTAGTTGTCCTAACTCTGCACGTCCACATGCCCCACATGACCCTTTGAGGCCGGAGAAGACGTTTGCTGGAAGATCGTACTGTCAGTATGGCAGGCCTCTGTCTTGCTCTGCTTTTTGCCCACCAAGATGTAGAGAATTACTGGGATAAAACGTCTCTGGTCCTTGAGGGCGGTGTGAGTGGTTCTGGAATGAAATATGGGCGGTGTTGGCCAGAGAGACCTCGGCTGGGGGATCTGTTCCCTGCGGCCCGGGGCAGCGAGGGCCCGGTGTCCCCGGGGGGAGGAGCAGCACTAGAACCACACGTGAACAAGTGAGTGGCGCTGCGGTCACACGGTTCTGATACTTTGCCCACCCGAGCCCTAGTTCCTCCAGGGGCTTTCCATCCTCCTGGAGAAAGCTGTCCCCGCGGCATGCTCCCCTGCGGCCACTGGCTACTCCCGTGAACTTCCGTCGTTTGCACTTACCACGACCGTCGCCACTGTGCACAGGCCGGTGGATGGATCAGTAGTCGATCAACCTTTGTTCAATGAACATGTGAGGCGTGTGAGATCTTTTCATTTTTTTTAAAGATTTTATTTATTTATTCATGAGAGAGAGAGAGAGAGAGGCAGAGGGAGAAGCTCTGACACCGTCCGTGGACAGGGTGGCAGAGGTCACTGCCTGCCTGCACTTAGAGTTTTTTGAGGGAGGAGAACAGTCAGGCCGGGGGCCATGAGCCAGTGATGGCAGAGGCGGCTGGCAGGTGTGGGCAGAGTGGTGTGTGCTGGCACCGTGTCCCGGCGTCCCGGGGCCCCCCTGGGAGGTGTCCCTGTGGGAGGCCAGGGGTGGGAAGCCAGGTGGGGAGCAAGGGGTCGGGTCGGGGTCTCAGCTGCACAAGGGCCCCGGCAGGGTCTGCACAGAATGCTCGGAGCTTGCTTCCGTTCCCCGGGCGTCCCTCTGGGTTAGGGCAGGCGCCTGGGCCTACGGCCATAGCTGCGTCTGCATTTCTTTGTATCCTACCTTTAATCTTTCACACTCTGTCTACAGCGTTTTCCCTTGTCATTTAACAACTGTATATATTTAACATGAGGAGCGTAGAAAGCGCTCAATAGCTTGGACTTTGGGAAGTGCACGGATTTATTGGTGGGACTGGTTTTTAGGAGCCATGGAACCAAGAGGGCTGGTGGGTGGACAGTCGGTCAGGTGGGACCTCAGGTAGGGGCCACACAGGGTAGTATTGAGGGCTGTCCACCATCTGTCTGTTATCCATCTATTTACGATCTCCCTATCATCTATCTGTGTATCTTAATTATCTATCCAATCATCTAATTATCTATCATCCAACTGTGTATCTACGTATCTAATCACCCATCATCTTTCACTCTAATGATCTATGTCTATTTGTCTATGGTGTCCATCCATCATTATCTATCCACGCACTGAGGAGCCCCTGACATTCACTCCACTTTGTGGCTGGTCTTTTTTTTTTTTTTTTTTCCAATGGCATTTATAGTTACCATTTATTAAATAATTTTTATATATCAGGCATGGTGCTAATGCTTTTTTTTATAGATTTATTTTTTATTGGTGTTCAATTTGCCAACATATAGAATAACACCCAGTGCTCCTCCCGTCAGGTGTGTGGCTGGTCTTCTGCTATTAGACCATAACTGTTTCCCAGAAAGAAACCTCAGACAAACCGTAAACCTCAGTGAATCACTGAGACCGTGACAAAATAAGACAGAATAAAGCGACGTCAGAATTGTGTCCGTGTGTGGACATGAGCCACTGGGTAGCTTACGAAATGCCAACGTCCCCCTTTTACCGATCGAGGGACTTCCTCCAGTCACACAGCCACCTCCTCTCTGCCAGCATCCGACCTTGAACGGGACCCTGTGTCCTTGTGCCCCTTCTCAAATTACAGGTGCCTCCTCCACCCTTCAACTGGGACACCTCACCGCCAGCATAAATAGAACATACTTATTCGGTTTTCCTGGAGAGCACTACTCTGAGTCTGTGCTGACAAAGCTATAGGACTTTTAACCACATTTCCAGTAAGAACGTGGCTCCAGGAAGCAACCACCTCGTCTCCCTGATATTGCTGAGCAGCAAACAGCTCTTGTTCCCATGGAAACGTGTGCCACGCGGTCCTCGGCGGGACCAGGGTTTTAAAGTAGACGAGCCCCCGTGTTTGAAGCCCTTACCTCTGTTCAGAAATCTTCAACAGTTTCTATGGTAACTCCCGTGGCATTTCCCAGCACCCGCTCGGTGACGGTTACTCACGGGACCGTCAAGCCATTTGTGCAAATTGTGTCACCACCCTTGTCACCCATAACATTCCTCCTGTTGATAATAAAACAAAATCGTAAATATAAATTTGCCATTGTTTTAAAATAATGTATATCTAAGGTACAGAGTAACTGTTTTGTGTGTATGAATTTGTTACATTAAACCGTATGCCTGTGTTGTTACACAGTATTTTCCAAAGGCAAAGACACTGGTGTGTGGGACGTGGCTTAATCGGAAGTGTCGAGAGATGTTGTATGCTGTGCCCTCCGGGGCTTTGCAGGCCACTCGGGTTCTCAGTTAGAAGCAGGCGGTTGTTACTGGGCCGCATGTGTCTTACGACAGGCAGGATTCTCTAGCATGATATTCCTTTATTTGTTTACTTTCAAAGATTTTATGTATTTATTCATGAGACACAGAGAGAGGCAGAGACATAGGCAGAGGGAGAAGCAGGCTCCCCGCAGGGACCTGATGTGGGACTCGATCCCAGGACACTGGGGTCACGCCCTGGGCCGAAGGCAGATGCTCAACCGCTGAGCCACCTGGTGCCCCCACATGATATTCCTTTAATTTATAAATCAGTTTTGTTTGATTCAATAGGTTTAGTGGAAGGAATGTGGCTGCCAAATTTTATTTTATTTTATTTTATTTTATTTTATTTTATTTTATTTTATTTTATTTTATTTTTTATTTTTTTGGCTGCCAAATTTTAAATAATTGCCCAGGGATGTGCAGCCAGGACTCAGCCTTGTGTTCCTAGGGCCTCTGGACCCGAGCTCCTTCTCCAAAGATTTCTGTCTGCCCTCCGACCCCCAGTGAGCCCCCTGCTAAACCGAGACAATTTGCAACCAGATTATGAGGTGCACAGTCTACTTGGGCAGGTAAATGGATTTTGTGTGTGTTCCTTGCTTTGGTGGTGTAGCCCAAATACAGAACACAGACAAGGCAATTATTTTTAAAGTGCGCTTGTTAAACTCCTGGGTTGGAGGGTGGGAGATGCTGAAAACTCCGTGTCCAAGGCTGAATCGCACGGTAACTCGGTAAGCATCAGAATGTCTTCTGATCCTGCCACTTATGGGGTACATTTAAGGAGACGTGTTTGGAAGAAAAGTATACCTTATGTTTGATTTGAGGTGTGGAGGAATTGTTGCGCGCATACAAGGAAATGTGAGATCTAATCACTTGCCTATATTGTTATGCTGTTGGTGTTCTCAACAGGAAGAGGCAGTAGCATTCGAACACTTGAGCATCTCCTTGGATTCGCTCCTTCCTGGCCAGGGCTTCTAGCTCCCAGATGGCCTGGTTCTGAGAGTTCTTTCCAGCGAATTGTACGTGTTTCCTAAACAGGTGCTAGTCACAAATATGTGTCCTGGAGACTCTGTGCTCCATACAGGGACAACGACGGCACCCTGCTGCCCCTCAAGGACTCTGCAGACAGTGTGGGATGCATTTGGAAAACCGCCAGTGAGGGAAAACCCTAGTTCGCTGGCCATGTCTATTTGTCTCTCTTCAAGTCCGAGGGTATTTTCATCATCTGGACAGCGTGCAGCATATTTAAAAATAAGCGTGAGCAGGAAAGCTGACATCCTGCAGCATGGGGGCTGGGAACGTCCAGTGTGGGAAGATGGAGTGTGCAGCCGTGACAACATAAAGAGAGATTGTCACATAATCTGTTTTGAACAATGTGATTACTTGGTCATAGTAGTGCATGCTCTTTATCACACATTAGAAAGCCATGAAAAGTTACGCAAGTTCTAGAAATGTATGTCGTACCGCTACCCGGGCAAAACCACTACCGACACACCAGTTTATCTCCTGACTCATAGATGCTCACACACACATGGAAACAAAAATAGGGTTTATGGTGAATACAGGTAGCCATGTATTTTGCGTCTAAAAACATCGTATCACGTTTGAGTGTCTTTGCACATTACCAGTATCTTGTCTCCTTCATCGCATCCGTCTCTCACCCTTCCGAAGGTTGGAACATCCATAGGGGACGCCAAGGCTAAAGCAGAAAATATACATACGCATTTTGCAGGTGAGCTAGATTTGGCACGATATGTTCTTTAATTGGGAGCAGTTGTTTTCAGAATTTTATGAGATTTCTGCATGTTTCATCTGTGTGTATTTCTATCTTGGAGGGTAGCCTGTCCCACTCCGTCACATGCATTGATTTGTGTGACAGCCCCACCAGCAGGATAGAGCTGTCCCGTCACCGCAAGCACCTCCTTCGTGCTTCCTTGAGTGCTTGAGGAGAATTTGTGTTGTACTGTTGTTGGGGGGTGTTCTGGAACGTCACTTGAGTCTGCTGGTGGACAACGTTAAATTAAAATAATCCTGCCCCAAATCCCAATAGCACCAAAGTTGAAAAAGCCTGACCTAATGTATCAGTCAGCTTCTCCTGGCGGTGAAGTGCAATCAGTGGCATGCAACAGTAGCCATTTGTTTTCTGCATCTGAGGCTTCTGTTCTTCCAAGCTGACCTTGGCTGGGGTCACTCATCTCTCCAGGGGTCAGCAGAGGGCGGGCTGAGCAGGGCGAGGGTCAGCCTGGGGTGGCTCTGCTGCACATGTCTCACCTCCTGCTCCTGGAGCCAATGGGCCAGCACAGGCAGGCTCTCCCCCTGGTGATTGCGAGCACAGGAGCCATGAGTAATTCCCAAGACCCTGCATATGTCATGTCATCTAGTGTCTTCTCCGCCAAGTCTTGTCAAATGACTGAGCCCAGCGTTGGAGAATTACATGACCCATAGCTGGGGGGCTCACGATTTGCATAGGTAGAAGCTGTCCAGAAGAACTGGGACCATTGCTGCAGTCTATCACATCTTCTTTCCCTGTTGCATATTTTCTTTTTATTATGTGTATATTTTATTTTTTTAAAGATTTTATTTATTTATTCATGAGAGACACAGAGAGGGAGAGAGAGGCAGACACACAGGCAGAAGGAGAAGTAGGCTTCACGCAGGGAGCCTGACGTGGGACTCCATCCCGGGACTCCAGGATCACATCCTGAGCCAAAGGCAGGCATTTAACAGCTGAGCCACTTGGGGATCCCCTATCATGTGTATATTTTATAAATGAAAATTGATTTTATTTTTGCCTCAGTGTAAAAGCACTTTTAATAGGAGAATATAACACATTTACATGTATTGTAGTCCACAAATTGTACTATTATATTATTTCAATTTTGTTATGTTCCTTCTCTCCCCACTACCCTGTTTTTATTCAGTGGATGTCTCCTTTTTCATTTCTCCAATATTCTGGAAATTATGTATTCTTTTCAATTCTAACATTGAAAACTTCCCTCCTCTAATGCCCAGTGTTGACAGTCACTCAGTTTATAGTAAATTCTTTTCTCTGCCCAATATATAAATATGATGGCTATTTTTAACAAGCTTCATTTCTCTTAATTTTCCCCATCGCTATTTTCATTATATTTTGTGATATTATTGTTCCAGTAGGGCCAGCTCAAAATTAGCTCTTTTTTGTTTACATTATTTAACTTCCCTTTCAAAAATTATTTTGTTTCTTGCATTAGATTTTCAACCAAAATTTATAGCAAGCATTGGTATTGTAAATAACTTGTTTTGATTCTTTCCACGATTTCCTTTCACAGCTCACTATGACGAGTGCTCTGTTTTGGTTAATCTTGCTTGGCTGGTGCTAATTTTGGGGCAGTGTTTTCCAGGAAGCATATATGTCAATGTTTTATGCCCTGGATATCTGAAAATGTCATTCTTTTGTCTTTATTCATGAGTGAAATCCAGTGTAAAAAGTTTAGAGTTAAGATTGTTTCTCTTCAGAATTGTGTTGAACAAGTGCCATTTTGTTATAAATGTTAGTGTTGTAGAATAGGAAATAAATGTGTGCTTGTTTTTTTGATGACTGTTTTTTTCTTCACCTACACACCCTGAATTCTTTGTAAAGACTGTTGGTGTTGTCTCTTTTTCCCATTAAATCTTGCTTGCACCAGATACTTGAATCTTTCTTTGGCTCAGAGATTTTTTTTTCCAACTCTTTCTTTGGTTATTGTTTTGGTTCCATTGTTGAGTTTTCTCATCATGAGAGCCGTCATGGCTTTCCTGGATCTGTTCTCCTTGCTCCATGGCTTCTCTGGAATTAGGTTCATACATTTATCCATTTTCTGCCAAATTTCACCTGCTTCCTTCGTGTTTGCTCAGCATCTCGTGCATCCCTCAGCTTCCTAGTACTCTGTCATCATCATTAACTTAGCATTCCTGTCTTTCTCTACTTCCCTCTTGCTTCCTGGATTTTATGGTTTCTTCCTCCTGAATGCTTGTTGTGATTGGGTGGTTGTAATGCTGCGTCCATCCCTATGGGAGCTTTCTGTTTATCTGGGGATGTTCTTACAGGTATCATGTCCTTAGATTCATGGGGTACTATTCTTCCTTTAAGGCAGTTTCCTTTTAGCAATCCCCATTTCATCATTAGGGGAATGGCTTTGGCCACGTTTAAGATTGGGCTATAACCAAGGGAGTCAAGACTGAGCATCCGTACTCTGGGAGTGGTGTTGGCACCTGTCTGCTCAGGGCACTTCAACTATGACTCTGAGATTGCCCAGCACCTTGTGGGGTCCAGTTCCTTCTAGATTCAGAGGCTCGAGGGCAAATACCTACCGTTGTTGGGAATGTCCGGGAGGTTCTTCCAATACCTTCACCAACAGCCTCATGCCCTCATGGTGCTCATGCCCTTGGAAGCCCTCCAGATTGAGCCCATCCATGATGTCTCTGGCAGCAATTCCTCAGTGTTTCTGGCTCGTGGATGGGCTGCTCCCTGCACTGTTTTGAGTTTTCCTGTATATTCTGTGGTTCATCCCAATGGCAACCTTGGAGGAGAGTAAGTAGAGAGTAAGTGTTATGGTGTCTGTCTTGCCAAGAATTCCTGACCTTTTCCTAATTAAGAACCTTACTGGAAAGCTTCATGGGAAAACATATGGAGTGGGACAGAGTCAACTGGCCCAGAACGGTGACTGGCAGTCCCAGGATTTTGTCAGAGCCCTGGACCCAGTCCTCCCATCACACTCACGGGTCTGCCCTACAACACAACACACACCTCCCACTGGCCCTTTCCCTGGATTCTCTGTTAGACGGTTGTGGGAGTATCTCGAGTGTAGCTCACCAGCTCCGGCGGCAGAGTTTGCCACCTGCCTCAGGACTGTGACGACCCACTCCGCTCATCCCACTTAGGCTACAACTCTGGGGCTAGTTTTCCACGACTCTGTGGACTCCCCTCCAATAAGAACACAACCCAGGGAGGTGGCTAGGGACCCCGTAATGAGCTCCTGACAACCCCAGGTCTACCTTCACCCCTGTCCACAGGCAGGCAGCTACAGCTTTCTTGACTGATAATGTCAAAAGTCCTCACATTTCCCCCAAAAGATATAACCATGATGACACATGTTTGGGGGACTGGTTGACCCTTTGAGAGCAGTTACATATGCTCTTGTTGTGTGAGACTGGGCTTCTAACCTAAGACATCACCGTGCTCCGCCTGAGAGTGTAGAGAAGGGACGCCTCCTGTTCAAAGTATCGCTCTGAAATACAGCATGTAAAATACTTGAGCATAACGACGTGTTTCCTTGGTTCTTTGTCCATCTCTCTTTTTTTAGAACCAAGATTTGTGTTCCTTTGTACTCATTTTAGCAGTTTTTTGAGAGACAGAGAGAGAAGGAGAGTGAGCAGGGTGGGGAGTGGCAGAGAGAGAGAGAATCCCAAGTGTGGAGCCTGACGCAGGGCTGGATCCCAGGACCCTGAGATCATGACCGGAGCCAAAACCAAGAGTCGGACGCTCAACCGACTGAGCCACGCAGGGGCCCCATCCATTTAGCAATTATATGACCTTTTTAATTCCATCATCACCTCAGAGTGACTAAAATAATCAGAAAACCTTGCATCTACTTGCATCAGCATAAAAGTCCTTTTGTAGCCTCAAACTTGATTTTTAACATTTTTCCTCCTAATATATATATATAATATAATATATAATATAAATATATATTTATTTATACATTTTATAAAATATATATTATATATATATTTTCCTATATATTTATATGTACTTGGTGCATATAAAACTTGGTGATTTTTAACATGTTTCCTCCTAATATACGTCTTTTGGAGTGAGACAAGGAGGAAGGTGTGAAGGTACATCAGCACCCAGGACCCCAGGGTCCACTTCACAGCTACGTGCGACCCTGGCTGCTCATGGGCGTACAAATGGGTGTCACTGCTCTGGAAAGCCCTTGGCATTATCTACCAAAGCTGAAGACCACACAGCCTTGAGCTGCCCATCACACATCAAGACAAGCAATGCACACGTATGCACAGGCATCTGGAAGGGGGACCGCGGCCCCTGAAGACACCTGTCATCTGCCTACCGCTGGGGTCTCTTCCCAGGAGACAGCGAGCTAAGCTGCTGTTGGCTGGCATCCTTCATCTTGGGAAGAAGTCTGTTCCGTCTTGGAACTGGTCTAGTTATTGAAAACCCACCGTTTATCAACCTGGGGTGCCCCCTCCTGTCACGGACTCACAGAAGCATTGTCTCTGGGTCCTGGACTCGAGCAGAGCACAGGCCGCCATCGGGGACCTGGCCGGTGCTGGCTGGGTGGACGGGCACCTGCTGGCACCGCTCCCGGGCAGCTGCACTGTCATCTGCCGCACACCACTCCCCATCACTGGTGCAGACTTCACTGTGGTTAGGGACTCACACGCTTGTGTCCGTGTAAAGCCGTGCAAAGCCAGAGGCCATGTTTGCTTCATCGCAGGGCGCCTGGACATAGCCCGACGTCTGCCACATCCCTAACGTGGGTGAGGCTGAGCAGAGGAGCCAGGGGCATGTGCCACGTTGAGCAGTGTTGGCTGAAGATGACTCCAGCCGCGCTGCAGGGGCTCAGAGATTTCCGGCTCCCCGCACAGATGCAAACACTGACTTTTTTCTTTTAAGGGAACAAAGACACATCTCACAAGTAGGCTTGTCACCTCCAGCAAGTGGGGCGTCTCCCGTGTCTGAGCTGCTCACGGTCCGTCTGGACCTCTGTGTTGGGCCCGGGCTCTGCGGGTGAAGAGTCCCTTCTGGTGGCACCTGCTGCCCAGCGGAGCTCCCAGGAGGAGACGCCCGCCTTGTCCTGATGCCCCGTGGTTCTGTTGTCCCCTGTTACCATTCTGAGCTGCACACAAAGCCACGTCTACATGCACCTCGATGCACGGCTATCTACCCTCAAGTCTCTGCCTACTGGAACGTTCAGTGAGCGTGGATGTGGGCTCGGAGTCAGGTGGTGCCTGACTCCGGGGACCGGTGTTACCCACATCACATGGAGCACGAAGTGTCCTACTTCAGAGAGTGCCCACGGCACCAACACCTCCTGAGAAAGCATCCCCATTTTATTTTTTATTTTTTTTTAAGCATCTCCATCTTAAAAAGAGCAGGGGATTTAAATGCGCTCCAAAGTCTGGGATGCGCGGTGGTTGAATGCAGGCTTCACCGCATCGCGCCCTCCGCGACCCCTCGATTTCAATCAGCTGACTCCCAGGTTCACTCCCCTGGGCCCCCGACCACTCTTCCTTCACCCACAGCTTGTCCTTGTAGCCTGAGCAAATGCGTTGCGACACGGAAGGACACGGACGCGTTGACTCGGACAAATCAGCAGCTGTGCAAACACAGAACAGAGCCTGCAGGTGACATCAGTACCTGGAAGTACGTTCAGGAAAGCAGGGAGCTGGGCATTGTGTGCAGGCAGAGGGACAGGTGAGGCATCACTAAGATGGGCCGGGGCGGGGGTGAGTGCGCGCAGCCTCCCCGGCTCCGGCCAGAAGAGGATGTGGACCTGGGTTCCCACAGTTCTTGAGTGACTTACTGGAAAGAATGGGGGTTGAACAAAGTGGAAGGGTGTGGGACAGAAATGGACACCCATTTATTTATTATCTTAGTTTTTATTTAAAAAAGATTTTATTTATTTATTTGAGACAGAGAGAGACAGCACAAGTAGGGGGAGCAGAGGCAGCCCTGGGAGAAGCAGCCTCCTTGCTGAGCAGGGAGCGGGCCATTGGGACTCGATCCCAGGACCTGAGATCATGACCTGAGCCGAAGGCAGGTGCATCCCCCACTGAGCCCCCCAGGTGCCCCTCTGCACCCTGCTGCACCCCAGAACGGTCCCTGGGTCCCACTGCAGGTCCACTGAGTGAACACCCTGCGACGGGGCCCAGGGATGGTGTTTTATGCAGATTAAAAGCTCAAGCAGGCACCACGAGGTCCTGCAGCCGGTCCTGTAAGTGAGGCACCCGGAGCCAACCTCCTGGGGTTGCTCAGCTTCCCCTAGCGGGGTCCTGAGTTTGCACAGGGAGTCAGGATGTCCAGGTTTCTCTGCCCGGCTGTAGCATCCCCCCCACCCCCCAGGGACCTGGACTGATAAGCGACAGGTGCGCGGTATTTGTTGGAAACAGGGTGAAGTACCTGGTGGGACTCCTGTTCTCGGGACTTGCACGTGAACCCTGGAGGCAGGTGAGGCTGTGAGAACACCTGCGGACGGGCCACCTGGTTGTGGAGCGGAGCCGCAGAAGGGGCGGGTGGCACGGAGCACAGCCTGGCACCCGTCTGCCCCGTCCCCCCGGGGCACAGCTCTGCGCCTTCCCATCGCCTGTCGCCTCCTCGTCGGCAGGCCAGTGAGGGTTTGCTGCTGCCGTCGGGTCCCCGGCATCTGTTGCTGCAAACTGGTTGGACTTTGTGGGTGGTGCTGGGGGGACGGGTCAGGGTGCTTTTTGTGCAGCTTGAATCCGGTTTCCGTGTATCCCGTGGCTGGGTGCTGGATGGGCTGCCGTGCACAAGTCCCGGCGTGGAGGGACGTGCCAGGGCGCTGGGCCTGGCTGTGGCGAAGCCCCAGAGGAGCAGGGCCGGGTGGAGACCCCGTCGCAGGGACTCGCCTGTCTGGCTTGCGCAGGGTCAGGGAGCGGGAGGCAGTGGCTGCGGGGTCTGTTGGCTGCACAGGGGAAGGAGCAGGTCCTTGTGGTCATGACCGTGGCTGTGTCCCCAGGACACCCTGCTCGCCGTGAACCTGGGAAGGTGCCAGATACCTAGTTGGCTGCAAAATACAGGCGGGGGACACCATGTGCATCTGAGCAGCGGCTGAGCAGGTGACGCTCAGCCCTCGAGCTGCCACCAGAAGAGCTCGGGTCACTTCTGCAGATACGGGAGGGTTTGCACAGCGCCAACCTGCCTAGAGAGTGAGTTCCGGCCTCAGTTGTTTCTGTGCGCCGGTTCTAGATACGCGGAGAGAGGCCGACGGGGCACAGGGCTCCTACATTCCCTCCTCGCCGGAAAGCTTCTGCGAGCTCCTCGTGCTCCGGGGGCTCCTGGGCTCCTCCGGGACTGGGTGTCAGCAGGGTGCGGGTCACGCCCACCAGACAGGCTGGGCGTGAAGGACAAAGGCGGGTGGGGGGTCCTCCCCCGAGGACAGGCCCCTGCCCACCCTGCCTCTGAGCCGCCCCCAGGCTCGCCTCAGTCCAGGAGGGCTCCTGAGAGGAGGTGGCCGAGGACATGGCCCTGTTCCCAGATGATGCTGCAGACGGGGAGATGTCATGCGAGGCTCCCCAGCAGGGACGTGAGACGGGGTATGTTTGCACAACCCTGGGTGTGCCCCTAAAGGTCTCATCGGAGACGGGACAGTCGAGGGGCCCGTGCCCGTGTCAGGGGGAGGTCGGAGGCTGCACTGGCTGATGGGGATCCAGCTTTCCCGGCGGCCCCCCGGGTGGACGGCGCCAGGACCCTGCGCTCACGTCATACTAACACAGAGTCTGGGAGGAGCCACCGCGGCAGGAAGGAGCAGTCGGGTCGCTCCCCGGGGCCGTCCCGGACGAGAGCAAGGTGGCAGCGGGTGACCAGGATGCGCTGCCGCCCCCCGCCCCCTGCAGAAACCACCAGCTGCCCCGGGGCCACCTGCCTGCCAGGGGTCCCCCCACCCCGATGGCCCGCACGGCGGTGGCTGCCCCAAGCCTGTCCCGCAAGCGGGCTGGCGTGGCTGGGGTCCTGCGACGGCTGCGTTCCCTGGCCCACGGGCAGCCTTTCCCCGGGCGCAGGGGCTCGCCCCCGAGACAAGACTTCAGGGGAAGAGGTCGGCTTTCATGTGAACAGTGCAGGAAAGAGGATTTGGAGAGAAGGTAGCAGGTGGTCGGAGGGAGGGGATCTGGGGGTGAGGTGGGGTGGCTGCCCCGGGTGCGAGGGGCCCCGAGGCCTCGAGGCTGTGAGACGCGCCTTCCTCAGTGGGATCAGTGGGACCTGTGGGTGTCGCAGCAGACGGCAGGGGGCGGGGGCGGCCAGTGCACACCTGCCCGGGGAGCTGCGTGCACCTGGGCCGGGCGGGCCCACGTGGATGCCTGGCCCGTGTCTGCTGCAGCGTCCGGGGTGATGCAGCCGGTCCCCGAGGCATTCCATTGCGATGTCGCGACCCCCTTACCTGTCTGTACCTTTTCAGGATCCTGCACCTGTGGGAAGTTTTTTGGGGCTTTTTGTCCGCAAATGCCATTTCCTCCGAGGACTCGGCCCTGCGGGGGCGGGGGCTGGGGTCATTTCCAGCCCCTCGTTTGTGATGAACGCGTCTCATTCATCTGTTGCAATACTGGTTTTTCTTTTTTTCTTTCCTCCCTAAAAATGCCAGGTTTTAATAGAGAACGGTGATCCCGCGATGAAGGAGGACCTCCCAACGGAGGCTTCGTGGGCCGCGGAGCATGGAGGGACGGTCGGAGGCCCAGACAGCGTCTCACAGTTACTGCTGTGCCGGCTGGATGCACGGGGGCAGCGCTCACAGCATCACCCTGAGAGACCTGGGCCCGTCCCGATCCTCGCCCGTAGGCATCTCCCTCGTCAGCAAGCCTCTCCCGATGCCCTTTGACCTTCCCCTCTCCTGCCTTTCTGCTCACAAACAAAACCATCTCATGCGTCGGGGTCTCCGTGAGCACCACGTGGCCCCCCAAAGCACAGACTCCGGGGTGGGCAGGCGGCGTGGGCCGTCTGAATACAGATTCCTAGCTCCCCGGCCAGGGCGCTTCTCGCATCTGTTTAGATGAACTGGAAGCTCTGGGCTCCCATGCATCACAGTGACCCCGGGGCCCGCGCGGGGAAGAGCAGGGTCCAGGAGCCCCGCAGTCTTGCAGCACCTGCTGCCCCTGCCCCGGGTCGTGCCCTCCACCCTCACCCCCGTGTCCCTTGCAGCCCCGGTGCTCACCACCGCCTGATTTCCAACAGGCCTCCACCAAAAAGCCTCCTTTGGGAGACCCCTGCCTCCAACCCGGCCTGTGGGCACCCACACTTCCCGCACCCCCTGCCCTCCTGGGTCCCCTAGAATCACCTGCTCCTGCTGTCGGCAAGCCACCACCTTGCTGCTGTCCGTCTTTCACCAACGCCACAGTGAACGGAGACCCCAGGCGAGAAGTGTCCACGTGGCGTCTCCGAGTCTCAGACGAGCTAGCGAGGCTGTGCACCTGCCGACCCACGTCTGGTTCCCGTCTTGCTGTCGTGGGCACAGGGTGCTGGCCGTGCAGTGCGCACTCTCCCCTCCCCGCCAGGAGCCGCTGGCCGAGCGGGGGCACAGGGCTGAGGCTCCCGTCAGGTGGTGTGGGGCCGCCTGGGCTTCTCCAGCCCGGGGAAGCACACGGGTGGCAGGTGGCAGCAGATGGAAGGTGCTGACCCCACTCGCCCAGCTGCCCGGCTGATGCTCCGAGGGGGCCCAAGCCTGTGCACGAGCCGCAGCAGTAAAGCCAGCAGCCGGCTAGTCCCTGTCTGCGCTTCGCTCTCCTGCCCCCTTAACACCCCGAGGGCACGGGGGCTATGGGGCACGGAGGTATGGGGGCCCGGGACTCAAGGACTTGGGGGCTCGGGGACATGGGGGTACAGAGGTACAGCGGCTCGGGAGCACGGGGGCTCAGGGGCTTAGGGGCATGGAGGTACAGGGACTTGGGGGCTCAGGGGCTTGAGGCATGGGGCATGGAGGTATGGGAGCATGAGGGCACAGGGCACAGAGGCACAGAGGGCACGAGGGGCACAGGGGCTTGGGGGCTTGGGGACCCTGGGGCATGGAGGGCATAGGGGCTCGGGGGCTCGGAGGTCTGGGGGTTCAGGGGTAGGGGAGCATGGGGGTAAGGGAGCACGGGGCACGTAGAGCATGGGGGGCACAGGGGCAAGGGGCTCGGGGGCTTGGGGGAACAGGGGCACGGAGGGCATGAGGTCTTAGGGCTCAGGGGCATGGAGGCTTGGGGGTTTAGGGGCATGGGGACATGGGGCATGGGGCACGGGGGTTTGGGGGCACGGGGCACAGGAGGTCGGGGACTTGGGGGCACAGGGTATGGGGCACGGGGGCTCAGGGCAGAGTTGCCCATGGAGGACCCCACAGTTCTGGGACGTAACCAGGTCCTGGAATCTGGGAGGGTCTCTTGGATGAGGTGACGCCGGGTGTGACCCCACAAGCACGCAGAGGGGATGCACAAAATGACTTCCAGCTTGGGGACCACCAGTGCCCTTGACCTGTAGCCTCCCCGTTTCCCACATTCCCCGGGAATGTGGCGCGTAGGCATCAAACAGGGGCCTTTGTTGAAAGACGGTGATGATCCCCCGGGTGTGAGTCCAGTGAGCGCCGACAAAAACCCGAAAGCCTTGCTCTGAGGCCACTTGTCTGCAGGGGAGCCGGGGTGGTGGGGTGGCCTGCAGGAAAGTGGGAGGCGGGAGATGGGGCAGGGCTGGGGCGCGGGGGCCCAGGAGCTCCCGCTGCAGGGGGCCCAGGCCAAGTCCCCTATGGGGTGGGGGGCTTCGGGGTACAGTGTGGTTTGGGGGATGCTGTGGCTGACATTGCCATCAGCCAGCTGCGGGGCAGACGACAGCACCTGAGCCCCCCGGACCCAGGGCAGGCGGTGCGACACGGGGCTGGCCGTGCCCGACAGGAGCTGCTCCTGGACCAGCCACTGGGTCGGGGCTGCTGCGACGGGGACCATCCCCTGCCCCGTTGTCATCCAGGTGAGTCCATCTCTGCGGGAGGGAGAGGCTGGCGTCCTGTGCCGGCCCCGGCCGCTCTTCACCGAGGACGTGGGCCCGGAAAGGCCGACTCTGAGATTTCCGTGCAGTCACCCACGCCCATGGGTTCCCTCCGGACTCGCCCACGGGGTGACCTCTGCAGTCTCTTTGCAGGGACGCTGCCCTGTGCTTGCTCGGGGCCCCTTTCCTGCACCCAACACCGAGGCTGGGGATCCCAGGGTCCGGGGTGGGGGGTGCCTGGCGGCGGCTGCAGCTGCTCCGTCCCACGTGATTCCTGCGTGGGCGCCGGGGAAAAGGTCAGGAGGGAGCCCGAGTCACTCTTAGCATCAAGGAATGTGTCTGGATGAACACAGGCATTTTCCAGAGGCTTGTTTTGCTGTGATTAAGACATTTCTTCGGCAAGGACTTAGGATTTAGAAATCTGCCGGCATTTCTGGCAGAGCGGAGCTTTTTCCATTCAGAAGTTGTTCTTGTGCCTCATTATTTTTAAAATGAGTGTTTATGGAAAGGCAGTGTTATCGGAAAGGAGAGCTTAGCAATTACTTCTATTCTCGTTCTTTCCCCTCGATTCCTTGGGATGTGACTCAGGACCGCCCCAAATACCTTCGGGGTCTACGGCATCACTTGCCCCTCGGCCGCGGGAGCAGCTGCTGCCGCTTCGGGGTCCGCTAGGCCTGTGATGAGCGGGGGTCTGAGAGCTTCGGGGGAGGAATCCGCGTCTTCTTCTCCTTCCGTCCTCCTGCGTGGAGCGTCCGCTGGGAACCACCGCGCGGCCCAACCGTGGGCTGCGGGCACCTGTCCCTGGCTGGGGCGGGTCCGTGCTGCGATCTCCGTGGGTCCCGCGCGGGGCCGTTCCTGCACCGTCCAGGCCTCACGTGCTCGGGCGAAGGGAGGCCCAGGGTCAGCAACGTCACCCGGCATCGTGCAGCTGCGGGTCATGGAGGGACGTGCGGGCCACTGGAGGCCATGCTCGGCAGAAGGACCCCTCTGTCTGGCCTCCGTGCCGGCTCCATCGCAGCCCCGGGCAGGGGCACCCGTCTGTCCCCTGCTCCTTGCACATTGACAGCCGCTCTCCGCTCCCAGGACACGGCGCCGGGAACCCCGGGTAGCAGGCGGGCCCCCTGGGAGCATGTGGGGAGCGGTGGGCTGGCGGGGGCCTGCGCGGATCCGAGCTCACCTGTCCCCCCCGCGGGCTGGGGGCTCCTCGAGGCCATGGGTGGCTTTGCACCGGGTCTGAAAGCTCGGAGCCCACGAGATGCCTGCAGACTCGCCCTGCACCTGGGGCCCGAGGCACCGCAGCATGAAGCTGCGTCCCCGTCACAGGCCCCAGCCGGGGGGGAGGGCACGTCACCCCTGGCCTCTGTGCCCCAGAGCCCAGATGCTGCTCGGACCCGGGACACAGTGCCCACGGGTGGGGAGAGATGGGGAGAGACGTGGGCCTCACCGAGCCTGTTCCCAGGACCCGCCAGCCAGGTCCTTGCACGTGGGCTCACCAGCCTGCCCTGGGGTTCTGAGCCCCTCCGGCCTCCGGAAGGCCCGGGGGGTGGGGCACGAGACGAGGCTGTCCTCCGATGTGCGTCCTCTCATCGCTGCCTCCTGCGTGAATCCTCCTCCTTCCAGACACCGAAGGGTCGTAGCTGCACGCGGGGGGACGCCGCCGTGCCCTGCCTAGGTGGCGAGCCCGTGAGACATCCGAGGAACCCAGGGAAGTAGGTGCTTCAGTCCGCAGTGTTGCACTAAGTCCTGCTTGGATAAACCACGCTGCGGACATAGGACCCTGGCGTTTGGGATCTGGGTCAGGGCACACGAACTCTCTGGACTATTTTTCTGAATATCTGTGTGCCCAGGATTATTCGGAAAAACAATTTTTTTTGTCTCTAATAAACAGCTCAGTAAGTGTCAGCTCACGTTCCTCTCTTGGTGGGGGGGCCTGGAACCCGAAAGCATTGTGGGTTGTGGTGGGGCCCTGGTGACACCACGTTGCCCCCTCCCCGCCCCCGCAGGCAGCCAGGAGGATGCGGAGCTGCCCCCCCAGCCCAGAGATCCCGCAGGAGGTGCCCGGGACCCTGCCTCTGCCTCGGGCCCCTGCACCCTGAGACGGCTGAGGATGGTGGGGGATGCTGAGCCCCGGCCCCCCGCCTCACAACATGCACTTGTGAGGCCGCTGAGACTGCAGCATGGCTCCAAGTGTGCCTCTAGTCTGTGCAAGCCCCCCTGCCTGGGGTCCTGAGCCTCCCCCAGCTACCCCTAGGATGTCCCAGGGACGCCCTCATGCAAGTGCTGCAGAGGCTCGCGGACGCCTGTGGCCATGTCATCAGTACGTATTTACACCCATGGGGCTCCCTGCACCCGTCAGGGCTTTCCAGAGGTTCAGAGCTGGTAGGCATAGTGTGAGCAGACCTCACACGGGGATGCACGTGCACTGTCTACACTCACACGCAGATGTCTCCAGGCCAAGGCAGGGAACCTGCGTCAAAGAGGAATGGGAAGAGTGACACAAAGACATGCATTGGTCTATTTATTTAAGCAGGTTCCACGGCCAGCACAGAGCCCGGGACAGGGCTTGACCTCACGACCCCGAGACCAAGCCCTGAGCTGAGATCCAGAGTCATGCTCAGCTGACTGAGCCCCCCAGGGGCCCCAGGGATATCAATTTTCAAGAGTTGGCCCACGTGGTGTGTGGGCAGCAGGTCTGAACTCCGTGGAGCCGGCTGGTGGGCGGGAAACGTAGGGGGCAGGTGCAGTCCCAACCAGAAATCCGCGGGACTGATGGTCAGGGGCTCAGTAGGTTCCTGTGCTATGGGCCTGAGGCACAATTCCTGCTTCTTTGGGAAACGGCGGCTTGCTCCTAAGTCCCTCACCTGATTAGGTGAGGCCCACCCACAGTATTGCGTCTTCTCTCTCAGCCGTCCTCAAAGCGTACTGATTCAGGGGCCGGTCCCGTCTGGAGAATGTCTTCCTCGCAACATCCAGACTTGTGTTTGAGCAAAGAACTGGACACTGTGGGCCTGGGCAGGCTGACACGTGAATTTATCAGCGCAGCCCACCCCCGGCAGAAAGCAATCGCTGCGGCCCGTGTGCACGCACAGGCCGGGCTGGGCAGAGCGACCGCAGCCTCACCGCCTGCCGTGGAGCCCGAAGGCGTTGTCTTGGAGGCCGGGGTGGAACTAGAACGAGGAACAGAGTCGAGTGTCTGGTCTCATCGTGTGATGGGCTGGGCCCATCCCTGCTTTTCCGCAAGGCTACAGGTCCCGCGAGCGAGCAGGCACGGACCAGCGTGATGCGCAGTCTCATCAGACTTCGATCTTACCCCCCCACCCTGTGGCTGTTGTTTTAGGATTTTCATCAGTGGGAGATGCTTCCCGAGGCTGCTGCTGAACAATCCAGCAGGATCTAAGGATTTTTCCTGAAAGCAGCACAGTTTTAGGACCATTTCGATTTGCAAACGCGATGATCGATTCACTGCGAGTGGATGTGCCCCGGGGTTGAAAAAAGTCACGAACACTTCGGTCTTTCACCAGAATTAAGTCTTTTCTTCCCTGCAAAGCGACGTGGATTCACCAGCAGCCTTCAGGGCGAGTCTGCAGGTTCACAGTTGAAAACATGCGTTCCGTGGTAAAAATGCCCCTCATAGTCCACGAAGTAGGTGCTTATTACCCGCCCTGGGTAAGGTCAGCCTCCCTCCTAGAGGCCGGTGAAGAGCTTTTCAGGAGTAGGAGCAGATGGGCTGTGCCACGTGCAGCATCTGATACCACGACACGGGGGTCATTCCGCCCGACACGGGTCATTTTGCCGGCCTGTTGGGCGCAACTGGAATGTTACTAGAGAACAGGAGGAGAGGTTTGCGTACAGGGAGGGGGCGTTTGGAGAGGTTTGTCAAAGGGAAGGAGAGAAAAGGGGAGCAGGCTGGCACAGAGCGCTGGATCCCATATGGACGCACCTGTCCCGGTGCCTACAGGTGGGAGAGCACGTTTGTGCACTGATGAGCAGGACTCAGAAGAGAGAATCACTTGCAAATGCCTAACCCCCCAGGTGGCCGTGGTGCCGGGTGGAGGGGAGCATGGTGACCACGGGCAGGGGCCAAGTGCCTGGGCTCGGGTGTGAGGCAGGAGCTCCCAGGGGAACCCTCCTCTGAAGGCTGAACATCCTCAGTGACCAGAGGCGTCACCAGCTGCAGAGAAAGGACCCAGTGAGATCCCAGGACGCTGGGGGAACAATTTGGGAATCTGGCAAGACGTTGGGCTGCGTTAAGTCGGTACAGCGAGGCCGCTGGACTCGCGAGGGTCAAGTTAGACAGGGATCAACTCCTCTTGTGAGCGCAGGCCTCAGTTCCGTGTCTCAGGAGACCCAGAAACCCTGGCAAAGTGGTGCTGGTTGCCACGTGGAGGGTTTGCTTGTCTCATCTTTGAAAGTGCCTCCCCGGGGGCACAGGGGTGAGGCCGCGGGGCTCTCGGCCCGAGGAGTTGGCCTTGCCACCTGCCCGGCCTTCAGCGCATCAGCATCAGTGTCAGTCGGACACCTGTTCCAGGAGCAGAGCACATTTAAAAAACATCTATTATTTTACAACATAAGAAATATCTACCATTTTAGAACATACTATTTTAGAAGTATTTAATATCAAATTATTTACAGATAGTTTTAAAAAATATTTTATTTATTTATTCATGAGAGACAGAGAGAGAGGCAGAGACACAGGCAGAGGGACAAGCAGGCTCCATGCAGGGAGCCCGACGCAGGACTCAATCTCGGAACCCCGGGGTCACGCCCTGAGCTAAGGCAGATGCTCCACAGCTGAGCCACGTAGGTGCTCCTATTTACAAAGTCTTAAAATAATTTTTGATATTATTTTAGAAACATTTCAGATTTGACGTCTCCTGAAAGGCGTCCACCCCGGGGCTGGGGTTTGGATTCCGTGTCTGGCAGAAGGTCTGGCCCCCCCCAGCGCCCACCACGCCCGTTGCCTCTCCTGCTTGTCTTCCATCACGTTGTTGGCTTCAGAACATCTCCCCACACTCGCCTGCCCCTAAATTAACCCCTAAAAGTCAGTTATGCCGCTGCTTAGGCCCGTCGAGGACGGCGACCGTCCTGATAGCAGAGCCGCCCCCTGAGCGCTGCTGTGCCCGACGGCCTGCGGTGCCCCCGCGCGAACACCACCGGCCCCTGGAATCTTGCGGGCCGTGAAAATGTCGTTTGGGTGAGTTTGCAGGGAGCCCCGCTCACCCGATCTAAGCTGCACTGCTGTCTTCCATGCAAGAGAGAGAGGTTCTAGTCTTTTTTTTGGTTGCCTGCGTAGGGCCTGGTGCAGTATCTGCCCGTGGCAGCAGGTGCAGCGGGAGGGCCGTGGCCCGGGGCTCGCGGGGCTGGATTGGCCTAATTCCCAGAGTCTGAAGCTAAGAAGTAGGAATAATCGTTACCTCGTGACACTGTTGTGGAGCATCCGCCCCAGGAGGTCACTCAGTGTCACCCCGTCCTCCCCGGCCCCCGACCTCCCTAAATGATGATTTAATCACCATTATTGGGGCAGCTCGGGTGGCTCAGTGGTTTAGCGCTGCCTTCAGCCCAGGGCGAGATCCTGGAGATCCGGGATCCAGTCTCGCGTGGGCTCCCTGCATGGAGCCTGCTTCTCCCTCTGCTTGGGTCTCTGCCTCTCCCTCTGTGTCTCTCATGAATAAATAAATAAAATCTTAAAAAAAACCCCACCATTATTAGATATATCTGGGGCGTTACCTGGAGTATTTTTCCTGTCTTCATGGTGGTGCTTAGTTGCTGCTCAGGGTCCCCTCCCCAGAGCTTGGCAGTGGCATCTGGACGTTGGCTGCCCCACAGTGTTGGCTCAGGCCCCCAAAACTGCGTACCCACTGTCTACGCTCTGCACCCCACTGAGGGACCCGCTGTGCCCACCTTCACCCCCAACTAAGGTCTGCATCTTGGGGCCAGACCTTATTCCAAACGTCCCCAGTGGGCTGTCTGGGGACCCCGCGGAGCCCTTGGGGTTTCTCCCTCGAGGGAGCAAACCCGGCTGCTGTGCCTGCAGATGGTGTGGGACGTGCCTTCCTGTGCCCCCGTGGGCTCCAGCTCTGTCCAGGCCTCTCCCATAGGCCTCACCCCGATTCTGGTCGAACTCCTGCTTTGGCACCAAGAATCTGCAGTGGAGATTTTTCTCTTTGCTTCCGGAAACCCACCGTGCAGCCCACCCTTCATGTTTCTATGGAAAGTGATTTTTCCAAAATAGAGCTATGACGTCAAGTCCCTGCTCCCGCTTGAGATCCTTCGATGGGCTTCTGCTTCTGATTGACCTGGAATAATGGGGATTAGATTAGCCTTTCCAGTTGGAAAAACTAAAAAACTGGATAAAGTACAAAAACAAAAAAAAAAACCCCTCTGGCATTTGCAGACCCTGGACATGAAGTGACGGTGGGCAGTGATGCCCGAGGGACAGGAACCAGATGCAGTGGCCCCGCTCCCGCTCCACCAGCAGCGCAGGAGGGAGCAGCCGTCCGTCCACGGAGCCCCAGGGGTGGGGCCTGTCCCTGTCCACCCCGACCTTGGGCTTCCGGCCCCTGGAAGCAAGAGAGAAGCACCTCTGATTCCAGCCACTCAGTTGTGGTCGCTTGTCACAGCTGCCCTGAGAAACTAAAATGAAACTATTGAAAAAAAATCTAAAAAATAGATAAAGAAGCCTAAGGAAGATTAGGTGACCAGCATCTGTGAACTTGGGACAACATCACAGCCGGATATGCGTGTGACTGAAGCATCCAAAGGAGGTCAGTGAGGGGAATGTCTGAGGAGAGAATCACGGATTTTCCAAATTTGCGTAAAACTATGAATGCACAGACCCAGGAGGCTCACACGATCCTGAGCATGAGGAAACTGGACAGAACTGCGTCAGGACCCGTGATCGGGAGACAATACACAGGGCCCGGGGGGTTCGGGGGTCGGGCGTCTGCCTCCAGCCCAGGGCGTGACCCAGGTCCCAGGACCGAGTTCCGCAGGGAGCCTGCTTCTCCCGCTGCCTGGGTCTCTGCCTCTCTCTCTGGGTCTTTCATGAATAAATAAGTAAAATCTTAAAAATAAGAAAAAAAAAGGGAAAGAGTCGATGAACAGGAAAAAAAATCCTGTATCTCATGTTTGGAGGAACCCAGCCAGAGAGGACTGGTCTTCAGCTGTGAAATCCGTTAATTTCTCACCAAAACCAACGCACGGTGGGAGCCAGTCAACATCCTCAAGATGTTCAAAGGAGAGACGAATCTATTAACGTAGAATGCTTTTACCAGTGAAAACGTCCTTCAGAACATCACCCTGAAATTTGGATAAAAAGTGAATTCGAGGGGTGCCTATGAAGCATCTGCCTTTGGCTCAGGTCATGATCTCAGGGTCCTGGGATCAAGTCCTGTGTTCGCCTCCCTGTTCAGCGGGGAGTTGGCTGCTCTCTCTCCCTCTGCCTGCTGCGCCCCCTGCTTGTGCTCTCTCTCTCTCTCTCTCTCCCTCTCTCTCTCTCACTGTCTTGCTCTGTCAAATGAAGAAATAAAATCCTTAAAAAAAAAAAAAAAAAAAAAGGTAAATTCAGAGATTCAGAGACTCAGACTTGCCACCTGGGGCAGAAGGCCCCGGAGCTGTCAATGATGGGAACAACCTGGCTGTGGAGAAACCACAGAGGCAGGGTCGACCAAGGTGGGAGAGAGGAGGTCCCCGGGACTGCAGAAATGGGGGCCCTCACTTTCATGGATTTTACCCACAAGAGCCCTACCAGGTTCTCATGGTGAAGAGCCACGGCCAACACCCACCCTCTGTCTTGGCTGGGAGGGGGGCAAGTAAGTGCTCTGAAACCCCAGATGGGTCTCCGTCAGACCTGCTCCTCGAAGGAGGGGATTTTGCTGAGCTTCCTAAGACCTGGGTACAGTAAACCTCCCCAACCTCAGCCCCTCTGCCCGTCTTGTCTCCCTGTCTTGGGGAGGGAGGATAAAACTGAGGAAGACTCATGAGGCTCACAGCCTGGGGACACAAGTACAGGAAGAGAATGAGGTTGTGCTAGTCCCACGGGCCTCCCCTCACCTGGCCTGACCCCTGTGTCACCAGAGCTCTGTTATCACAGCAGTGGTTTGCAACGGGAACAGCTGCCAGGCGTGGACTCTGTCCCGCAATGCACGAGGGAACCCCAAAGCAACAGACGGTAGAAACTCTGACAGCTGAGGCACCATGAATGGTAAACCGAGCCTGAGTCCCTGCCGGAGAAACCGGAACCTCACTGGAACTCTATATACTTCAGCTCCTGTTACTGCACATATCATGTCTGTTTCCAACCAAAAAAATCCAAGGCATGCTACAGAGCACAGGGGTTAAACCATCTGCAGAGACAAAAGAAGGGTAGGAATGAAACCCAGACAGGCAGAGACGCTGGAATTATCGGATGGGGAATTTGAAATGACCATGACTACGTGGAGGGCTCTCCAGGAAAAAACAGACAACGTGTAAACACCATGAGTAATGTGAGCAGAGCATGGGAACTCCAAGAACCAGAAAGAGGGGCGCGAAATCAGGACCACAGCAGCGTGACGAGTGTTTTGGAGGAATTAGTAGGCCAGGCGTGGTGGGCAAGGGATGTGGGCTGGCAGATGTGGCCGCAGGAGCCTTCCAAGTTAGGCTCCAGGAATGCAAACAGGAAGCAGAACAGCGTATCTAGGAACGGTTGGGCAACGTCAGAAGCCTAATGTATGTGGAGAAGAGAGGAGACAGAAGACGTGTCTGAAGCACACATTTTCCAGAATTAGCAGCAGACACCAAACCACAGATCTGGGGCAGCTCACAGTACAGCAAACAAGAATAATGGTGCAAAACCACATGTGGGCTTGTCATAATCAAATGGTAGAAAATCTAAGGCAAAGGGAAACTCTTGAAAGCAGTCCGAGAGTGGAGCACATTACATGTACACGGGCACACGTGTGAACTATATGGACTTCTTGTCCAAACCGCAGGGCGAGGGGGGACTGAGGGGCTATCGAGTCTGGGGAAAAAAGCAACAACACCAGCAACCTAGAATTCTATATCTGGTGAGATGATCCAGTGAAATGTTATAGAGATGTAAAAACATTGTCACGCAAACAACGTGGGGACTTTGCTCCCCGGAGAAACAGTATGAGTGTGGCAGAAATTAAACCAACAGCAGCAGGGATCACTCTGAATGCAGCCGTCTAAATACACTGGGGAAAAGCAGATTGTCACCAAAGATACACACGAGACCTTACTGCGTGTTGTCTTATAGAAAGACACAGACAGCTGAACTTGAAGAGATGGGGAGGGTGTCCTAAGGTCACACGGGCCAGCATGAAGCTGGATTAGCAATGTTAATGCTGGGCAGAGCAGACCTCAGAGCAAGAAAAGCTCAAGAATGTGGAGGGCAGTACATGGTCATGAAGACACTCTCCAGAAAGACGCAGCAAAGGGAAAAATAGTCCATATTGTATGTGAACTATAACTAACGGCAGAGCATCCAATGGAGGCCAAGACTGGCAGGGGAAGCCCGCAGATCCACTGCTCTAGGTCAGTGATTAACAGATCTGCAGCAGAAAGTCAGCAAGGCCATCACTGAATAGTAATCAATAGCATCCTTCGATTTGATCTAACTGATGTCATGTATTCCTCCAACAACAGCAAAACGCGCATCCTTCCCAAGCTGTCACGGCCCATTCAGCAAGACAGACCACATTCTGGGCCATAAACACACCTGACAAAGATTCAGAGAATAGAATTGCAGAGTTTGTTTTGAGACCAGGGTAGAATGATCTAGAAATCAACGGTCAATACCAGAATAATCTGAGCATGATCTGTGCTCTTTTATGAGATGGTCAGTCAGGTGTGGCTGTGAGAGGAGACATGGAGGGGGCTCAGGAAAGTAAGGATTATTAACTCCCAGGTCGTGGAGACCAGGTGTGCCGCACACCCCTGGGGGCCACAAGCAGGAGAGCCAGGGTGGTCAAGTGGCAGAAGTAGGGGCGAGGGGAGAGTCTACTCCACTTGACTGCGGTTTTCCGGGAAAAAGCAAGGCAGGGTAGGGTGAAGAGCTGAGGCTGGGCTAGTCTGGATGATTTCAGGAGGAGGCAGGAGGCTCCGGGGCACCTGGCCCTGATGATGAGGGCAAAGAGGCATCACCTCCAGATACAGGAGATGTGCTCTGGGCTGGTTACTTGCATGGAGCCTCCTTCATCTCTAAGACCTGCAACTGGCTAACACTGGAGGGGCCAGAAAGCCTTTTTCTAAAAAAAGATGTCAAAACATCATAACACATACAAAATTTTAAAAAAATACATCAGGAATAGAAAGCAACAAAATAAAGTCATATTGGAATATGAACTAAAGTATAAAATAAATAAGCAGACATAATATGTTGTTGGAATATAGATCCATGGGGTTGAAGACAGGTCTGCTGTGCAAAGGGGGGATCTGTGAAGTGGAAGCCAGAGCAGCAGGAATTGCCCAGTCTGAACGGGAGAGAATGTAGAAGCCAAAGAATGATCAGAACCTCGGGCACCTGCAGGTCTAAGACAAGAGACCTGATGCTGGTTCAGTGGAGGAGCAGGACCAAGGGTGTAGGGGATAAGGGCAGAAAAGGACTGGAATAGCTGGAAACTCCCCAATTTTGTTTTAGTTTTTTAAAAATATTTTTTTATTTTTTTATGGGAGTTCGATTTGCCAACATAGAGCATAACACCCAATGCTCATCCCGTCGAGTGCCCCCCTCAGTGCCCGTCACCCAGTCACCCCCACCCCCTGCCCTCCTCCCCTTCCACCACCCTTAGTTCATTTCCCAGAGTTAGGAGTCTTCATGTTCTGTCTCCCTTTCTGATATTTCCTACCCATTTCTTCTCCCTTCCCTTCTATTCCTTTTCACTATTATTTATATTCCCCAAATGAATAAGACCATATAATGTTTGTCCTTCTCCGATTGACTTATTTCACTCAGCATAATACCTTCCAGTTCCACCCACGTTGAAGCATATGATGGGTATTTGTTGTTTCTAAAGGCTGAGTAATATTCCATTGTATACGAAACTCCCCAATTTTGGCAGAAGACATAAACCTATAGACTTGAGATCCAAGGAGGCCCAGACATGATAAACTCAATAAAATACACACCAAGGCACTTAAAAATTAAATTTCTGATACTTGATCACAAAGAAAAATATCTTAAAAACTCTAAGTGTAAGCGACCCCTTACCTATAGCAGAAAAAAAAATTTGTCAGAGACAAAGAGGAGCATTGTATATGCTATGCAGACCCACGCGCCAAGAAGAGACAGCAGTGTGGTGCAATCACCAGAGGACAGAATGGAGAGAGCAGCAGAGAAGAAATACAGGACTCAGAAGAGAAAGAGACAGATCCACGGGGACAGTGGGGACCTCAGCCCTCTTCTCTCCACAGGTGATAGAAGGACCACGTATATGACCCCCTGGGACACACAGGAGCTCAATGTTGCTGCCAACCCAAAGCACCTGACTGCCACGCCTGGTACGCCCCACCCCGAGGAGCAGAACACACATCCTTTTCTAGAACCCAGCAAAAACACACCATGAAACTCATTTCAAAAGCTTTTGTCAACCACACTGAAATGAAAGTAGAAATCTAAAATACATAGCAGGGAAACCATCAAACACTTGGAAACTAAAAAACACCCCTCAAATAATCCATAAATTTCAAAGGAAGACATTTCAAAGGAAGCCAGTGAAAACTGTATTGAGGGGCACCTGGGTGGCTTCGTGGTTGAGCATCTGTCTTAGGCTCAGGACGTGACCCCAGGGTCCCGGGATCAAGTCCCACATCAGGTCCCTGCATGGAGCCTGCTTCTCCCTCTTCCAGTGTCTCTGCCTCTCTTTCTGTGTCTCTCATGAATAAATAAATAAAGTCTTAAAAAAAAACTGTATTGAACTGGATAAACACAGAAACATGGTATATGGGCATTTGCAGGGCAGCCAAGGCAGGTGTGCTGACACCACAGAATGAACAGGGGAGGAAAGAGAGGTGTTCACACTAATCATACATGCTTCCATCTCTAGAAACTTCAGAAGAAGAAAAGAATAGACCCAAAGCAAATGAAAGGAGGAAACAATAAAGAGAATACCTAAGACCAAAGAAACAGACAACAAGCAGTAGATAATTAAAATTGAGGGGAAAATGGGGTTCTTTAAAAACCTCAGTAACATTGACAAACATCTGTTAAGACTGACAGAGAACAAAGGAAGGAAGAGAAAAATTATGCATGCCAGGAACTAGTCAGGGATCTCTCTCCTCAGAACCTGTAGGCCTCAGAGAATAACATGGGAAGACTACAAATAATTCTTCACATAGAAATTCAACAGTGTAGTAGAATTGAACCAATTCCTGCAGAAGCACAAGTGATCACAACCCACTCATTATTGAATTGATAATTTGAAGAGTCCTGTACGCTGTTCTTAAAAAAATCAAATTTGTATCACTCCCCAACCTCAAATAATCTCTAGGCCCAGGTGATTCCATTGGAGTGCTCTACCAAAAAGATTTTTATTTGTTTACTTGACAGAAACAGAGAGAGAGTGAGCATGAGCAGAGGGAGGGTCAGAGAGAGGAAGAAGCAGACTCTCTACTGAGCAAGGGACACAACATGGGGCTTGATCTTAGGATCCCGTGATCATGGCCTGAACCGAAGGTTGATGCTTGACCAACTGAGCCACCAGACGCCCCTTAAGTAAGAATTAATACTTATCTTCACAATCTACCCCCAGAAAGAAGAGGAGGATGGAAAACTTTTTAACTCATACTATGAACCTTAATATTACCATGTTTTCCAAGCCAAAGACACACACAACACATACACATACTCGCACACACACACCGCAGACTAACTTCCCATATGAATGAGTGCACGTGCAAGATTATTGAGCTGAATGCTAGTAGCCAGAAGCCAGCAATATGTCAATATGTGAGAGGAATTATACACTGTGACCGAGTGAGGCTCACTCTGGGTGTGAAAAGCTGGTTCAGTATTCACGTATCAATAACTGCAACACACCACGTTATTTCTAAAAAGAAATAACACCCTTATGACAAGAACTCAATACACCCTTATGACAAGAACTCAACAGGCCAGGAATAAAAGCAAACTGCCTCAACTTCATAAAGACTACATACGGAAACCACAGCTAAGATTATATTTACGGGGAAAGACTGGATGCATCCCAACTGCTATATACTGCATGTTTGTGTCCCTCAAGTTGACATGCTGAAATCTCTGCTGCCCAAGTGATGGTAGTGGGGGGTGGGACCCTCGGGAGGTGACTATGTCATAAGGGTGTAGTCCTCATAAGTGGGGTCACTGGCCTCATACAAGAGGCCCTGGAGACCTCCCATAGCCTCTTTGCCTTTCTAAAATACCAGAAGATGGCCATCTGCAAGCTGGAAGTAGCCCCCGCAGAACCTGACTGTGCTGGCCCCCTGATCTCGGACTTCCAGCCCACAGAATTGTGAGAAGTGAATTTCTCTTGTTTATGAGCTGCCCAGCCTGTGGTGTTCCAATACAGCAGCCTGAGCTGACTCACATACCCCTCAGATCAAGAACAAAGCAAGGATGACTGCTCTCAACATTCTTATCCAACATAGTGCTGGAAGCTTTTGTCGGTATAATAAGATAACAACAAAAATAAATAAATAAAAGGCATACATATCAGAAAGAAAGCAAGCTGTCTGTTGGCACATGTCATGATTATCTACATAGACTGTCCCAAGAAACCTACCACGTTTCCAGAACTAATATGTAAGTTCAGTGATGTCTTGTGGTAGAAGATGAACAGATAAAATAGATTTTATTCCTAAATAATTGCAATGAACATGTGGATGACAACTTGAAATACTATACTATTTCAAATCTCTCAAAAAATACATGTAAATCGTCACAGATGGGAAGGCCCAATATAGTTTTGAAGTCAATTCTCTCCAACAACGCACAGGTTTAAACTAATGTCTATCAAAGTCCCAGAAGATTCCAGGCATAATATGAATATTCTAAAATTTATATGTAAAGGCAAAGGAACTAGAATAACTAAAACAATTTTGAAGAAGAAGAAGAAAGTTGGAGGACTCTATCTGAATTCAAGACTTATTTTGTACCTACACTGATCACATTTCTTTGGTATTAATTGATGAGATAGATGCACAGTTCAATGGCATAGTGCAGACAACCCAAAAATTAGATTCTTACAGATAAACCAACAGATATTTTACCAAAGTGCAAAAGCAATCCAATGGAGGAAGGACAGTTTTCCCAGTAAATGGTGCTGGAGCCATTGCTGCTTCATTGGAGGCCAAGGGATCCCAACCCAAACCTCACATCTTATGCAAAAGTAAACTCAAAATGGTTCAAGGGCTTCAATGTAGAACATAAAACTTTTAGGGGGGAAAAAAACAGTAGATTAGCTTAAGGATTGAGGCTAGGTGCAGATCTTAGACTTGACACAAAAAACACATCCCAAAAGTGGAAAAACTGATAGAATGGGCTTCATTAAAAATAAAGCCTTTGCTCTGCAGAGTCAAGTGAGATGATAAAAGGACAAACTATAGCCTTGCAAGACAGTAAATATTTGCAAACCACATTTCTGGCACAGGACTAGTATGTAAATACATAAAGAACTCTCCAAAGTCAACAATAAAGGGAAAAAATGGCCCAATTAGGAAAGGGACAAAATCTACAGAGGGACGTATCGTCAAAGAGGGCATACAGATGGCAGATAAGGACAAAGAAAGACGTGCAGCATCATGAGAAAGCGCCAGCTAAAGCCACAATGCAGTGTCAGTATACACCTATCAGATGAAAAAATTAAAAAATGTGATAACAGGAAAAGCCAGCAAGGATGCAGAAAAACCAATTATGTATCTTGTTGGTGGAAATGTAAATTGTAGAGCCAACTGTGGGAGAAAATTTCAGCACTTTTTAATGAAATTAAACATACAACTACCACCTGACCCATCATTTTCAATTTGGGGCATTTGTCCCGAAATAATGAAAACCTATCTATGTCCACACAAAAATTTGCACATAAATTTTTATAGCCCCAAACTGAAAACAGCCCAGATGCCCTTCAATCTGTGAATGGTCAAACCAACCATCAAACATCCATTCCCCTAAGTTCTGCTGGACCTTGTAAAGGAGAGAGTCATTTATACGCTCACCAACTTAGATCAGTCTCCAGAAAATAACCACGCTGAGCGAGAAAGGCCAATCCCCAAAGGTTACATGCTGGATGATTCCACCTATATATGATTCTAGAAATGACAAAAAAAATCATAAAAGTGTAGAACAGATGAGTGGCTCTAAGGGATTAAGGAGGGAGTAGATGGGAGGACAGTGGGTGTGCCGATGGCCTTGCAGCATGCAGGGTCCTTGTGGGGATGGAATGTTCTGTGTCTTGACTGTTTCCACATCAAAACTGTGGTTGGGATATTTTACTGTAGTTTTGCAAGATGTTACATTTGGAGGAAACTGGGTGATCACTACACGAGATCTCTGTGCATTAGTTTTTTTTTATCACAACTGTATGTGAATCTATAATTATCCCAAAATAAAAAGTTTAATTACAAAAAAAAAGAAGACAGTGATTATAGGATTGGATAAAAAAGCAAGACTCAATGATACGCTCCTTATGTGAAATCTGCTTCAAGTATAAAGACACAGCTTGGTTAAGGGTTAAAGGATGGGGGTAATAGTCTTAGAGGAAAGCTGGACTGGCTCTGTGAGAATCAAAGGAGTCTTCATAACAAGTGATAGTATCAGGAATAAAGAGACTTTCATATCAATTACACTGTCATTCATTCAAGAAAATGTAATAATCCTAAACTTTTACGCACTCAATAACACACTTTCAAAATTGATAAAGCAGAAAGCTCAAGAACTGCAAAGGAGAAATAGACAAAATCATGACTTCTATTTCAGCAGCTTTCACCCAATGATTAATAGGAAAAAAAAAAAAAACCTGATAGAAAAGCAGTAAGGATCTGTAGAACCGTAGAACATGATTAGTAAACATACGTGGTTGGCGTGCGTAGAACAGCTCACCTAACAGCAGCAGAATACACACTCTTTCTCAAGTGCACCTGGCACGTTCCCCAGGATGGACCGTGTAGTCCGCCAGGAGAGGACGTGTCCAACAGCGACTAGGATCTACCTTCGAGAGTAATGAAGACCCAAGTAAATAGACAGCCGCCCCATATTCACATCTCAGAAAACCTGCTACAGTGAGTTTTCCCATTCTCTACAAATTCACCCCTGGCTTCGGTGCAATGTCAATCAAAATATCAGTGGTTTTCTGTGGAAACGGGCAAGCTGATTCTAAATGTCATGTGAATGTGCAAAGCATCTAGAAAAACCACTTGGGAGGAGACCACTGTTGGAGAGCGTCCGTGCTCTGGCTGAAGCCTAGAGTAATCAAGAGCGTGTGGTATCGACATGGGGAGACCTAGATCAGTGCGCCCCGTCTAGACGACCCCGTAGAAATAGAGCAGATCTATTTTCCACAGACGTGAATAGGCAGTGCAGGAAAGGGGGGATTTATTGACTTTCCGACAAGTATGTTAGAACAATTACGTATCCATACACCAAACGATAAACGTCTTGCATACAATGTGCAAGAAGCGGGATCCCTGAGTGGCGCAGCGGTTTGGCGCCTGCCTTTGGCCCAGGGCGCGATCCTGAAGACCCGGGATCGAATCCCACGTCGGGCTCCCGGTGCATGGAGCCTGCTTCTCGCTCTGCTTCTCTCTCTCTCTCTCTCTCTGTGACTCTAATAAATAAATAAAATCTTTAAAAAAAATGTGCAAGAAGCAACGATTATACACTTGTGTGCAAAGCATACAACTTCAAGAAAACCTGGAATAGGCCCATGAGCCCGGGTGAGGCAAGGATTTCTTAGGAGACAAAACAAGGCACTAAAGAAAAAGTGTATAAACTAGACTTCATTAAAATTAAGAACTTCTGGAGAGGGCAGTCCGGGGGGCTCAGTGGTTTAGCTCCGCCTTTGGCCCAGGACACAATCCTGGAGACCCGGGATGGAGTCCCGCTTTGGGCTCCTGGCATGGAGCCTGCTTCTCCCTCTGCCTGGGTCTCTGCCTCTCTCTCTCTCTCTCTCTCTCTGTGTGTCTCTCATGAATAAATAAATAAAATCTTTAAAAAAATTTAAAAAAGCTCTACAAAATGCTAAGTGTCGTGTGGTGGCCAGGAGCAGTGTGGTGGGCATGTGGGCAGGGCACGTGGCACAGAGACGGCAGCAAAGTGACGCAGCTTCCTCACTGCTGACCTTGCGATGTCTAGCCTGTTGTGTCACCCTCCAGGCAGGGCTCCCCCCAGTCGCGATCCTCAGCCCAGCACGATCCCGAACCGACAAGATATTACACATTTCAGAGACCAGATACCGACCCTTCCTTATGTCCAGTAGGAAAACCCATAATGCATTCCTCTGGCATTCAGGGTCCCAGTCCCTCAAGTTCCACGGCTGCCCTCTTATGCACCAACATAAAACTCCCACAAACACTTTATTTTTAAGATTTTTATTTATTTATTTGACAGAGAGAGAGAGAGAGAGAGAGAGCGCACACGGGAAGGGGGAGCAGCAGAGGCAGAGGGAGAAGCAGCCTCCCCGCTGGGCAGGGAGCCCGATGCAGGACTCGATCCCAGGACCCTGAGATCATGACCTGAGCTGAAGGCAGGCGCTCACCCGCTGAGCCCCCCCAGGTGCTCCCCCGCTGCCCCCTCCCCTGGCAAACACTTTAGTTGAACAAGAACCAGTGGGACACCAACCATCAGCCCATTTAGGGTTGGCAGGAACCGCACAGACCTCCAGACCTCCGCGTGCCCTTGCCCGGCTGGGGAAGGGGACTAATTCGGATGGTTATTTGCGGGTCAAGCTTTTATTGTAAGTTGGCAGAACAAATGCTTTTCTGTGGTGAGCCCTTGGAGACGGAGATGGTGAGCTTTCCCTCCAAGCTGCGAGCTCCTGCGCACCGTGGGGCCCTTTCGAGCGCACCCCACAGTCTCCGGGGCCAGGCGGGCCTGACTCCACGGTCATGCACTGGCCTGCGGAACCGCTGAGACGCTCGGAGCTGAAATCATTTCCGGTGCCAGAGCAGAGTCTCAAATTTAGCCACGTGAAAAGAGAGCCAAGTGTGGCCTCTTACCACCCGGCATCGTCCTTCTGCACCGGGATTTACAAAAAACGCTCCTGGAGCCCCGATGGCCTGGCAGGCCTCCGCCAGCAGGCCTGTGCGCGCCATCCCCGTGCAGCCCGGGCACCTGCCCAGGGACCCCGAAGTCCCCGCAGCCTGGCCTGCTGCCCTGGGGGCCCCACTGTGCACCCCTGTCACTCCCCTGCTCCCTCTCTACCCCGTGTACTCAGCTCCATACATACAGTGGCTTGCGGCAGGTGCAGGGCGTCCCGTTCGTCAGGAATGGGCACCTAGGGCGCCCTTAAACCAGCACCTGGTGATGGCTCTAGGGGAGGGGTGCGGGGTGAGGCCGGGAGGCCGCGAGCAAGGAGAAGGCCGTGGCGGAACCTCGGTGGAAAGGGAGGCGGGGGAATTGCTGGCGGAGGGAAGTGCCCAGAAGTTCCCGGAGGGGTTTCCCTGTGGATCTAGGTGGGCGGCCCAGGTGGAGGGTCCGCGTGTCCTGCCCCATGACCCTTCCTGCCCCCGCGGCCCCCCAGACTCAAAGGCAGGCCCTCCTGGCTCTCACTCCTTCCGGCTGGGTCACCGCTGGCTCCGTCCTGCTCCCTAGTCACCGCCCAGGCTCTCTTCCCCTCTCTGCCCTGCAAAAGCCCACCTGTCCCCGCCCCCACTCCACCTGCCAAAGCCCCCCCGCCCCAGCTCGCAAAACCCCAGGCTGTAGTGACATTTCACAATCACATTTGTGAATTTTAATAACTGCCGGGGAGGAGGGTAAATCGGGGGAGTTTCTTTTCTTAGTGCTGAGGGGGGCCTTCATTTACTTCCTTTGCATATTTGAAAGCAGGTGTGCTCTAGGCACGTAGACAGCTCTCGCTCCTTCTGCTCCCAGTTCCCCGCCGTCATTCTGTGCAAGCTTTTAAAATGCGTCTACGGAGAACGTAAACTCGCCCAATTTGTTCTTTTTTGTTGTCGTTGTTCGGCTATTTATGCTGTAAAGTAAAGGCTACCGGTGTCTCTTTGGTTTGTTTGTTCTAATCGTTTTTTTTTTTTTTTTTTTTTTTTGTTGTTGTTGTTGTTGTTTGTTTTGGATAGTTTTGATTTTTCAAAGGAGGGCTCCGTGGCAACTGGTGGTCCAGGCGAGTTGTTTGAGGTCAGGTGCTTCTTGCATCGTCACACGTGGTGATGATCTCCGCTCCAGGAGGAAACTACCAGCGCAGCGCAGGACGCGGAGGGGGGTGCCGCGGTCACACTCTGTATAACCGGGTGGTGTTTACACGTCAGGAGGAACAAGGTGAGTAATGAGCGTCCACACAGCTCGTTCCCTGCAGGTGCTGCTCCAGGTGTTTTTTTTCCGACCTCATTTAGCCACACTCCTCCCTCCACACTCGGTGCTCCCTTCCCAGGGAGAGGAGGACACGGATGCGGGCATTTGCCCGAGGAGGACGCTCCACTACCTGCGATGGGGTTGGAGTCAACACTGGCCTGTTTTACTACACGAAGTAGTTCACTTGAGTTTTCTGAGCATTTTTACCGAGGTACAGTTCACACGCAGTAGAATGCAGAAATTGCAGTGTGCAGCTTACAGGACGTGGACGTAGTAGATATGCATATCCCTGCAGTCACCCCCAAATCGTCCCCTTGCTCAGAAAAGTCCCATCCTGCCCCTTTGAAGCCAACCACTCCCGCCATCAGGGCAGCCACTGTCCTCGGTGTTTTAGGTTGGTTTTGTCTGTTCCAGAGACAATTTCAGGGGGAACACATTTCTTGGAGTCTGGTGACTTTTGCCCAAACGTGGGAAGGGTCCTCTTGTCATGTGTATCCATAGTTTTGGGGTCTTATTGCTGAGTGCTATGCCATCGTAGAGATGTGAGGCATTTTACGGAATTGTCTTTTTTTTTTTTTTTTTCTCGGTCTAGGCTACTATGAACATTTGTTCTTCTCTTTTTTTTTTCTTTTTCTTTTTAACAATTTTTTTTATTGGAGTTCAATTTGCCAACATTTAGCAGAACACCCAGTGCCCATCCTGCCAAGTGTCCCCTTCAATGCCCGTCACCCAGTCACCCCACCCCCTACCCACCTCCTTTTCCACTGCCCCTTGTTTGTTTCCCAGAGTTAGGGGTCGCTCGTGGTTTGTTATTCTCTTTCTCTTTTTTTTTGGTTTGTTATTTTCTTTTAAAGATTCATTTATTTATTTGAGAGAAAGAGCGAGTGTGCGCATGAATGCGGGGAGGCACAGAGGGAGAGGGAGGATCCCAAGCAGACTCCCCGCAGACCCGGACTCGATCTCATGACCCTGAGAGCATGACCTGAGCCAAAATCACAAGGCTGTTGCTCAACCCAGGGAGCCACCCGGGCATCCTTGCCATGAACCTTTGTATCCAAGGTGGTCTGTGGACATGTGTTTGTATTTTGGGGACAAGTGCCAGGCATGGGGTTCGGGGTCCTGTGGTTGGTGTGTGTCAAACTCTGCAGGATGCAGATGCGGTGGTAGAACTTGACGCTATTGTCGGCGATGCAGGAGTTTCCGGTTACGCCACAGCCTTGCCAACGCCTGGTATCGTCGGTCACCTTCAAAGTCATGGCCGTTCTGGTTGGTGTGAGGTGGCATCTCATTGATCTTGTTGTTGTTGTTTTTTAAGTTTATTTGGTGTTGGGATCCCTGGGTGGCGCAGCGGTTTAGTGCCTGCCTTTGGCCCAGGGCATGATCCTGGAGTCCCGGGATCAAATCCTGCATCAGGCTCCCTGCAGGGAGCCTGCTTCTCCCTCTGCCTGTGTCTCTGCCTCTCTTTCTCTCTGTGTCTATCATGAATAAATAAATAAAATATTTTTTTTAAAAAAAGTTTATTTGTTGTTGGAGTGCCTGGTGGCTCAGTTGGTTGAGCATCTGACTCTTGGTTGAGGCTCGTCATGATCTCAGGGTCATGGGATCAAGCCCTGAGTCAGGCTCCACCCTCAGTGGGACACCTGCTTGGGGCTCTGTCCCTCTGCCCCTCCTCCCCCCCATAACTAAGTAAATAAAATCTTTTAAAAATATGTTAAAGTTTATTTATTATTTTAGGAATCGCCACACCCAACGGGGGCTGAAGCTCATGACCCTGAGATGGAGAGTCTCATGTCTCACCGACAAAGCCCACTGCCAGAGGCCCCCACATTGTGGCCCGAATCTGCATTTCCATGATGACTGATGACGCCGAGCATTGTTAGCATTCATCGATAATTCATTTTCTTTCTCTTTCAAGCATCTCTTCAAGTTTCTGCAAATTTTAATGTGTTTCTTGTCGTTTTCTTTGTAATATATGCATCATTGATATATTCTGCTCACAAATCTTTTCCAGGTATACATCTTGCGGATATTCTCTCCCAATCAACAGCTTGCCTTTTCATGATCTCAGTGGTGTCCTGTTATGAGCAGAATGTTTCAAATTGTGATAGAGTCTAAATTGCCATTTAAACAATTTTTTAAAAAGTTACCTTTGGTTTTGGTTAGTGCTTTAATGGCCTGTGTAGGAAAACTCTACAATGCACTAAAGTTGCAGAGATACTCTTCTCTGATTTCTTTTAGAGTTTGTATATTTTATTTTATTGATATTTTTAAAATTTATTTATCCATGAGAGGCACAGAGAGAGGCGCAGAGGGAGAAGCAGGCTCCATGCAGGGAGCCCGACGTGGGACTCGATCCCGGGTCGCCAGGATCACGCCCTGGGCCGACGGTGGCGCTAAACCGCTGAGCCACCGGGGCTGCCCTGTATATTTTATTTTCTAGAGGTTTTTATCTTTTAACTTTTTCATGTAAGTCCACAACATACTCCAATTACCTGTGCATGTGTCGGGGGCTATGATCTATGTGTATTTTTCTCTGTGGGATTATCCAGCGGTGTTGACATTTCTTTAGAAGTCAATCATTTCCCCCAATGAATTACCTTCGCAACATTGTCACAAGTTTTTGACTGTAGATGTTTTGATCTATATTGGGGTCCTTTATCTCATTCCATTGACCTGTATGTCCATCCTTCATTGGGAGACCTAATTAGACAGTGTAAATTCCCCAAATTTGTTCCTTCCCACCCATGTTGTTCTGCTCTTCTAGTACGTTTGCATTTTCATAGACTGTGGGATTACCTGACCAAGTTAGCCATTATGCTGCTGGGAATTTTCCTGGAAATGTGTTGAATCAACAGACCAGTCTGGGGGCAAAGGACATCTTAAATAATCGAGTCTTCCAACCAATGAGCTTGATATACATTTTAATTTATTTAAATCCTCTTTAATTTTTCTCTGTAATGTTTTATGATTTCTAGCATAGAAATCTTGAACATATTGTTAATTTATTCTTATATAGTTCATGTTTTCATGGTATGCTATGCAGTGTTTTCTTTTTTTAAATTCTGCAAAATTTTATTTTTGTATGTGTTTCTATCTTTGCCTTCTAAGACTAGTCAGGACCTCTGTCTGGTATATTGTTGAACAGGAGTGGCCCTGTGACTATCTCCTCTCAACTGTTATTTGTCTGAAAAGTGTCTTTATTTCAACTTCAGATGCAGCAGAGCATCTGAGCATTTTTACCGTTTGTGTAAAATTGTGTACAGTTCCTGGCCGGCAAGGAACACAACTGCATCCTTGAGGTCAGTGACCATGATGCTGTTGGTGAGCTCAGCGAGAAGAGGACCAGCTGAAAAATGCAGACGGAAACTTGAGGAACATCGTAACCCAGCTTGGTGTCTGTTTTCTTCTTTTAACCTTTTGAAGATGCTGTTCGACTTTCTTCTGGTTTGCAATGTTTCTGCCAAGAAGCAGGCATTCATCTTCAACTTTGGTCACCTAGATGTTTATTGTTTTTCTCTGGTTGCTTTAAACATTTTCTTTATCTCTGGGTTGCAGCAATTTTATTATGATGTGCTGTGCTGTGCTGTGCTTTGCGTGTGTGTGTGTGTGTGTGTATCTTTTGTGATTGGCTTAGAATTTTGTGTAGGTGGAAATATAACTTTTATAAATCTAGAGGAAAACATTGGCCATTATCTCAAATATTTCTTTCCTCCTTCCTTCTGGGACTTCAAATATCCCTGTGCTAGGCCTCTTGGTACCGTGCACAGCTCAGTGAGTGCTTTGAGATGGTTCAGGCTTTCCCCCCTCGGCTCTGCAGCTACAACAGATCTGCCGTTAACTCTATCCCGTGACACTCTTTTACTGTAGACACAGAGTTTTTATGTCTCTAGAAGTTGCAATGAGTTTTTTTTTTAACTTCTTCAATTTCTCCTTCTATTATGTTCATGCTTTTCTTTAAATAATGGACCATGCTTGTGATAGCTTCCTCATACTCTTGCCTACCTTTCCCTTGTCTCAGGCATCCATGGTTTTATACGATATCCATTTACTGGACTTTTCTGCTTATGGCTCACCGTGCCCTGCTTTCTCATATGACTAATAAGTTTCAGCTGAATGCTGGAAATTGTGAGCGTTGCATTCTTGAGTGACTGGATTTTGACTTCTTTCTTTTAAGTGTGTTGAGTTTTGTTTTGACAGGCACTGAATTGCTTGAAGATTATGAGCTTTGTTAGAGTGGATCTAATTTCGTCTGCATAGTGAAGCATGACTGTCTGGCATCTCTGAGGAATGCCTGGGCTTGGAATGTGCCACGAGGAAGGGCACGGTAGGTAGCCGTGTCAGTGAAGATTCGCTCCGTGTCTTCAGCTGGTGAGTTTCCCACCAAGCTCATGGATGGCCTCCCAGTTTGCTTTTTGGGCTCCTCTGTTACATTTGAAGGTCGGCTCTTCCCTCCTGGAAAGGCTCTCCTGCCTCGACTTCCTCACATCGTCTTATCCTTCTTCTCCTACTTCTTTGTATCTTCTGTGCCTCTGCGGTCGAATTCCTCTGTCACTAATTTGAACCATAATTTTTCCTTAATATGTTCAAGGTCTGTTAGGAGCATCTGTCATGGGTCCGTAGTATTCCTCAAATCAATGTTTTCACCTCGTGTCCACACCCAGACTCAACTGTCCACTGAGCATCCCCACCTGGACCACTCACCCAAGCTGCAGACCCAGCAAGTCCCAGGCTGAATTCAGATTCTCCTTAATCTGCTTATCTTCAGTTGCTATCGTCGGCGCACCTCAGATGCACTACCCTGACCCTTCCCTACCATCTCCCATCTACTGCATCCCTCAGAGACACGCACACCGTCTCCTCTCTGCAGCCAGGTACTTCAGCAGAGGCTCATCATTTCCATCCCGTATCATAAGAACAGCCTTCTGACTCTACTCCACAGTATCCAATCCGAGTCCCTTCTAATTTACTCTTTGCAGCTTTATTTGTATAATAACTCCATAAAATTCAAATTTTATTATGCCACTCTCATGACTGCAAGTATTAAATAGCTCCCTGCTGTCTCTGAGATGAAGTTTGAGCTTTGAAGCATGATCATATCATCTTTAACAATATGATTGCAGATATCTGGAATCCCTTCCAGCCACATTTCTTTCCATACTTACACAGGGACTCTTTATTCCCCACCCTGGTCAACTTGTAGGTCTTTGGACATGCTAAGTTTCTGCTTTTGTGTTGCCTCTAAGGTCCTCACCCCCTCTTCTCCCGGACTCCTCACACATTCATCACCAGCTGGATCCAGCCTTGCCATGTCATACCCCTGCAGCGGCTGCCCTCACTCTGGGTCCTGCACCGTCACTGCATTACAAGTTGTGAGTATCTGCTTATTCAATCCCTCATTGGCCTGGGGGTCTCTTCAAGGCAGGGCCTGGGTCAAAGTAAACACCAATAAAGGTCCTCTGAAATGCCCTTGGGAAGGATAAGTAAGATCTGTGTTACTAGGAGCAAGTCAACTTTTTATACAGTGGTGAACAGTGGATCCATTTGTACTTGGTTTAGACAACGGGACATGAACAGTGAGACATAAAATGTCTGGATAGGAAATAGTGGTTGCATTGGAAAGCCTTGATGTCAGACAAGGGATTCTGGATTTAAAAGAGAATTTATAGGATTTTAAGAAAAGTGACCCAATTAGAACTGGGTTTAGGGGAAGAATTGTATTGAGAAGAGGACAGGATACAGACTTGTGTCCTGTGGAAAAAAATTAAGCTTCCTTACAACTTGCAGCTCACTGACAAGTCCTTGGGACAAGTAGAGGGATCTTCCTCCAGGAGCTCAGCTGCTCCATGCTAATGCTCTGCTAGAGTCAGAAAGCAGCCTTAGCTTGACAATAGCCTGATCTCCAGGATCCTGCAAAAATCCCTTTGGAAACTTCCTTTATCTCTACTCCACCAAGATACAGGTTGGCCATCACTCCCCAAGCATATGCCCCTGACATACACCTGAAGGGTCTCATGACTAAGGGTTTACTGGACCCTTGTCCTAGTAATGACCTTGTCCTAACCACAGCTAGCACCTCAAGGTCCTGGAAACCTTGCTTCCAAATCCCTTAGCGACTCACGCAGTCCCTCACCCCCTCCCAACTTGAAAGTGTATAATCAGTCACCCCTCATGACCTCAGGGTAGCCACTTCTGCCCATGGGTCTTGTGCCCATGCTTCAATAAAACCACCCTTTTTCCACCAAAGATATCTCAATAGTTATTTCTTGACTATTCTCTCTGAACTCTAACATCATTTCCTACATTATTTGGTGACCATGAAGGGACTCAGTGCTCATCTAGACTCTGACCTTGTGCAAACTTGGTGAGTACTTTCTCTCCTCTTCCTTTACTCTCCTTCCAGGGGCTCTCCAAGGAGTACGGTCTTATTGGAACACCTTCATGCTGATTGTTCAGGCTGCAATCCTCTAACCCGTGGCTACTTACAGGGAGGAGAAAGCCTGTCTTTTGATTGGAAGTTAGTACCCTGACCAGAATGGTAATAAGACCCAGAAACTCGAAGCTCTCTCTGTATTCCTGTCTTCATACAAAGTTGTCTGTCTTGGACATGGGACAGTCACCTAAGTCACCAGCACGGCTGCCAATCTTAAGCCTCCCATGTGAGATTTCCTCCTCATTGGTCTAATGTGATCCCTTCTACATCCCTGGTCTAGCCACTTCCGGCCACGGGACCCCCACTGGGATCCAGTGGAAACTAGTACCTAATTGAATTAAAACCCAACCAGCGACCATTTCCTAGGGAAGTTGGCTGTAAGGACTGCATGTGTTGGAATGTCCCATGGATCATGATGGATTTCTATCTTTATTGTTTTCTGCAAATATTCTCTTCTAACTACTTAAGCCACAACAGTGTGTAATTTCCCCATGTAAAACTTTTCTAGTGTTCTCCTTTGCTTAAAAACAGCAGGTTCTTCACAGCACAGTATGGTCTTTACTGCAGGGCCATCACAGCAAGGCTAGACAAGGCGCGATATCTCGATCCATGCACCGGTACCCATCTGTAATGATGGGGAAGCAGGAGGGTGCTAGTATCTCTCCTCCAGGGTCTCAACAACGGTGTGGTCAATAGCGATTTCATTCGAGGGATGCTTCAGGTGGTCTTGAGACCAGGAATCCCTGACATATCCTGCGTGTGGGATGCCACTCAGGGTGGTGGTGTGATTTTATGGGTCATGGACCTTCTCTTTTCTTCACTCCCCAAGGACTCTGCCTTGGGGTGCCTTTTAACCCACTGGAAACAATTCTGATGGCAGAATTTAGGAAAGGACTGATCTCCTGTAACACTGCACAACCTCAGTGGGATCCATCAGTTAGATCTTTTCTGTAGGAAACAGGGCAGATGGACAGAGGTAGCTAAGGTCCAGCCCTGCATGGTCCTAAATCAGGACCCCCACCTAAGGGCCTCTTGCAGAACATTTGTCCACTTAATCAGGCCACTAAACTCCTTCCTGATGTATTGGGTAACAAGGGGGCCTCTTAAACTCGGGTTGCTGGAAGAAACATGGGCCCTCCCTAATGAAGGGAACACTGACCCTCTCTCACTGTTCTCCTCCTGATAGATATGGGGGCTTCTCCCGCATTCATTTCCCTGGTTCATGGCTCTAATTGGAGCCAACTATGGTTAGTCGGCCTCAGGACAGGGATCTCAAGGAATATTCCCAAGCAGCTGCTGAAACTCCTCTTGTGTTAAGACTGTTCCCCGTCTTCTCCAGCCCAACATGGACTGACTGCCTATTTCCACTTTGGTGGAAAAAAACATGGTGTCTGCTCCTCAGTCTGAGTTGATGAGGTTTAGGATCAGGAATCCTTTTTCTCTACCTTCTGGTGGCATCTCACCTCTTCTGTCTCCTCCTCCTCCTCCTGTTTCTGCACCACCTTGGGTGTGGCCTGCATAACTGGTTCCTGCACCGACCTTGGTGCCTCTGGCACCATGGCTCCTCCTCCTCCCCTTGCTGTCAAGGGCAAAGAGCACCCCCTCCCTAGACTTCCCCCGCCCATTTCAGATTTCCCCACTGGTGCCCCAGGTAAAAACTGACAGTGGAGATCAAATTGATTGACTTTTAAGTGGGCCCAGGTGGAACATAATTCAGTATTTAAAATAAGTTTGTTGGTTTAGTTAAGATAGACATGTCTTTAGAGTTATCAGCATTAAATAGGAGCCTTTTATTCCACCCTAATTTGCTGGAAGTCAAATAAGCTCATGTTATCTCTGTTGTAATTTGTCAGCAAAATGACTAAAGATGGTTAATATTGTCTGTCTCAAGGTTTCCATGGATAATTATAAGATATATTTCGAAGTCTTTGGTAACCTGAAACTTTAAAGTTTTGATTGGATGATTATTAAATGCATTGGACATCTAGGTCTTCTCGAAATATGATGGAATGCTAAAGCATTGATTACCAAACGTAGGTTTGCACTTTTTGACTTTTTATTGCAGAGAAACTAAGGATATTTGGGCCCGTTGCCAAATATGCTTTGTTCTTAACTGATTCATAAATTTGCCATCTAAAGAATTCTGGAGTGGCAGTTCACAATTGGTTACTACTTAGTTTTCCCTGGAGACTAAGGTTTCCAAGAGTTAACATTCTGCTAAGTGTAATTAAGACTGATGGGAATAAGGGAAGCAACTCTGTGTAGAAAAGTAGGAGATGTGTAAGAAAGATATAAGGAATGGGGATGCATTTTTGTTGAAGGTATATGAAGGTAATTTTGTCCTAAACAAGACTGGTTGTTTGGAGAGAAATGGTTTGGGACAAAATCTGAATGCAAAGGAACATTGTAGAAGGTTTGTGAAGGGAAATCTTTGGAAAGGAATTTTATGTGTGGTCAGGACGGACTAAGATAAAAATGAATGGGTTTTAAAAGTACCCTGAAAGTCTGCTTTCTCTCTATTAAACAAAGTTTTCTTGGATTGTTGGTCTGCTCTTGATAAGAAAAGGTAAACAAAGTTGTTTTCTCTTTTCTTTATCTGCCCAGAAAAACCAGTTTCTATGTTTTGTCTTTAGCAAGTCTTTGATGATCCATAATCCTCTTTAGACATGTGCTTTAAAACTTTCTAAGGGTTTTAGCAAAACTCCCTGAGATCTGAAATGTAAGCAAAGTCTCTTTGAATAATTAGGCTTGTTGATTTGGTATGTTATGTTCTGGTACAAGGTCATCGCTCAATATTCTGATTATTGAAGTGTCTGGGTCACAGAAATAACTGAATTTCCGTGTCAGCTACATTTTAATGAACTCTCACATCAAATCTTTACCAATGTCCATTTCTGAGTTTTTGTCATTTATAGTTATTGTTCTGATGCTCTTGTGAAATGAGTTTTGTCTTCAGGGAGATTCATAAAAAGAACTTTTTTGGACAAATACAGGTATTTCATATTTTTAAGATAATAAAACTGAAGTTGGTAAAATTTCCAGAACTGACGAGAAGGCTGCATTCTAACTGAATAAGAATTAGTAACATGGGGGGGATCCCTGGGTCGCTCAGCAGTTTAGCACCTGCCTTTGGCCCAGGGCGCGATCCTGGAGTCCCGGGATCGAGTCCCGTGTCGGGCTCCTGGCATGGAGCCTGCTTCTTCCTCCTCCTGTGTCTCTGCCTCTCTCTCTCTATGTCTATCATAAATAAATAAATAAATAAATAAATAAATAAATAAATACATCTTAAAAAAAGAATTAGTAACATGGGACTAAATGAAATGAGGAAGATGGTTATAGGTTTTTGACTCTTGTTTAAAACGTTTCTGGTTCTCTAATATTTACTCTTCCAGATTAAGGAAACTCCCTTATGATGTCTATGACTTACAGAAATGCGGTGAAGTGTTCAGATGTGAACAAATTGAAACATTTAGCATTTCTCTCTATTCAAAAAAAAATCTTATTCTTTCTTCCATGGAAATCATAGTTATTTACATTAAGTCAACAAGAATCTGTTCTCCTGGTTACAGGACACCACTGGAAATGTTGCTTATTTTACTAAGGCTTTGACTGGAATGTCACAATGTCACATTGAGAGAGACATGCATAGACTCAGATATGACCAAATAGCTTTAAGAAACTGAAGTGGACTTTATAAAACTTAGAACCATAAAGTCACTTAGAACTGTTGACCTGATACCTTGCTTACAGAGTTCCCAGCGGCCTCAGCAGGTGAGTAAAGAATGTCACTTCCTGGCAGGTACAGGAACCTCAAGATACTTTGGGGACCTCAAAAAGAGGAATCCACCCACTTCTACAGGTATTGCAGGCATGTTGAATAGCAAGTACGTGGCTTGGCTTCTGGCCTGGAGAGGCTACTACAAGTTCAACCAAGATTTCTTTAAAAAAGTTCCAGCAAAGTAGATTTTAAAAAGATTTATATGGCCAACCATCATTCTTGCCGAGTTTATGTAAATAATTAGGCGAACTTTATTGAAATTGGACTTGTTTTGAAAGTTAATTAGTTCTGATTTGGCCATCTCTGAAAATAAGGGTGGTTCCAGAGAGAAAAATTATATTTCAATAACACATATTTGCCTATGTTAAATTCTAGTTGATTGCCATTGAATATTTTGTTGTTTGCCTATTCTGGACGACTCGAGGTACACTTCAGAGAAATTGCCACAATAGCTCATGTGGAGACAATCTTCATGCCTGTTACTGTGTGAGGATAATAACCGGACCTCGTAGGCATATGATTATTTAAACAACTAGACAGTGGGATAGGTAGATAATTCAGCTAGCACCTTGACCGATTCTGTGTGGCTGGGATAACAAAATCTCTCCTGAAAAGCCTGCATGTACCCTACTCCATGGGGTTAACTATGGGCTTGTGGAGATAACGGATGGCCCTACTTGACCTATGATTGACTTGGATGATGTACTTGCGGATGCCCTTATGTCTTGAAACAAGTTTTCTCCCACTTGCCAGTGAGTCTTTGTAATTAGGAAATTGTTAGGCTGGACCACAAAGAAAAGGAACTTCTTGATGGTTTTATTCCTTAGCCATATATGCACAGGAGCTGCCTCTATTGATGTAAAATTACAAATGGGAGCTTTATCCAAGTATACAGAACCACTTTTGACCAGGTGCAAGTTGTAGTCACCCACAAATTCAAAAGATGGTCCTTCAAAACCAAATGGCAGGTACTTGATATCTTGACGGCAGTTCAAAGAGGCCCAGAATTAAACGGTTGCCTCCTAGGGGACCCAAAGGCTACACGGCTCTAACTTGGGGCTGCCCCCAGGCTGGATAGGCTCTTGGACCCTGGGCTTTGCCTGGATGCATGGACAGATTAAAACCATTACCAACCCAGCCAACCTTCCAAATTTAAAATGACAATGGGCACATTCTGTGTCTTGTTGGTATGACCACCTAGCATCCATCATTGTTCCCTCTTTGGGGCTGGAGGATGTCATGTGGCACATTTGAAATGTAAAGACTATCAAGCTCCTAATAAGTACTTGGCCAAAGCCCTAAATGACACTCAGAATAGCATTTCCCTATTAAATACTGAAGTAACACAAATTCGTAAAGCAGTTCTACAAAATAGAATGGCATTAGATGTGTTGACTGCACAAAAGGTGGAGCGTGTGCTATAAAAATAGAATGCCGTGTATACATTCCAGGTTACCACAGAAATATTTCTGGGTTTCTAACTGACATGAATACTCACATTGGCGCTTTAAATGATCCCTCTCTTTCCTTTAATGGTTGGTTAAACTCCTGGACTCGAGAAGGATTTTTGTCAACTATCAAAGGAGTCTTATTTGGGCGTCTTCTTCTTCTTCTTCTTCTTCTTCTTCTTCTTCTTCTTCTTCTTCTTCTTCTTTTCTTCTTCTTCTTCTTTTCTTCTTCTTCTTCTTTTTCTTCTTCTTCTTCTTTTCTTCTTTTCTTCTTTTCTTCTTCTTCTTCTTCTTCTTCTTCTTCTTCTTCTTCTTCTTCTTCTTCTTCTTTTGTTATTCTAATTATGTTTTGCTGCTTTCTCCCATGTCTCTCCACTTGGTGCTGAGACTCCTTCACTGCCATAACTTCGAGCCAACAAATGATCCTTTCCACTCAGGGAAGATCCACACATGCGGTCTCCCTTGGATTCAAGGGAGCCTCTGCCTTTTGTAATTCCTATATAAAAGGTCCCCATCTGACCAGTGTTGACCTATAGGTGGGGATATCTCTATGCCCCTATTCAGCAGGAAGAAGTTACATTAGACAAGACCTTCCATCCTTAGCAGCAACTTTAAAAGTTTAAAGGTCAAAACTATTCAGGAGGGAATGATATGGAGGACAAAAGCAAAAGAGAAAAAAAAAAAAACTTCCTTAAAATCTGTAGTCCATTGACAGGTCTTTGGGACAAGCAGAGGGACCTTCCTCCAGGAGCTCAACTGCTTCATCGTTCATGCTCTGCTAGAGGCAAAAGTCTTAGCTTGACATTAGCCTGACCTCTAGGATCCTATAAAAATCCCTTTGGAAACTTCCTTTATCTCTACCCCCTTAAGATATATGTTGGCAATCATCCCCCAAACCTGTGTTCCCCGACATACATCTGAAGGGTCTCATGATTAAGGCTTTACTGGACTGTAGTCGATGACCTTGTCCTAACACTGGTTGGTCCCTCAAAGTCCTAGAAACCTTGCTTCCAAATCCCTTAGGGACTCACGCTGTCCCTCACCCCCTCCCAACTTGAAAGTGTATAATCAGTCACCCCTCATGACCCCAGGGCAGCCCCTTCTGCCCATGGATCCTGTCTCCATGCTTGAATAAAATCACCCTTTTTGCACCAAAGACATCTCAGGAATTCTTTGACTGTCCACTCCTGAACTCCACATGGTTCTGGTCAGCCAGAACTCTTCCTCACTGTTTTAAAATACAAAAGAACAGGGATCCCTGGGTGGCTCAGCGGTTTAGCACCAGCCTTCGGCCCAGGGCGTGATCCTGGGGTCCCAGGATCGAGTCCCACGTCGGGCTCCCTGCATGGAGCCTGCTTCTCCCTCTGCCTGTGTCTCTGCCTCTCCCTCTCTCTCTCTGTGTGTGTGTGTGTGTGTCTCTCATGAATAAATAAATAAAATCTTAAAAAAATACAAAAGAACACATGATAGTCTTTACATTTCAAATGTGAAAAATGAATAAAAGCATGGGAAATACTGTTAAGTGCGAAATGGAGGAAAAATGATGTTAGTGTTTTCTGGGCTGGGAGGAAAGTCAGAAGAGAAGCTGTGGGAAGAGGTGTGGGTCTCAATCACTGATGACAGGTGGCCAGCCCCCCTTGTGCTGGGCGATCTGTTGAAAATGCAACATTAATTCCTCCCCTTTCAGCATGTTGCACTACAGAGCAGAGGGGCTCTGGATCAACATTTTTCACAATTACTTTGTGTGTGTGTGTTTCCAGTTTTTATTCAGCAATGCAAGCAATGCAAGACATTCACTCACAATTTGAAAAACGAAAGAAAAGGAAAAGCTCTTTATCCAGCACCAGCTCAGGTAGTAGCTGAGGTCATTGATGGTGACCTTCAAAGACTCCAAAATTCCTTGATAATCATCCCCTCTGGCACTGTGAGCATCTGGGATCTGTGGTAGTGGTTTCCCTAAAATCTTTGCATATGATATTCTTAAAAAATGACTTTTTGACCCTTTTCCTCCCCAGACTTTCCAATGACTATAAAAATCTGTAATTGCCCATATTAAATATATTTTTTCTCAAAACATCTGAAATTTCTGTTTTTCTAAATGTGTTCTCACTATTACATATTTGGTTTCAGGAGGGATTTTTGGGGGTAACAATAATGGCAAAAATGAGAATTTGGGATTGATGATTAAATAAGTTGGATTATAAGAATTACTTTTACACTGTGGGAAATTGGACATTGGTAATTGCAAGCGTGTGCTCACATTAATTATCACCTTTAGTTGCCTGGAATGAAACACCAAGGTAAAGCAAGGATTTAATAGACAGAATTGAGTAGAGTAGAAAATTTGTTTTGACAGTGATGAGGACTGTGGGTGGGCAAACTATCCCATTACTCAAGAGAGTCTAAAAACAGAAAAGAAACGAGCTTGAGGATTTAGATTTCCAAAACAAAATATTGTTGAAAAATAGAAGGATTTCTCTATGTGCCCCTAGAACATCAAATATCTATTGTAGTTTTCGGGTTCAGGGTTTCCAAAAATCCTCACCAAAATTTGATCTTTGGGTTTGCTGATGTACCATGAGAGTTGAATTAGGCTCTTGTCAGACCCTCTGCATCATGATGGCAGCAGTGGCGGGATGAAGTGAGACTTTGACAATGAGAAGGGAAACATCAGAGCAGTCCTCAGGTCTACTTTTCCAAGAGAAGCACGCCAAACCTAAGTAGGGCAACTACCTGCTCAACTAAAAAATAAAAATAAAAAAAAGACCCAAGTCTTCTAAAGTAATGGCAGATTATCCAGGAGAAATAGAAAATCACCCAATATAACAAGAAATAAGACCATTACAATTGACTTAAAAAAGACAATTTATGTCAACATTGAGATGAAACAGATGTTAAGAATTATCTAACAACAGTTTTAAAGTAATCAGGGTACAAATTATTCAACAAGAAATTACAAATTAAAATATAAAAATTAGAAAGTCTTAACAAAAAAATAGAAGAGCCAAATATAAATCACAATCTGAAAAATATAATAACAAATACAAATATTGTCTGAATGTCTCAATAGTAGAGTGCAGTGAGAGTAATCTGCAGTGATTACTTACAGAATCAGTAAAGTGAAGGACAAAACATTTGAGTTTACACACTGAACAACAGAGAGAAAATGGACTAGAACAAAGAACAGAGTGAGAAGGACTTTGGGACAATAACAGAGTCAACATTGCTTCATTGGAATCCTAGAAGGAGAGGGGAGATTGAGGCAGAAGGATTAGTCAAAGAAATAATGGTTGCAACTCCTCAAAATTTGGAAAAAGAAACAAATCTATAGATTCAAGATGTTGAGCAAACCCTTAGTGAGATGGACCCAACAAAATCCAAACCAAGAATACATCATAAACTTTAGAAAGCTGAAAGAAAAATAAAAGGATTTTGAAAGCAATTAGACAGATGTGTACTACCTATAGGAAAACCAATTTAAATAACAGATTTATTTTCTGAAACCATAGAGACCAGGAAAATGTTGCAAAATTTTTCAAGTACTGAAATGAATTGTCAACCCAGAATTCTATATCTGGTGCATCATGCTTTCAAGAGAGTGAAATACAGACATTCACAGATGAAGGAAAACTAAAAGTTTGTTGCAAGCAGATTTAACCTGAAGAATGGCTAAAATAAACTATTTTCAGATAGAAAGGAAACCATAAAAGAAAGAAACTGAGTATCAAGATAGAAGAACAACAAAGAGAGCAGAAATAAGGGTTAATCCAATAGAATATCATTTCTCATATGATTCTTCCATACTATAGCTGATGATTGAGACAATAATTACAACCCTATCTGATACTCAAGACAGTGATGTGTCAGAGAGGGAAGGACATGGGACCTAAAGGAGACAAAGGTTCTCACACTTCACTCTAACTGGTGAAAACACTGATAACGAGACTGTGGTAAGTCACATCCAGAATGACCACCAAGAAAAGCTTTACAAACAGAAACACGATAAATGTACTCAGAATACTAAAAGGAAGAAATAATCCAAAGGAAAGAAATAAAAAAAGAAACAGGAAAATGAGGATCAGAGGAAAAAAACAGGCAACAGATCAGGAAGAGGCAGATGTAAACCCTAACTTATCGATAATTACATTAAATGTAAATGACATGAATCTACCAATTAAAAATCAGAGTTGGGAAAACTGGATTAAAAACACAGCCAATTCTCTATTGTTTATTAGAAATCTATTTCAAACTCAATAGCATGAATTGACTGGAAGTGAGAAGATAGCAAAAACATACTATAGAAACATTAAATTTAAAAAAAAAAACAAGTGACAGTAACTAAATTAATATTAGATAAAATAGAGTTTAATGGAAAAATTATAAGAAACAAAGAAGGACATTACCTAACAATAAAGGATTGAAACACCAGGAAGACATAAGCTAATGAATGGGTGTGCCCCAAATATGTGAACAGAATGTGGGAGAGCAAGAAGGGGAAAAGGACAAATCCACTGGAGTATTGGAAACTTAATACTCCATCTTGGCAACTGTCATATCGACTTAATCGAAAAATAGCAAGGGTATAAGAGGTCTGAGAAAAACAATCAACCCACAAGATGTAGTATGTATCTCAAACAATAGCAGAACATGCAGGTCTTTCAAGTGCTCTGAGAATATTCCCCAATATACACCATATGCTAATTCTGGACCATAAAACGAACCTCAGCAGACTTAAAGTAATTGAAATCATACACAATGTGTTTCCCCAACCATACTGTCAAACTAGAAATCACAAAGAAAGGCAAGTGTCTGAACACACACATGAAATAACATAGCTCTAAATAGTCCAGAAGTCAAAGACAAGGACTCAAGGGAACTCTATATATCTGTGTATGGTTGACCCTTGAACAACATGGGGGTTGGGAGCAGCAACCCCCCTGCGGGCAAAAATCCATGTACAACTGTTGATTTCTAAAAACTTAACTAAATAATAGCCTGCTGTTGACCAAAATTCTTACTAATAACATAAACTGTCAATGAACACATATTTTGTATGTCTTCTGTAGTATATGCTGTATTCTTACAAGAAAGGAAGCCAGAAAAGAGAAAATGTCATTAAGAAAATCATAAGGAAGGGGGAATACATTTGCAGTGCCATCCTGTATGTATCGGGAAAAAATCCATTTATGGGTGGATCCATGCAGTTCAATCTATGTTGTTCAATGGTCAGCAATGTGTATAGAACTGAATAAAAATGAAAGCACAACGTATCAAAGTAGGTGAGGTGCAGCTCATGAGGTGCAGAGAGAGAAAGTCACAGCACCAAATGGTCACATGGACAAGGAAAAAGTCTTAATGAATAATCTAAATTTTTACCTCCAGAAACTAGAAAAAGGAGCAAAATTAAGCTAAAAGTAAGCAGAAGGAATAAAATAGCAAACACAAGACTAGGAATTAAGGAAAAAAAAAGCCCAGGAAAGTAAGAGAGAAAGTCAACGAAACGAAGATCTGGTTCTTCAAAAAAAAAAAAAAAAAAAATCAATACAATTGATTAGCTTCTAATATAAATGACAAAAAAAAATAGAGACAAAACAAATGATCCCCAATATCAGGGATGAAATGGGGACCCTCTCTACTGCTCTCACAGCCATTTAAATGATAACAAGGTGACACTGAAAATAATCATTTTCTCATAAATTCAACAACTTAACAGAGATATTTCCTGAAAACCATAAACTATCAACGCTCAGCAGAAACAAAGGAGATAATCATTTTATAACCATAAGAGAGATTAAATTTGTAATTTGAGATGTCCCAAAAAAGGAAGGCCTAGGCCCAGTTCTTTTCATTGGAGAATTATATACCAGCCAATTAAATAAAAATGTAGACTAATTTTGCATAATCTCCTTCAAAATATGGAAGAGGAGGAAACACTTGATACGTTATTTTATATGGATAACACTATCCTGACACAATAACACCCCTAACCAATTCTAAGGCACTACAAAAATATCAAAACTATAGGCCAATATTGCTCATGAACTTAGATGTAGAATTCCTCCAGGAAATGTAAGTTGACACACTGACATATAAACAGAATTAAACATTGTGGCCAAGTGGGGTTTGCTGCAGACATGCAAGGACTCTTCACCATTCTAAAATCAATCAGTATAATCCACCAGACCAACAGGTGACCCAACACAAACCAGATAGTTGTACTGATTGACAACAAAAAAGAATTTGACAAGCTCTGACACCCATTGCATCCCAAAATTAGGTATTGAAGGGAATTACCTCCACTTGATAAAATGCATCCGCAGAACAACACACAGCAATGCCTTCCTCATGGTTGAAGACCATCCCCTAGGACCAGAAACAAGACTTTTCCTCACCACTTTTCCTCCACAAAGCTCTGGCAGTTACAGCCTGTGAAGTTAGGCAAGAGACAAAAGACATAAAGATTGCAAGGAAAGAAAGAAATCTGTTCTTTTGTAGATGACAACTTTGCCTTCAGAGAACATCTCCTCAAAACTAGAAAAAAAAAAAAAACGCACCCAGAATTAGCAGGTGAGTTCAGCAAGGTCGTACGGTACCAAGTCCACATTACTCTGCACAAGTTGCATTTCTATGCACAAACAATAAAAAATGTGGAATGCAGAATTAAAATATTTATGATTATTTCAAAGAAAATTAAATACCTAGATAAAAGCATAACACGTACAGTCTCTCTGATGAAAATGACCAGCTGCTAACAAAGGAAATGACTGTAGAGGTGTACTATTTCCATGAACTGGAAGATGAACGTGGTAAAGACGTCAATTACCCCAAACTAATGGACAGGTTTTACTAAGTCCCTATCAAACAGCCATGTTGCTTTATTGACCTAGATGAGCTTATTCTAATATTTATATGGAAAGTATAGCCTCATAAGAGCTAACACTGCTTTTAAGACAGAAGAAGAAAGTTGGAAGACTCGCTCTACCCCATATCAATTTATCTTCTATAAAGCTGTGACAATCAAGACTGATTGCTACTGATAAGACAGGCACATAGATAGATTGGACAGACTCCGAGTGGAGAAGCGGACCCGCACCAATGTACGCGAAGTATTTTTGACAAGGGCGAAAATGCATTTCAGTGGAGCAGTGTAGTCCTTCTAAGAAGCGGTGCTGGAGCAGGTGCAACCAGGGAGGACAAATCCGACCTCAACCCAAGTCCCCCGCTTTATGGAAAAATTAGCCCCAAGTGGGTCACAGACTTAACAGCAAACCCGACACTATACCATTTTCACACACACACACGAAAATCTTTGGGATCTTGGGCTGAGAACAGGTTTGATAGGCTTGACGTCAAAATCACCTTCAGTAAAAGAAAATGGGATCGGTGGGACCTCATCAAAATTGAAAACTTTTGTTCTGTGGGATACTCTGTTATGTGGATGAAGAGACCAGTTGAAGATTGAAGAGAATATTTGTACCCTAAGAACTGGTATCCAGAATACAGAAAGGACTCAAAAAAAAAAAAAAAAAACAGTAACAAAACAAAACAAAACAAAACTCTGCATTTACAAACAACATGAAAAGATGTCCTCAGAGGACGTGCAGATCGGTGGCTGATAAGCCTGTGGAGAGATGTTCAGCAGCCCTAGCCTATAGGGAAATGGAAATTACAACCACAACGAGGTATTACCATGTGCCATTAAGAAGAGCTGGAATAAACAGCAAACATCTCAAGCACGGGTGGGGATGTGGCCAAGCTGGATTGCTCGTGCCTTGTGTGACACGACAGTCATGCTAGAGTGGCTTCCCCCAAGTCTGTTACGGTGACACCACTGCCCTGGCAGGCATTCCCTGGTGGAGGGACACAGCATGTTCCAGTCTGCCCCTGAGGACGGGGAGGCATTTCTGCATCCCAGGGGAGGAAGCCGAGGTTCAGAGGGGGACCCATGACCCACTGGCTCCCTCTGGTTGCTTGGACATCCGTGGTCAACATCCTCCTTCTGCACAAACCTTTGCTATGAGACTGGCTACCCACTCCCCCAGCCTCACCCCCAACTTGATGCCTACTCATTCTTTGGAAGGAAGACTCCCTGCCTCTAGGACCAGGTCCAGGCCCTCTTGAAGGCTCACTCTGCCGTGGCAAAGCTCCCGCAGTGATTTAGTGATTTGGTATCTACTCATTGGCTCACTTGCGTCGTGTTTGCCCTGTGTGGATGGCAGAACCCTGTCTGCATCCTGGCTCTCATCTCTGTGACACAGGTGAGCATGCCCACCCCACTGGTGTATTTTGGCTCCTGGTGGGTGTCAGCTGCTCTTCTATGCACAGAAGGTGTAAAAATGAGGAGGAGAAAACCATTCACACGAAGGGTATGAGATGAATTCCACTGGGCTTGGAGCCCTGCAGAAGCAGAGAGCGCACAGTTGTCAGGCTTGTGCCCCTGGGGCCAGGGAGGGGGGCCTCCTGAGTGGAGGGACGCTCATATCTAGAGCCTTGAGAAATGGGTAAGTATTCAGGAGGGTGGGCGGGAGCGTCCACTGAGTTCAGCCATGGGGGTTGGAATCATCTGACACGACCCGGTTCACGCCTCCTTAGGAGCCCTCCATCGATCCCCCCACCAGATGGGGCGGGGGGGGCGGTCAGTGAACTGAAAGGTCCAATTTACAGACCTGGGGGCTGGAGGGGCATGTGTGGCACCAGCAGGGGAAGAGAAGGCGGAAGATGGGGCTCCCGCAGCCTCCCCAGTGGCACGTCAGGCCCTGAGCACCGTGGTGGCCACGGGGCGAGGCAGAGAGGTGCCCTGTAGGACCCTGGGGGCTGGGAAGGGGCGGGTCCTCACTCCCCAGGCCATCAGGGTGGTTCTGGGGGACGGGGCCCATCTGCTCTGTGTTCTGGGCTTTGGTGTGAGCCAGGATCCCCCGTAGCTCATGACTACCTGCTGTGATTTGACACACCAATCCCAAGTGTGCTGCCACAATTCCCATCCTAGAGCTGGGGACACTGACGCTCTGAGGCCGGAGCATTTATCTGGGGATACACAGATAGTCAGACCTGAAGCTTGAGCGTCTTCCATCCTTTCTTATTGTAGGAAAAGAAGGTAACTTCTACTTAATTCTTATAGGGGAAAGGTAAATTTTATTAGAAGTTTAAGATTAATTTCTGGAAGGCTACATGAAATTGCCATCACCCTAGGGAGTGGGGATGGGTGGAGGGGGGCGGGCGCATGCTTCATAGCACCCCTCACTGGCCATTTTGCTTTAATCACAGAATAAGTGTATTAAGTTAATGGGATTTACAAAGGGGCCACCAGTAGGGCAATGGGAATGGGATGTGTTATTTATAAATAAGAGCAAAAGACAACTGGAGAATGTAGTGAAAGACAAGTAAGAAATACATACGACCAGAAACACACCTAAGGAGAGACGCTGTCCCTTTCCTTGACAGACACTGAAGTGAACCACCACGAAGGGGGAGACTTGCCATGCTCGGGAACGGGAGGCCCGGTATTCTGAGGTCAGCTCTACCTACCTATAGGCTGACCTATACATTCCACACAGTTATAATTGAAATCCCAACACATATTTTCATTGTGTGCATTTTGTTTGTGTGTATTTTGTGCAGGAGCGTGTGACTGCAGCATTAACTGTAAGACGTATGGAACAGCAAAGGGATGAGAATAGTCAAAACATCTCACAAGAATAGAAACAACCAAGTGGCCTACTTGCCTTATCAAATGTGACAACATCTTTTATAAATCACAGGAATCAAGACGGAAAGGCATTGGCCTGGGGATGGACAGATAGACGAGAGGGACACAAATGAGAATCCAGGAAGCTTGATTTACGGGCGACTGGAGGATGATTCAGGAAAAGGAACACGGAGAGTTGCTTAGCCATTTGGGGAAAAAAATGAAGCCACTGATAGTCTCACACACACGGTAGACGCGTGTGGTGTGAAAGGCAGCATGTGGTGGAGGTGTGGTGACCCTACACCCGCCATCCATGCCCCACTGTCCCTGTCATGGCCACGCACTGGCAGGAAGCCTGCCTCCGATTCCCGTCAGAATGGCAGTGACCCACACACGGAGTCCAGTCCCTGAGGCAAGGCCCTCGCTGGCCACCACATTACTAAAGCTAAGGACAAACGACAGGAGGAGACAAAAGATACGGAGCATGTATAACTGCAAGCAGCTCCTCTGGCCCAATAAATAATAAGGAAACAAATAACCCAGTAAAATAAGCCACAAGGCACAGACACTGGTACCTCTCCAGATGCAAATATCCTATCATGTAAGGAAATACACACACTCTCAGCAGCAATCATAGAAGTGCCAATTAAGACAATAAGCAGACACTTTTTTGTGACCCCGCTGAGGCGGGAGGGTAAGCACGTCCATGGTTTGCAGGCCTGTGGCCTCATGTGGCGGCCAGCCCTCCGTCCTCGGGGGTGACACTCAGTCTGCTCCTTCTCGACTCCCTGAGCCTGCTGGTGCAGGATGTAGGCTCTGCAGATAAGATCTGCCCAGCGAGGCCTGGGACTCAGGATCCAGGGAAGCACAGGAGCAGGCCACGCTCCTCCCTGCACACGCTGTCACGGCGGGCACGATCCAGTCTTATTCTGTTCATATACGTGTCTTTGGAGCCTAGCAGGGGCCAGTTCACATGATCGGCCCCTGGGAATAATCTTTCATGGATGAACAAGTGAGGAAATGTGTAAATGATGACATAAGCCCCGGGAGGCTCTCAAGTTTATGTTGATTTCCTTTTATTATTTTTATCATCCTCCCAATGTGCCTGAGAAGTGATGACAATTCCCAATGCCCTGGTTTCTTGGGCAACAGCCTGGGAAAGCCGTCGGCTGTGAGGTTCGTGTGCGCGGGGATGGAAGCAGCCTAAGTGGGAAGCCACGTACAGGACCTTCCTCTCAGGAGCTCCCTGCCCTTGGCCATTGTGCGCCGGGGCCTTGGCGACGGAGCCCGACGGCCCTCCTGCTCGGACACATCGTGGTAGCAGTGCAGCTACGCGGCCTAACGGGGAGACACTCTCTCTTTGGTGTCCTGGCCTGTAAATCAGGGTAATGCTATATACACTGAAAACCACTCCCTGCTCTTCTAAAGCAAAAATAATTCCGTTTGGTGACCTGCACAGTCATTGGAGTGACTATGGCTATAATGACAATGGCTCATGAGCTCACACCAGGCCTGACTGTCGATTTCTGCCCCGTGGAGAGAAAGCCCCTGAAGCCCGTGAGCAATGACAGAGGGTGCGACTTTATGGTATTTTGCATCTTCTGGCTCCCTGGTCTAATGGAAGTCTCTCCGACAAGTAAGCCACGCACGCTAAGGGGCCGGCAGCCCTGGGAAGAGCGGACTGGGGCTGCCTCCTGTCCCTGCCCACCTCTGCTTCCTCCGTCTGCTTTCATGTGGGTTTTGGCATCCACAGCTTTGGCGAGAATGGCTTGGACACGGTGAGACCAAAGGCAAATGGAAGAATTTGCTTTCTGGGTTGATCTTAGATGAATGAACTTCTCATTTAGAGGGGAAAAGATCCGTGGGTGTTTTTTTTGTTGTTGTTTTTTCTTCTCAAAATACTTCAAACAATTACAAAACGATTTCACTTGCCTGCTGGTTTCGGTGCTGAAAGGCGAAAGCCGCGCTGAGCATTCACTTCCATGTTGTTGAGTCTTTTGTGTGTAGTGAGCCCAGACTACATAGGGCTGCACAGTTGGTGGGCATAATTACGGTGATGCTGACGGCTCACGGAGATGACAGTGACGTCTCGGAGCCACACGCCAGACCCTGTTCCCGAATGACGTCACCGAATCCTCCTCACCTAACACTGGGGCCATGACTGGTTTCACAGAAGGGGGACAGAGCACCCACCTTTCTCTGTCCTGAGCGCCCTGCATGACTCAGACCAAGTCCCATGGGTAAATCGGGCTGATGGCCTGAAAGCCTGCTGCTTATTGATAAAGACACATGTCTTCTGTCCTTGGATCCATGTTGGCTTTCTTGCTTCCAAGACACTACTTCCAGAAGGGCATTTAAAAAAATTGTTTGTTTTATTTTATTTTATTTTATTTTATTTTATTTTATATTTTATTTATTTTTTATTGGAGTTCAATTTGCCAACATATAACACCCAGTGCTCATCCCATCAAGTGCCCCCCTCAGTACCTGTCACCAAGTCACCCCCACCCCCCGCCCTCCTCCCCTTCCACCACCCCTAGTTCGTTTCCCAGAGTTAGGAGTCTTCCATGTTCTGTCTCCCTCTCTGATATTTCCCACTCATTTTCTCTCCTTTCCCCTTATTCCCTTTCACTATTTTTTATATTCCCCAAATGAATGAGAACATATAATGTTTGTCCTTCTCCGATTGACTTATTTCACTCAGCATCATACCCTCCAGTTCCATCCACGTCGAAACAAATGGTGGGTATTTGTCATTTCTAATGGCTGAGGAATATTCCATTCAATTTAGTGGTACATATACCACTAAAAAGTTGTTTTAGATACGCATGTATCGATAGCAACAATGTAGCTAAAGCCCCCTGGGTGCAGGCTCGCCCTCCCGCCCTCCCAACACGGCCGACACAAACTTTCATAAATGTCAAGAAATAATTTTGAAGCAATTACATGATCAAAACCATAGAAAGCATGAGATAAAAAGCCTTGCAACTTATCTAGACAATTCACCAAACACGGTTTATTTGGGGACATAGGCTTTTTTGTTGTTTTTGCACAGAGCAGCTGCCCCCATTACCGTCCGATGGCTCGGGATGGCCCCGACGGCACCTCCGACTCCGTCTTTCAGTTGATTCTCCGTATTTATTTATGCACAATGGGCTGGAGGCAATTGAAGGCAAGTCTGTTTTTGTTTAGTCTAGTTTGGGCCAGGGACTCTGCTTCACTGGCCGCCTCCTGCCGTCTCTCCTTTCCAGCATCTGCAAATAAACGGTCTCAAAAAGAGCGTCTATCGGTCATTGGTAAGATAGGTGTTTTCCACGAAGGGCAGAGGCAGGAGCATCGGGGCGCTGGGCATCATGCAAGCTGCAGCAGGACCCGGCGGCCTGGGTCCTGACGTCATCAGCCTTCCAAACGCATCACGAGGATGCTCTCCCTCCCCGGGCCGCCGAGCAGGCCTCGCGGCCCAAGTCTCCTGCAGGGCCCTGACCCGGGGGGCCATCTCTGGTAGGCCTGGGGTGGCCGGAGAGCGCCCAGGAGCCGGTCAGCGCAGAGGCGCGGGGTGCTGTCCCTCCTGGGAGGCGGGCCCACACCCGGTCCAGAGCCCCGGGGCGGGCTGGGCCGCGGCCACAGCCGGGTTTCCCTGTGTTAACCTCGTGTCCTGTGCCGTCCCTCCCCGGCATGACCGCGTCCCCATCGGGGGGCCTGTGTGTGCCTCGTCTGTATTTTGTGTGTCTGTGCATCCGGAGTGCAGTCCCTTGAACACGCAGGGGTACGTTGCACCGCGGTGCTGCCCGCGACATCTCCTGTGGGCCCGTGGGCGATCTGGGCGGCTTTGTCCTCACCAAACCTACGCTTCTTTCATACCAGGGAATTTTTTATTTTTTATTTTTTTATCAGATGCCAAACATGGTGAGAACTGGGGCAACTGGGTATGTGTTTTGCTGCTGCGTTGATTTTTGAGATTTGTCCCAGGACGGATGTGATAAGTGACCGAGCATAGTTTGGTTCTTTCTGACCTTTAGAGCTTTGCTACGTGAGGCCAGACCTGCATCTACAGGTCCTGGGGGAGACCTGGAGCTAATTTTGGCTCACTTACTGAGTGTTTGGTGCTGCAACCAAAACGTAAGATTTTTCTTTCCTTTCTTTCTTTTTTCTTTTTTTTTTTTTTTACAGATTTTATTTATTTATTTGAACGGGGTCAGCGGCAGACAGAGGGAGAGAGAGAAGCAGAGCCCCCCCGCCCCGTCCTGCGCCGAGCAGGGAGCCCAAGTCAGGACTCGATCACAGGACCCTGAGATCATGACCCGAGCTGAAGGCAGAGGCTTCACGGGCCAAGCCTCCCAGGCGTTCCTGAGACATAGGACCGTTTGCCGTGGCGGTGGGCCCAGAGCCCTCATTGCCTACCCGCTGCCTCCCCTGTGAGCCGCGGGGTTATTTCCAGCTCGGCCTCCGTGCTTTGCCACCCGCAGACCTGTGCCCATCTGGGAGTGTGAGGGCCCCTCTGCTGACCCCAGCCTCGTGCACTCCACCCTCCCCGGGACCCCGCACGCAGCCTCGTGGCCTCTGGGCTCCCCCCTTCCCCGAGCCCGGGACCTGTCCTAGCCTGGCTGAGGGCTCATGATCCCCCCAGCCCGGGGGCTCCCGCCTTCACCGCCTGACAGCCAGGGTCTCCTGACTGCTGCTTCTCGCATTTTGTCAGTTCCTGGAATTATTTCAGCTGGGAAAGTAAATCTGGTCTCTGTTAATTCCATCTCGACCAAAAGTGGCTTTTTTTTTCTTCTTTTTTTAGCAAGAGAAGATCTTTGGTGGAACATTCACACGGTGCGTGTTACCTCAACTCTATTTCTCCCTTCCTTGCCTTCATTTTAGCAGGACGCCTATGCTGTCTCACGCCGTTGACCTGAGACACTGTCACAGGTGGGACAATGTGCCCCAAATCCATGGGGGGAGCCCGGGCCCCAGCACCTCGAAAGGTCTGTATGTGGAGAGAGGTTTCTATAGAGGTCATCGAGGTCAAACGAGGTCGCTAGGGTGGGCCCCGCTCCATCAAAAGAGGACGTCAGGATGCAGATGACCCCGGGAGGACCTGGGAGGACACGGCCGTCTGCACACCCAGGGGAGGCCTCCGGAGGGACCGGTCCCCCCCTTCCACCCCCCGCCTGGATCTCGGACGCTGGGCCTTTAGGATGCAAGAGATAAACATCTGCTGTCCAAGTCGCCCGTCCGTCTCGGCTGCCCCGGCTGACTCAGGGGTCCCTTCCCTGGGCCTCCGTCAGGTCTCCCCACCTGCGGGCCAACAGGCAGCCGTGTGACGGGGGTGAGGCCCGGGTTCCCCACCCAGCCAGCCTGGGCCAGGGCGTCCCTCGCCGACCTGCCCTTGGGGCCCCTGTGGCCGCACCCTTTGACTCCAGGTTCCCAAACCCAAGGTTTCGGCTCCTGCCCCGTTCTCGGTGGGCCCCGTTCTCGGTGGGCCCCGTTCTCGGTGGGCCCAGCCCTGCTTAGGTGCCCTGCGTTTGGGAGCCTCTGGGGCCCACCAGGCCTTGGGCAGCCTGAAGCTCGGACAGCGCGGAGGGGCCTCCTTCAGAACGGTCACGCGATTACAAATACAGAACCACCGATTCAAAATTGGGTGCAAACCAGAGACTTGACTTAGAATGAGGAAAGGCACCGAAGCTGTCTCTGTTTGTCTCAGTTCATTACTTTAATCCCAGCAGATTTAACGGGGCTCTATTGCTTCCTGTGTACGATACACGGATTTTGCACTTCATGTGACACCTGGTGCTCGTCACAGCAGGTGTGTTCCTGCATCCCCACCCCCGGCCTCCCCTTCCCCGCCCACCTCCCCTCTGCTGACCAGTAGTGTCTTCTCCAGAGGGAAGAGTCTGGGTTTCTCTTTGTCTCTTTTCTCTTTGTTTATTTTTTGTCTTTTTTCTTTGTTTTGTTTCTTAAATTCCACATGTGGGTGTGGTCACATGGGTTTTGCATTCGTCGGCTATTTATTTATTTATTTATTTATTTATTTATTTTGTTTTAATACACGCACGTCTTATCCTACCTGGATTTTTGTCATCAGTAGTTTTAAGAACATAAAAATTAACGTCAAATGGCACAATGACTGAATGCATTTTTACGCACTGCCTTGTTGTTCCGAGCTACGTGATCGTGTTGCCAGATTGCACACCCCCCCGCCGAGGGACCAGATGCCCTGCCCTCCTGCCTGTACGTGTTCCCCAAATTCTGGTTTCTGAGGCTCCCTCTGCACCGCGTGGAGGCAGCTTGTTGCAGGGCACTGAGGGACTTCACCTGGAGGAGCCGAGTCACACATTCCGGCCCGTTGTCCTCTGTTGGGGGCGCGGAAGGCACTGACTGCACCCACAGACGTGCCTGGGGGCGTTTGGGGGTCCCACGGAGATGCTGAGACTCCAGTCGAGAAGATCAGAAGTGTGTTTGTCTGTCTGCAGCTGTGCCCACCGAGTGATGGGGTCTGTTCCTCAGGAGGGGCACCCCCGTCCTCGTCCAACGTCCTGGAACCACAGCGTGTTGGGTGGAAGTCCGCATACCCACTGTCTCCAGGCATCGAGGACCTCGTCTCTCCTCCCTTCTCACATCTCTTCTGTCCTTCAGCTGTGGGTCTGGATGCCCGTCAGAGTCCCCGTGGGCACCCCAGCTGGGCTCCAAACAGCCATTCCTGCTCTGGGACAGCTAGCAGCCACCCAACTGCGGACGGCAAGGATGTGTCCCACCGGACTCCGCTTATAATCCTGCTTATTTATACCACCTCCTGCCTCCCCTCGCGTGAACCCGCAGGTGCTCCCTGTCCTCCCAACACTGCTGGCGTTACGCAAGCGTGCAGGGGTGACAACGACGGGGTGCCCCACAACGCAGTTAAAACCGCTTCCTTTGCAAATGTTGCCAAACCCACAAGTCAAATACCAGTGCGTGTAGTGGGAGGACCTGTCAGGGTCCTGGAGCACCTGTGCATGAGGGTCTCTGAGGCCGACGCGTCACGTGCTGCTCGGTCAATCTGTCCTTAAGAGGAGCCGTCCCCCCACCAGGGACAAATGTCCACCATCCGGCCCAGCGTGTGCCCCTGCAGAGAAGCCTGGGCCTCTTCCTTGGGCCTCGACAGTCGGCCTGCCTTAGCTTTCAAGGCACTCGCCCTGACCCGATGCCCCCCCAGCTTTGGTAGAGCACCCCTGCCCTCCCTGGAGCTCCTGCCGCAGCCCGCGTCCCCCACGGTGGCGGCAGGGGCTGGAGGGCTCTGCATGGACACGAAGTCGCTGCTCTTTAAAAATGAGGATGGTTTTCAGGATCAACTGTGTAGGTGGGCGTTTGGGGTTGACCTAATACTTCCCCATTTCCCCTCTGCCAGCGGCCGTGAGGTGCCGGTGGCGGGTGTCCCAGCTGCCTTAGTCAGCGAGGACCCCGTAACAAATACCAGCGAGGGGGCCGGGACAGCGGGTCTCAGTTCTGGGCGCTGGGCTCCAGGATAGCGGAGATGGAGCCTGGCTCCCAGATGGCTGGGTGTCGCTGTGTCGTCACAGCGGAGAGACAGTACCACCCCTTTGGTGCTTCTTGTTTCATAAGGACTCTGATCCCACACGGGGGTGGGGGGGTGCTGCTCCCACGGCTCCCGAAGGCCCCACCCCACACACCGCTACCCTGGGCTTAGGGCTGCAATGTATGCATTTGCGTAGAACCATTGCACAGATTTGAAAACCAAGGCTCCGAGGGCCTCACGGGGGGTGCGATATCCCACCCGGGGGGACGCAGGGCCTTGCCTGGAATTCAGATGCTGGGTCCAGCCTCAAAGTGCAGCAAGCACACTGTGAAGCCCCTTTCCCTGGAAATAAGCAAAGCCCAGGGCAAGATCCCTGTGCACCAGGCCCCTCCACGCAGACCTGCCTCACGGACGCGTGTCCGTCTGTCAGTCTGCACACGGCCGGCACCCACCGCCATGGAGGAGTCTGAGGAAAGCATCACAATAAAAAAATGCAAAACGTGTGCAGACTCTGAGCTAAGGATGCTCCTTGGCTCTCAACTTCAGATCACTCGGAAATTAAATGTGAATTTTATTTTCTTCCCACATTCGCTCATTCTGATGTCATCGATCCTGGGCCCAGCTCAGCAGTTCCTGGAAACGCGCCTCACAGGGCCGGTCCGCTCTGTCCAGGGTCAGCCACATTCCATCCTCTCAGGAACAGCGCACATTTTTAAAACGTGACGTCATGAAAGCTCATAAAAATGCGCTGTAGCCTTCGGCTTTTCAGGAGTGCACAAAAAAAAAAAAAAAAAAGCTGCAGCACTCCAGGGAACATTTATATGAAAGTTCGTGGAATCTGAGGACAAGCAGAACTCATTTCTTTTCCTAGAAATATCAAGGGCAGCAGCCACAAAGCAGACCCATAAAAGTGAAAAATAGATTTTGCTGGTGAGTCTGCTGGGAGGGGCCGCGTGGAAGGTGACCTTTTTAGGAGAAAGGAGAGATCCGAACGCTTCAACAGGAAGCAGCCCTGCGCTGGGCGGGTTTCCCCCATGTGGCACAGTGGCATCGCCAGGAAGCAGGGCGTGTTGGACGTGGGACAGCCTGGGAGCTGGTGCATCATCCCTGAGCCTCTACAGGTGCCGCCCCGTAAGGTCGTGCATCATCCCTGAGCCTCTACAGGTGCTGCTCCATGAGGTCGTGCATCATCCCTGAGCCTCTACAGGTGCCGCCCCATAAGGTGGTGCATCATCCTTGCGCCTCTATGGGTGCTGCCCTGTGAGGTCCTACATCAGCCCTGAGCCTCTACAGGTGCCACCCTATAAGGTCGTGCATCATCCCTGAGCCTCTACGGGTGCCGCCCCGTGAGGTCGGGCTGTGGGATCTGACATCCTCGAAGGTGGAGCCGAGAGTCCTTCCTCTGTGCTTTCTACCAAAGTGATCAGATAAGCTTCCACTTCCACGGAACGCCTGCCCCCCCCACTAACGCCCACACATGGACTCACTCCCGTCCCGCAGGCCCCCAGGTCTCTAGGATTCTCAGGCAGGAGACGCTAAGGAGGGCTCTACTCCACAGAGCGCAGCTGGCGCTGAGGGACGTCGTGGTACACAGGCCCGTTCCAGGAGAATCTCGTGTTTAGGGCGCTGATGGACGGTGGCGTGTGTGTGGACTGTCCTCAACCTGGACTGGCCGCTGCGTCCTTGTGATCAGAGCAGGGCTGTGCATGCGGGGACCCGGAGGGGACGTGCGTCTCCCTCCCTGCCCCGCCGCCGTCAGGGCCTGTGACACGAACACGACTGGGTGCTGCGAGGTAGGCCCGGTTCCCTGGCTCAGGGCGAGTCCGTGGGCATCTCCGCTGAACGTTCCTGCTGTCCCCCCTCTGTCCCTGCTCCCGGGTCACTGTCCCTGTGTGCGCCTCCTACGAGGTCAGAAGGGTTTCTAGGAATGAGTTGAATTCCTGACACACGTTAAAACAATAGCAGTTTTAGGGGTGATGCTTTGAGGTCGCCCCTTGCCCGTCCCCACGGCGTGTGGCCTTCACGGTGGGCCTGCCCGTGGCAGTCGTCTGGTGCCGACTCCCACCTCTCATCCCTCCTGCTCATCCCCGGGGACTGCCCACGGACTGCGTCCGTCCTCAGTGTCTGCTCCTTCCTTCAATCCCATAGCTGCGGACTTGTGGGCACCACGTCTGCTCTCCGCGCTGTAGGGCGCCACTCCCACTCGCTTTGGGCCTGGCCGCGGGGGGCTGTGCTCCGGCATTTGTGTGCCGTGGCTTTCTTGGCACACACTCCCTTCCCGGCGCAGCTGAGCTCCCTCTGCACCTGCCCTGCGTTAGCTGCCGCTCCACGGGCCCCGTCCCTCTGTGCGAGGACACGGTTGGGTCAAGCCTCGGTGGTGCGGAGTTGATGGATTTTGAGAAACGCAGCCACAGGTCAACCAGGCCTCTCCCTGAGGCTCCCGAGCGGCGCCTTTGGGACAAGCCTTCCGCCCCGCCACCTGCTGCGTCCACGCGAGCGTCTCCCTTTCTCCCGGAGGCCACAGAAGTGGGCTCACCGGGGACGGCACTTTTCACCTTTAGCTTCTCCCGTTTAGTAAAACGCACTCAGGGTTCTCCATGCGGCGGCACCCAGCAGGGCCGCTTTCCTGACCGCGGGCACCTGCCCGGCACGTGAACCCCTGTGGGCTCAGCCGTCTGCGGGAGGGCACCCAGCCCGTGTCCGCACCGGGAGATTGTGCGTGGAGCCCCCACAAACTCGGGCGCAGAGCGTGTGTCAGAAGCCATGCCCCTTCCTCCCGGGTGCGTGCTGGGACACCGGGTGCGTGCGTGTGCTTAGATGAGAAGCTCCCACACGGATTTCCAAAATCGACGTATGATTGCGACCTCACAATAGCAATACGTGTTCCTACTGTTCGACGTGGTCCCGATCCTTTGGGGTCGACAGTGTTTCTTATTCCAGCTCTTCGAAGAGCTGTTGGGTACTCGTGGCTTTGATTCCCATTTCCCCAGCGACTGACGATATTGTGCATATTTTCAGGGGCTTATTTGCCATTCTTTCTTTCCTTTGGTGGCTTCTTTGTTCAGATAATCTGCCTATTTTAAAATCGGGGCGGGCTGCCGTCTTCTTATTGTGGCGTTTCAAGAGTTCTTCATCTATCCTAGTAACAAGATTTTCACTAAATATGGGATACTCAGGCAGCCCGGGTGGCTCAGGGGTTTAGCGCCACCTTCAGCCCAGGGTGTGGTCCTGGAGACCCGGGATCGAGTCCCACGTCGGGTTCCCTGCATGGAGCCTGCTTCTCCCTCCGCCTGTGTCTCTGCGTCTCCCTCTCTGTGTCTCTCATGAATAAATAAATCAAATCCTTAAAAATAAATAAATAAATAAATAAATAAATAAATAAATAAATAAATAAATACAGGATACTCAAGTATTTTCTCTTAGTCTGTGGTTTCTCTTTTTCTTTTCTTGAAAATGTGTTTTGCAGAAGAAGTGTCTTTAATTTTATAATCAGTCGCCAAAGTCAAGTTTTTTGTTCACGGATCGTGTCTTTGTTGCCGCAGCCAGAAACTCCTTTCTAGACTCAAAGTCACGCACATAGGCCTCCGCGTGTTCCTTTTTTTTTTTTTTTTTTTTTTTTTGGTTTTACGTTTCACACTCCAGTTGAGTTGATTTTAACATAAAATGTCAAATTTTTGGTAAGGCTCATTTTTTCTAGAGGGAGGTCCAATTATCCTCACACCATTTGTTGAAAAGATGATTCTTCATTTGCTGGGTCTTTGTATCTCTGTCGACATTCCCGCTCCAGAATCTCTGCTCTGTTCCAGTGTTTCCATGTCTAGCCTCTCCCTAACCCACCACTGCAGTGTTGCTGTCTTTTGATGACTCTAGTGTTACTGTAGTTCAATCACTGTAGTGTTTTTTTTTTAATATTTTATTTATTTATTCATGAGAGACACAGAGAGAGAGGCAGGGACACAGGCAGAGGGAGAAGCAGGCTCCCTGCAGGGAGCCCGATGCGGGACTCGATCCCGGGACCCCGGGGTCACGCCCTGGGCCGAAGGCAGATGCTCAACTGCTGAGCCCCCCGGGCGTCCCAATCACTGTAGTGTTACACTAGCGTCATTATAGAGTCACTATCCCATTACTGGAGTATTATTGAACTGCTACCGTAGTCTGATTACCGTAGATGATTGCTGTAGTTAACGTAGATTTACTACTGTTGATTTTTACTGTAGTGTTTTTTTTTTTTTTTAAGATTTTATTTATTTATTTGACAGAGAGCGACAGAGAGTTAAAGTAGGAGGAGCAGCATAGACACAGGGAGAAGCAGGCTCCCCCCTCAGCAGGGACTCCGATGTGAGACTTGGTCCCAGGACCCTGGGATCATGACCTGAGCCGAAGGCAGATGCTTAACCATCTGAGCCCCCCAAGTGCCCCCTGATTACAGTAGTATTATCTAGAGTCTTGAATTTGGATAATATGAATCCTCCAACTTTGTTCCTTTTTTTTTTATTATTGGAGTTCAATTTGCCAACATATAGCATAATACCTGGTGCTCATCCGCCAAGAAACTTTGTTCCTTTTTGAATCATTTTGACTCTTCTACTTTTTTTTTTTTTTTGCATTTTCCATATACTTTTTAAAATCAGCTTGTTACTCTCTACAAAAAAAAATGGCAGAGGTTTTGGTTGTGTGTTTTAATTGAATTTATAGGTCAAAGCAGGGCGAACTACAGCATTAACAACATTGAGTCCATACATAAGTGTGTATATATATATATATCCACTAGTTTAGGATTTTTTAGACAACTTTCACCAGTATTGTGTAGTGTTCAGCATTGCAGAAACTTCATATATTTTGTGAGATTTATACTTAAATATTTCAGTTTAAGTGCTATTTTAAATGATGAAAATTTGTGAATGTCAAATTTCAATTGTGCCTTTTTGATCTATTGAAATACAGCTGATTTTTAAAATTGAAGTAAAAGAAGCATGCAATGTAATATTAGTTTCAGGTGTATCACATAATGATTCAACAATTCTATATATTTTGTAGCGCTCATCATAATAAGTGTATTCTTAATTCCCTTTATCTATTTCAAGCATCTTATTTTGCTTTGTTTTTCCTTAGCTACTTTGTTTCCTTTCTTTTTTTTAATATTTATTTGTTCATGAGAGACGCAGTAAGAGAGAGAGAGAGAGAGAGAGAGAGAGAGAGGCAGAGACACAGGCAGAGGGAGAAGCAGGCTCCATGCGGGGAGCCCGACGCGGGACTCGATCCCAGGACCCCGGGGTCACGACCTGAGCTGAAAGCAGATGCTCAACCAATGAGCCACCCAGGTGCCCCTATTTTTAATTTTTTGAGGAACTTCCACACTGTTTTCCAGAGTGGTTGCACCAGTTTGCATTCCCACCAGCAGTGTAAGAGGGCTCCCCTTTCTCCACATCCTCCCCAACACCTGTTGTTTCCTGAGTTGTTGATATTAACTATTCTGACAGGTAGGAGGTGATATTTCATTGTGGTTCGGATTTGCATTTGCCTGATGTTGAGCATCTTTTCATGTGTTTGTCTTCTTTAGAAAAATGTCTATTTCGGTCTTCTTCCCATTTTTAATTGGATTACTTGGGGGTTTTTGGTGTTGAGTTGTATAAGTTATTTATGTATTTTGGATATTAACCCCTTATCGGATATATCATTTGCAAATATCTTCTCCCATTCAAAAGGTTGCCTTTTTATTGTTGATGATTTGTTGATGATTTCCTTCACTGTGCAAAAACCTTTTATTTTAGGGTAGTCTCCATAGTTTATTTTTACTTTTGTTTCCTGTGCCAAAGGAGACCTATCTAGAAAAATATTCCTATGGCAATGTCAAAGAAATAATTCCCTATGTTTTCTTTTAGGAATTTTATGATTTCAAGTCTTACATTTAGTCCCTTAATCCATTTTTGAGTTAATTTTTGTGTGTGGCATAGGAAAGCGGTCCAGTTTCATTCTTTTGCATGTAGCTGCGTGGTTTTCCCAACACCACATGACATCTTTTTCCCATTGCATATTCTTGCCCTATTTGTCATAGATTAATTGACCATATAAGTTTCTTTCTGGACTCTCTATTCTGTTCCATTGATCTACGTGTCTATTTTTGTGCCAGTACCATGCTGTTTTGATAACTACATCTTTGTAAAATATCTTGAACTCTGGGATGGTGGTATCCTGAGCTCTGTTTTTCTTTTTTCTTTTTTCTTTTTTTGTTTTGTTTTGTTTTTCTTTCTCAAGATTGCTTTGGCTATTTGGGGTCTTTTGTTGTTCCCTACAAATTTTAGGATTATTTATTCTAGTTTTGTGAAAAATGCTGTGGCTATTTTGATAGAGATTGTATTCAATTGGCAGATTGCTTTAGGTAATACAGACATTTTAACAATATATGTTCTTTCAACCCATGAGTATGGAATATATTTCCATTTGTTTGTGTCATCTTCAATCATTTTATAGTTTTGTAGGACAAGTCTTTCACTTCTTTGGTTACGTTTTTCCTAGGTATTTTATTATTTTTGGTACAATGGTAAATGGGATCATTTTATTAATTTTTCTTTCTGCTATGCTACTTCATTATTAATGTATAGAAATGCAATGGATTTCTGTATATTAATTTTATATCCTGCAACTGTATGGAATTAATTTATCAGTTCTAATATTCTTTTGATGGAGTCTTTGGGGTTTTCTATATATAGTATCATGTCATTTGCAAAGAGTGAAAATTTTACTTCTTTCCTACCATTTTGAATGCCTTTTATTTCTTTTCCTTATATGATTGCTGTGGCTGGGACTTCTAGTGCTCTGTTGAATAAAAGTGGTGAGAGTGGACATCCTTGTCCTGATACTGATTTTAGAGGAAAGGCTCTCAGTTTTTCAGTATTAAGATGTTAGCTGTGGGGTTTTCATATATATGGACTTTATAATGTTGAGATATGTTCCCTCTAAACCTATCTTGTTGAGAATTTCTATCATGAATGGTTGTTGTATTTGGTAAATGCTTTTTTTTTTGCATCTATTGAAATGATATATATTTTATCCTTTCTCTTATTAATGTGATATATCATGTTGACTGATTTGCTGTTATTGAATCACCATTGCATCCCTGAAATAAATCCTACTTGATCATGAATGATTTCTTAAAATGTATTGTTACATTTGGTTTACTAATATTTTGATGAGGATTTTTGCATCTCGTAGTATTTTTTATTTTGGTATCAGGGTAATACCGGCCTTGTAAACTGAATCTAGAAATTTTACTTCCTCTTCTATTTTTTGGAGTAGTTTGAAAATAATAGGTATTAAGTTTTCTTTAAATGTTTGTTGGGAGTTTTTTGATTACTGATTCAATTTTATCACTGGTAATTTGTTCAAATTTTCTATTCCTGGTTCAGTTTGGGAAGGTTATGTTTCTAGGAATTCACCTATTTCTTCCAAAGTGTCCAATTTGTTGCTGTATAATCCTCTCTCTCATAATCCTTTGTATTTCTATGCTTTCAGCTGTTATTTCTCCTCTCGCATTTCTGATTTTATTTGAGTTGTCTCTCTCTCTTTTGATGAATCTGGCTAAAGGTTAATCTTTTCTGTTCCTCTTTTCAAAGAATCAGCTCCTGCTTTCATGGATCTATTTTTTTTTTTAGTCCCTATTTCATTATTTCTTTGTATTTCCTTCCTTCTACTGGTTTTGTGCTTGCTTTGTTCTTTTTTTCCAGCTCCTTCAGGTGTAAAGTTAAGTTGTTCATTTGAGATTTTTCTTGCATCTTGTTATAGACCTGTGTTGCCCTAATTTTCCTTCTTACAACAACTTCTGCTGTATTCCAAAGATTTTAAACCATCATATTTTCATTTTAATTTGTTTCCATGTATTTTTAAAAATTTTCTCTTTGATTTCTGGGTTGACCCTCTTATTGTTTAGCAGCGTATTATTTAGCCTCCATGTATTTATTTGGAAATTCAACTGAATTTTGTATGTCACCTTGGATCCTGCTTCATTTCTGCATTTCTAAACTTATTTAATCTTTCTGGAAGGTTTTTAGGTATAGTCTTATGGGTTTTCTTCATAGACAGTCATGTCATATAAGGATACAAACGGTTTTATTTCCATTTGTATGCCTAGATTTTTATGTTGTTGCTGTTTGTCTCCCATTTGGTTTTTATTTCCATCTTATTTCTCTGGCTAGGATTTCTAGAATGATGTTGGATAGCAGTCGTGAGGGGACATCCTGACCTCATTCTTGATTGCAGGGGAAAGGGATTAAACTATTGGTTTTAGCAATAGATTCTCATTAGCTCTGCTGCTGGCCAGTTACACACTTATGGTCAATTTTTAGTTTCTGTGAGCTAGTTGTTTCATCCAAGTGGGAACAAGTTACGTGCTCAGAAGGGTGTTGAGAGGGTCCGTGGGACTATAATGGGCCTGATGTGAGGTTGGGCCCAGAGAGGAGCTAAACCAGTTTATCTTCTTGGTAAGTTTTACAGAAAAACATGCATCCTTTTCCCTCCTGGGCCACAGACCCTGCAGATGCTACGACATGACAACAATGACTATTTGTTGGGTCTACAATAGTACCGTGATGTTGAGGGTTTAGTGTTTGTTCATGGCACGCACACGAGAATTTCATGCTGAGCTTAATGATGAAGAACAGGAACAATCAGATGTTTCTGGATGGGAAACAACAGAGCCACAGGCTTTGTAGGGGTGTAGCACCTGTTTTCTCAAGACTTAGGAGAGCGTGGGATTCTGTGTGAAAAATCACATCTTGATGGAGGATCTCAGAAACGGTCGTGAAGCCATCTCTCCACGCGCAGAGAGTTGGAGGGAGACATTCTTTGATTTGAGGACGTGGACAGTTCTTGCAGTTGAAGCAAGACTGGTCCTATTTGGTGGGATCTCTTTTGCTCTAGCACTTTCTTTCTTTTTTTTTTTTTGTTCTGTTTTGCTTTTAAAGAAAGCAAAATGAAATTTTATCTTTTACTTACTTCTCCACTGCCCTGGTTTGTCACACTTTCTTTGTACCTGTGGCTTGGTGGAAGAGTTCTCTCGTCTGCAGAGAGGAAGGGGAGTTCTGTACTTCTAGCTCCACCAGGGTTTCCTGGCTCAGTGCATGCCTGAGACACACCGGACATTTGCCCACACACGGTAGCAAAGCCTTTATTCACTGAGAGTGGCAAATGGCACGGTTTTTATATGCAGTGCAATTGCCAGTTTATTTTTTACTAAGTGTGTCAGGTGTCCTGAAATATATCATCTATAAGGAACTGGGGTGCTTCAGCTGTCTTTGCTGGTGATTTAATAGCCAGAGGATGGAATAGGAAGTTGCATTTTATTGTTTCCATGTGGGTAAGAAAGACCAAATGAATGTTTTAACAAAATTTAGCAAGATTTTGCAATGAACAGCTGGCTTTAATGACTAGATTTTCTTTACAGGTGTATTAATATTAAAATGTTCACATTTGTTCTTTTCACACGTCAGTGGATGTAAGGATATTTGAATATATATGCATATGATTTATGATCAGTTGAACAAACATCTGTTCAGTTCGTGGACTTGAGGAAACTCATGCCAACCTTATGAACTTAGGGGTGAGAGGCGGCTTAGATGAGGCTGAGTAACTAAGACTCCAAGAACAGTTTCATCTTTTCTAAATCTAGTTAATGAAAACATGCTGTGCAAATATTTTGAGTAGAGAGCTTCAGGTTCATGGTAGGACATTTCCTAGGTGAAGTCCTAGGTCCACAGTGTCTCACGGTGTGAGACACTCATAGATCTGCCTGTGTTTGCTGAACCTCAGGGTCTGGAGCTGCCTGTGTTTGCTGAGCCTCAGGGTCTGGAGCTGCCTGTGTTTGCTGAGCCTGTGTCCAGGTCCTTAAACCAGGGAGCTACTTCTGCCTGTTTGACCTGAGCGCTTCTAAGCTGTAAAGTTCTGTGAACATTTGAGGATATTGAGGCTTTGTTAAATCAGCATATTGGATTCTGGGTCATGCTCAGAACAACACTGCAGATACAAGTCATTAATCTGTTGTTGTCCGGGTCCCTGTGGTCTTTTTAAACAAAATTTTATTTATTTATTCACTCATGAGAGACACAGAGAGAGAGAGGCAGAGACACAGGCAGAGGGAGAAACAGGCTCTGTGCAGGGAGCCTGACATGGGACTCGATCCCGGGTCTCCAGGATCACGCCCCAGGCTGAAGGTGGCGCTAAACCGCTGAGCCCCCCAGGCTGCCCAGTCCCTGTGGTCTTAATGTTGTTCTACATGAAATATTCAATCAGTAACCGGCCAAGGTGGCTGGCCCAGCGACAGGGGTGGGCTTTGAATGAGGTCACACAGCGATCTGTGTCTGGGACCCACATCAGGGAGGTGTGTGTGTGTAGGTGTGTGCTCTGTGCCCCACAGAAGGCGGCATACAAAGTGGCCGAAATGAATTAACTGAAATTACGTGAAGGGGTCAGACAGATACGGAAGGGCAGGGCAGGAACAGAAGCAAAGAAATGAGAAATGTAAACCACACACTAAGGGACGGCACGGTAGGGAGGATACTGGTTTTGCTTTTGCAATCGCGCGAGCTACTCTGAGTGTACGTGCATGAATCAACTTAACACGATGGACAGTAGCCAGCCCGTCCCTTTGACACAGAGCCCTGGAAAGCCCCGACGGGACAGAGGTGGAGGCTGTCCCCTGAATGCAGGGCCCGGAGGATGCAGAGCAGCAGGTGGGCGCCAGGCACCGTGAGGGGTCCTCTGGAGGAAGTCTATCACTGTGGAAGTCAAAATTCGAGAGTCTTCGTAGAAATAGAAGCTTTGGACCTCAGGTGGGGGACGTGTAGGTGAGGAGGACAGGTGCACAGAACGGGGGAGGGACTGGGGGTTCTTCGAGGTCTGGAGGATTTTGTCAGAACAGGAGAGGACGTGGGACACATCCTTCCAGAGTCAAGTATCGTTGCTGTAGGAGAATTAGCTCTGTACCGTGATCAACACAATTTTACAATTACTACTATTTTCACGTAGATACCCCTTTCGGCCTCTCAACCTTTCTTCTGGGATGATTCTCCTTTTTCACGAAGCATCTGCAGCAGAGGCTTCTGTAATGTACCATGTTTTGTAAACTCTCCATTTTTTTTTAGATGATGGTTCAATGTCTTCATTTCACTCCTTTAAAGATAGTTTCCTCGTCCACATGCTAGATTGACAGTTTCGTCCTCTTGCTTCTCTCTGAAGATATTATTTGAATATTTTTTTTTCTCTCATTGTTGCTGCTGAGAAATCTGTTTATCCTGACTTTTGGGGTTTTGGGGGGAAGTCTTCTGTTGTTCCTTGCTGGAAGATTCTTCTTCTCTTCTATGGTTTTCAAACAGTGTGTCCAGTAGCAGATTTCTTATTATGTGTCTTACATGCATGCCCTGATCCATCTATATTTTTATTGATTCCAGAGAATTTTCAGCCTTGAGCTCCTGATGCTATCTCTCCTTCCTCTTATCTCAGCTCCCGTTCTAGGGCCTGCTCAGGCCTGAGCAAAAATGTCACTGGCCGTGCGCATTCAGCAGACAGGCTTGCTTCGGGGCACCTGGGAGGGTTGGCCTTCCTGGCCGTCTTGGCTGCCTAGGGCCACGGGACCAGTTCCAGTCCACGGCTTGCAGGCAAACCACGTGCGCCTTCCGGCCTGCAGTGTTTGGCGGCAAGAACTCTTCTTGCAGTCGGACGATGCCCCTCTGGACTGTGGCCACCCCCACATGTGGGTCCCAGGGAGGACAGCACTGGGCACTGGCCACGGAAGATGGAGAAGGGTTTTGTAGCAAGAACAGGAGACTATACTGGGCTGTTCCCAGGCACGGGGATGCTGGCATTATTTGTTGCCTCAGTTGTAGGCAGCCAGCCATGACGTTTGTTTCTTCAAACATTTGTGTGACTCTTCTAGGTTCGGTGTCTGACAATCCACAAGTCTGGGGTCCTCAGTGATCTAACCTGTTCCATGCTGCTTCTATTGGGCCCATTGGCAGTGGTTTGCTTTCTCCTGGGCTTGTGACCTCGGGATACGAGGCCGCCTCTTCATCTCAGCCCAAACCGCTGATCAGAGCAGCCCCCCCTGCTTGCTCTGCCTCAGGGCCCCGACTCCGCTTTTGGGTCAGCCTCGCCTTTCTCCATCATTTGCCGCAGGCGGCTCTCCTTCCCGGGGCGACTTGGCCCCTCTCACGGCCTGGCTCCCTGCCTCGTTGGCCTGTCAGTCCCGTTTCCCTGGTGCCTCAGCATCAACTCATTAGTGCCTGTGCGAATGTGCGTGTGTCTGCACATGTGTGGGTGCCTGTGTGTGCCTCTGTGTATGTGTGCTTGTGTGAGTGAACACGTGTATGTATGCATGTGAGGACATGTGTGTGAGTGAATGGGTGTGCACATGTGTGGGTGACTATGTGTGCTTGTGTATGTGTGCTTGTGTGAGTGCACATGCGTGCATATGTATGCATGTGAGTACACACATGAGTGTGAGTGAACAGGTGTGCACGTGTGTGGGTGACTATGTGTGCTTGTGTATGTGTGCTTGTGTGAGTGCACATGCGTGCATATGTATGCATATGACTACACACGAGTGTGAGTGAACAGGTGTGCACGTGTGTGCACGTATGTGCACATGTGTGGGTGCCTCTGTGTGCTTGTGTGTGTATGTGTGGTTGTGTGAGTGCACACGTGCATACGTATGCATGTGAGTACACATGTGTGTGAGTGAACGTGTGTGCACATGTGTGCATGTGTATGCACATGTGTGGGTGCATGTGTGTGCCTCTGTGTGTATATGTGCTTGTGTGAGTGCACACGTGTGCATATGTACGCATGCGAGCACACACATGTGTGAGTTAACGGGTGTGCATGTGTGAGTGCACATATGCACCTGCATGTGTGTGCATGTCTGTGTGCCTTCTGTGAAAACATATGCACATGCATGTGATTGTATGCACTGTGCATATGAGTGCACATGTGTGCACATGTATATATTGTACATGTGTATATGTGTGCACGTGTGTATGCATGCCTGTGAGTGTTTGTGTTTGTATGTGTACATGTGCCTGAGTTCAGGCACAAATGTGTGCACACATGTGCACGTGTGTGTGCATGTGTTGTGTGTGTATATGTGTGAAGGAAAGCTTTGTTTGCAGGAATTTGGAGACTTGCCTTCATATTTGAATAAAGAGACAATGTTTCAAAGATTCCGTCCATATGTATCTATGACATCACTAGAGGCTTCAAGAGGTCCAGCTGACTTACCATACCTCACACACACGGTGCAATTTAGTATTTTTGTTGTGCGTTTATGTGCATGGAACCAACATCACCATGAAGGTAGCAGACACATCCATTCCATCGGGTTGTCCCCTTGTGCCCCTTGGAATCTGCTCTTCATCCTCCACCTCTCTCCTTAGGCAACCACAGATCTTCTCTTACCACCAATTACTTTGCATTTTCTGGAATTTTCTAGAATTCAGATCAAGCACTATGCACATTTTTATCTGCCTGCTTTTCCTCGACGTCCTTATTGGAGGTTCAGTTGTGAGACGCAGTCCTACCCTGTTGCAGGGATGCACCAGTTGCTTGATCATTCGTGTGCTGATGGGCGTTTTGGGTGTTCACAGTCTCTGTGAGCTCTGAGATGAGCTGCCACGAGCATTCCTACATGCCCCTTCACAGGCACACGTGTATGGTTCTATCTTTCTCGGGCGCACAGCCTAGGAGTTGAACGGCTGAGCCTTATAGGAATCGTACATTTAACTTTATAAGGAAAAGACAACTGTTTCCCAAAGTGGCTGCACCGCATACATTTCTGTCAGCTGTGTGTGAGCCCCAGCTCTCCCGTGTTCTTGCCTGCCCCCGAGAGGGTCAGTCTTTTTGGTTTTAACCTGGATCCCTGTCACGACCAATCATGCCGAGCACCTTTTCCCACGCTTGTCATCTGGGCATCCTATTTGACTAAGTAAGTATCTGCTCAGGTAGTTTGGCCATGTTAAAAAAATGAGTTGTTTTTTTTTTTTTTTTTGTCTTATTATTGTGTGCGGAGATTTCTTTATATAACCAGGATTCAAGTCTTTGTTAGATTAGTTATGTAAAGTTATTGTCTCCAGGCTTCAGCTTGCCTTTTCAACCTATAACCTCATCATTTTAGCTCATGTTTCCTCCTTTCTTTAGCTCATTCAAAATATTAAAGCCAGGGCAGCCCGGGTGGCTCAGCGGTTTAGCATCACCTTCAGTCCAGGGTGTGATCCTGGAGACCCGGGATCGAGTCCCATGTCGGGCTCCCTGCATGGAGCCTGCTTCTCCCTCTGCCTGGGTCTCTGCCTCTCTCTGTCTCTTATGAATAAATAAACAAAAATATTAAAAAATATTAGAGTTCAAATTATCATTTATTGCATGAATTATGTTTTTGGTTGTATCTAAACACCCTTTGTCTAGCCCAAGGTCAGAAGGATTTTCTTCTGCATTTGTTCTAGACTTTTTAGTTTTAGGTTTTCCATTTAATCCATTTAATTCAGAGGCTCCGACTCATCCTACGGAGGGTCTGCGGACGAGTCATGGCATTGCATTCATCCTACTTCCCTCAAAGCACAGCAAGTGGGTGCGGGCTGGGCAGTCAGCAGGATCACTGGGGGAAGCGCCTTGTACTCTCCACATCCCCAGATCTGTTAAAGAATATTTTTAGCGAAATGTTAAGTTACTGCTAAGAACAAAGTAAAAACATCAAAAGTACTTTCAGAGCGGTACACCTTCGTAAAAACTACACAGCCCTTTAAAAATTAAAATATGCATTTTTCATGTTCTCTACATGGGTGGGTCCACTCCCCAGGTGAGTGTGTGGGTGCCTCCTGCCAACCCCCCCCCCGGCTTGCCACAGCCTGCAGGCCCCTGCTTCTGCTGTTCTGGCAGATGTCCGAGGGGGCTCTGCACAGGCTTCTTGCACAGTTAAACCCAGCCTCGTGCATGTGCCTTGCCCAGGAGGGTCCCTCCGTGGCCTGTGACTGAAGCCACGATCCACAGGACCCACTTCCACTCCCTACAGGGCTCCATCCTCCGTATGCGTGCGAGATGCCACGAGATGAAATGCTTGGATGCTGCCACAGCAGCTAAATAAAACTCTAATTATGTCTGCTGTGACATTTTGACTTGTACAAACACGATAGCAAAAAGCCATCTCTTACGTGTGTCTCAACTGGGACACTGGAGTCATTTATATTCCGCTATTCCTGTTTGCCGAGACGCAGCAGCAGCAGAAGCCGCCTTGCCTCCCTGCTTCCAGGAGGTTGCAACTGCGACATGAACCTGCAGAGAAGGAATTCGTCTGCCTTCGCCTTTCTACAGGATAACCTTGGCCGTGGTTGTCATCAGCTGGTCTTTAAAGAGCTTAGATGACATGTACAGGGTGGAGTCTGCGCCAGGCAAGGGACCAGCGGAGGGGACGCACGATCCGGTGCGGGGCGATTGATGCGAGGCCTGCATGGGGCCGGCTGTGGAACTCAGGTGTCAGTTCTGGCCGGTCGGGGCACCTGCTCCAGGTCGTGCAGAAACGTGGCAGAGCTGGGCCTGAACTCGGGCACGTGGCCCTAAATCCAGCGTCTGAACACGGGGAAGACACCGACATTGTGGACGTTACCTCCTCTCCATGGTTTCCTTCCGGGGACTTGTGTCTGGGCAGCAGAAAGGACGCCGCTTCTGGGCTCAGAGCATCCAGACTGGGGCTGCGCCAGGGCGCCGTTCCGTTGTGACCTGCAGAACTGACATCCGTGTCCCGGGCCTTCATTTCCTCCCACGTCATCTGCAGATGTGCTGCCGGGCCCGTGGGGCGCCACACGCGGGGCAGCCGACGCTCGCCGCCTCTGCTGGCTCCCCGGTGGGGCCCACGCACTTCCAGGGAAGCCGAGGAATGGTCAGCCGGAGCCAGAAGTTTCTGGATTCCTTCTTCAATGATAAGACGGTCAGCGGAGCATTGATTTTGTTCGAACATCCATTCGCTGAATGCAGGGGAACAAGGACGCATGACGAGAAGGGAGCTCCCCCTGCCATGGGGGTCCTGCCCCCGGCCCCTGCTCGGCGGCCCCCCTGGAGGCCCTGGGCCATGGCGCCACGGAGCCCTAGGAGGCTGCGGCTCCCCCAGGGTCATCGTGAGCCCGACCGCCGCAGGTCCAGGATGTGCAGGCGGTGGCAGGAGGGGCACACGCACCAACGCAGCCGCAACCTCGGGGGCTTCTAAGCCTTTACGATTGTCCCCAAATGCGTCCTTGGGGCAGGTCCCCAGTCGCAGGCCCCACAACAGACGTTGGGGGGAGGATGGTTCTATCGAACTGCCCACAAATAGCTGTCACAAAACCGCCCTGATTTTATTCACTTTTATGTGGTTTTTAGGTTTTTTCACAGATAACACACCCCATATGGCTTGTGGCCTGGGGGACGCCCGCTATTCTGACCTGGGACAGCAGGGCAGGTCACCCAGCGGGAAGCCCGCTATTCTGAGCCGGGACGGCAGGGCCTGAGGTCACCCGGGGGGACGCCTGCCGCTCTGACCCGGGACGGCCCGTGTCATTTGTATAATTCTGCTGTAACGTGGAGCCCTCCTTGACCGGCCTTCTCCCCCCGGGGCTGGGTGAGCAGCGATCCCCAACCTTGGGGCCACCGGCGCCTGCACATCAGCTTCCCTGTATGTCCCCCGCGTGGGGCAACCTTCACGTCTGTGACAAGGAGCCTCGGGCCAAGTTGGGGCCCAGCAAGGGCGGCATCAGATGTTGACTTTGCACACGTAGCCTCTTGGGCAGGTTTTCTAACGGCTGCAGGCAGAGGGTGCTCGTGGTCACCAAATACCCCGGGGGGGGAGCGTGACGAGCGCCCCCCCCCCCCCGCCCACGCCCCGGGACAGCCACACCGCAGGCTGCAGTAGGGCCCACGTTCCCAGGGTGGCGTGGCCCAGGTCACCCTGAAGCCAGCTCTGGAAAGGGCCCCGTGGCTCAGGGCGGGGTGCAGGGTGTCGGTGTAATCCCCACAGCCGCGCTGCTGCTCGGGCCAGGGGAGCCACCCCACCCAGCGAGATGGGCACCCAGCCACCATTACTCAGACTTCTCCTCCCTGAGAAGCGTCACCCCAGGATCCCAAGACACGCCCAGGCCAATGCACACGGTGCCCGCGTGACGTGTCCCGGGGAGGCCCTGGGAGGGACTCTGCGTGCGGGGGGTGCTGAGGACGAGTCCCCAGGGAACTGGGGTCATGGGGTATTGTCCCCGCCTGGAAGCGTGTGTCTTCCCCCGCTGGCCTGTGGGTTCCATGGGGCACCGACACCCTAGAGCCACGTGCCCTGATTTTATCTGGCACGGCCCGTCTCCTCTTAGGGGAGGATTGCCCACATGGATTAAGCAGCGCATCACTTTTTCCTGAACTGTGCCATTTGAGGGTTCTGGCCCCACCACGCTCTGGCCCTGCTCATCCGTCCCCTGAGCGCACCTGGCCGGCTGCGCTCACTGTTGCTTGTCACCGTTTGCACGAACGCTCGCTGTGCGAAGGCAGCGTACGAACACTTTCGGGGAGCTCTGAATCAGCTGTTGTGCCCCGAGGGCCCACATCTAAAAATACTAGGCGTGCGTCCTGACAGGGAGGACAAGCCTGGTCTGGCTGCAGCCGCGGGGACTCCCCGTCTTCTGGGGCGCCAAAGTGCTCCCGTCCTCACCGTCAGGGACTCCCCTGGCCTCAGTCGGCCGGGCTCACCCCCGGGGCCGCGGTGCTGGATCCAACAGGTTGACACGTGCGCACCCCCAGGACGTCGGGGTCTGCCAGGGATGCGGCCCGCGCCCGGAGGGGCAGGGACAGGGCTCCCCGGCGTCTGTCCCTGTGGGGTCGCCCTAGGGCAGCCCTGACCTGCTGTGTTCCCTGAACTTTAACGTTCACACTTGGGCTGCAATGTAAAAAAAGAACAATCAAGAAGCCTCATAAATGAACAGATACAAGAGACGCATTTTATGTTGAGTAGCGGGACCCGGACGCAGAGACCAGCGCGTGCCTTCTAGGCTGCACGGTCAGCGTGAGGTCGTGCGGACCCGCACTGGGGCCCGGGGCTCCTCAAGCAGCCAAGCGTCCAGTCTTGTCTAAAATAACGCATTGTCATGGGGGTGGCGTCCGACCCGAGGGGCACACGCGCGCCTCTGTAAGCCGAGCTTCGCGTGGACGGCCGCCCACGCTGCCCACCCACAGGCAGGCATGCCGGGTGCTGTGCCACCTCTGGGTGCTCACGCCCGGGGCTCCCGCGCTCCCGACACGTCCGAAGCACGGCGTCCCCGAGCACGTTGGTGCCTGCAGCGTGAGCAAAGCATGACACGTGTCCGGGCTTCGACTCTAATTGTGAGCGAGGTCCGGTCATTCAGCGGAGCCCGACGTGGCCTTTGGGTCTCCGCTGCCGTGAACTGCCGGCTGGACGTGCGCTGCGTGTTTCCCTTGCTGCCTGGCGGCTCACGCGTAGAGGATGTGCAGCGGCGTGCCCGCACGCGGACAGGTCCTCGAGCTCCCTCTTGCCCTTCCCTGTCACAGCTGGCAGGAGGAAGTGACAACACGAAGCCTTTTTTATGGAATTGTGTGTTTAAGAACATTCCCGGCGGAGTGTGAGGAGGCGCCGGGCCCGTGGCACGCCTCGTCCCCGGCTTGCACGTTCCGCTGTCTGCCCGAAGTGCTCCGACCTTGTCACGGTCAGACTTCTGTCCCGAAGCATGGCCCTGCACCAAAGGGCACTCTGGAAGGCAGTGGGGAAGCGGGGGCCGGGCTGGGACCCCTCGGCAGGGGAAGGGTGCAGTCGGGGTCACCCCGCCCGGCCTCAGCCTGCCTCTCCCTGTGCCGCAGAAGGCAGGCCGGGTGGGAGCACCCACACCAGGACCGAACGGGGGGCCGGCTCAGGCACGGGCAGCCCTCGCCATCCAGGGGACGCTGGTGGGCAGCCCTGCAGCCGGGGCGGGCGGTGCCCTCCTTCCCCAGGAGCGGGAACCCCGCAGCCCCCCCTTTGGCCCCCGAAGGCAGGCACACAAATACGTGCACGGGAATGGCCGCAGCGGCTGTGGTGTGCGCCGGCGGTGAGCACGGGGACACGTCGCCCACATCTATGCCCTGGGGCACTAGTCAGCAGTCAAGGGTTTTCTGGAAATTACGCTGAGTGGAAAAGAAGCCAAAAGGTCACATACCCTGTGATTCCATTTACAGAGCGCTTTTCAGATGACGGGATTCACGGCGGGCGGCCAAGTGCGTGTTGGCTCGGAGACACGGCCGCAGGGACGGCGGGAGGCCGCACGGGGCGAGCTTGGTGTGGACGCTCAGCCGCCCCACGGAGCGGGGGGCACAAAGCTGCCCTGTGGGAACTCGGAGTAGAACACAACACACACACGGACACACACGGACACGTGGACACACACAGACACACACACACATAGACACACACATGGACATATGGACACACATGGACACACAGATGGACACTCACAGACACACACATTGACACATGGACACACAGACATGGACAGATGAACACACACAGACACATGGGCACACATGGACACACACGGACACACCCCCCATATGCTGCACACACCTTTATACACATTTACACACTTGAACACATACACACACGCACAGAACCCACATACTGCACACACATGTTCGTACACATGTGCACACCACACATATCCACATGCAAGCACACATGCACGCATCACACATGACACACACGTGCACACCTGAACACATGCACACAGACCCACAACCCATACCCACTGCACACACACACACTTATGCACATGTGCACACTCACACACATGTGCTCACACACATACACACATGCACACACACCCCCCACACTGCCCATATCTACATGTGGGTGCACATGCACACATCACACATGACACACATGTGCACACACATGAACACATGCACACAGACCCTTACCCACTGCGCACACAAGCATGCACGCGTGCACACACACGGCTCTGCGCAGGCCTAGGGCATTACCGTGGGCCCTCCTGGGCAGGACGGGGACGCTGACTCTCCCCAACTGAAGGGAAGGCCGTCACGGACACCCCACGTGGGCTCCCCCTTGGGCCTTGACAGCAGCTTGCCGGTGCCGCGAGCAGCCGCGTTTGCAGTTCAGGTCTTTCGGAATAAACCCAGAGCCTCCGTGTGTCTGCGCTCCTCCCTCTTCCCTGGACCCTTACCTCCTGTAGGCCGAATGGCGTGTTTACACCGTCTCAACGTATAATCCAGCGTGTTTAGCTGTTCTCAGGGGGACGATGGGTCCCCACGACCAAACCCACTAGAGGTCTGGAAACAGAAGTGGCGTGCCTTCACTTTGAGGCTCTCCTCATTGTCCTTAATGATGCTCCAAAGCACGCGGTGGGTCGCGTTGGTTTGGTTCCTGATACCTCACAGCTCCTGCTAACGTCCCTACATGTGCTCCTCCCTTCGCGAGCCTCTGCTTGTCCGTGGGGCATTTTCACGCACGACGCTCTCTCTGTGGCATCGAGGGAACCAGGTACCACAAGGACCCACCTTATGCATCACGGAGCAAAGCTCAGAGATGCGAGGTTCCTGGGGAGGTCGCGCGAGCTTATAGCTGGACGTTTGCAGGTGTGACAGGAGGCCATGTCCGGAGCTTCCCTGCTGTTCCTGGTGGGAGCTTGGGGTGATGGGACCCCCAGGGGTTACCTCATTCACAACAGCATCTCCTCGAGCCCCTGTGTACCCGGGATCAGAGGACGTCCCCTGGGGCCAGCTGACACCTGCGACGGGCGTGACAGTGTTCCTACCAATGAGACGGTCTTACACCCCAGAAAGGCCATAGGGAGTCACGAGTGTCACACGCAGAACATAGACCCAGAATTCCCAGGGGACTGCCCTCTGCACGGTCCCGGTAGGACATCCATCCTGCTCCACTCCCTCGTCCGTACATCGGGGCAGTACCTGCCTCGTCCGTGAGGTTCTCCTGCAAAGTGAGCAAGTCAGTGTGTGCAGAGCATTGAGGTGGCTGTGGGGGGGGGGGCAGCGGGGGAGCACAAGGGCAGAGCCCTCTGGGGCAGGTGCTTGCGTATCAGCCAATGCCGTCCCCGAGGCAAAGGCGAGCCCCAGCGTCTGTGGCTCTTGCTCAGCACGAGGTGGATGCTGAGGGCGCCCGGCTGGGCAAGCTCTGTGCCTTCAAGGGCTCCCAGCAGGGGAGCGACCGATGCGGGGTCTGCTGGAGGGCCGGCATCCCATCTTTAGGGGCCTTAGCGCGGGGTCTCCCCGGGCACTTCACAGTGTGGCTCAGGGGCTGATGGGGCCCGGTGGCCGGCAGGCGCAGCTGGGCAGCCTGGGGCTTGTGGGGACCCCTCCTGAGCCTACGGGACGCAGTCTATTGTTCTGGGGGCGCAGGCTTGGAGTCAGTGCTTTTACCCATGAGGCTGTTGGCTGCTGCCTGACTCCCACTGCTCGTCTCTGCCCCCGGAACACAGCACACCAGTTATCTCAGGCATCAGGGTCCCAGCTCCTCCCCCTCAGTGTCACTGCTGTGAAGTCATTATGTGAGGCTCTCAGATTCTTTTTCCAGAGGTCCTGGCCCAGCTGGGATGTGTTACCCTCACTCCTTCTTCCTACCTGGAGCATCCATACAATACGATACAATGGCTGGGGCTCCAGCAGCCACCTTGGCGTGTGAGGCAAAGCACCTTCTAAGAGCAAAAGGTACCGGCTCGTGGACAAGCCTGTGGGGCTTGGAAACCCGCCGGGCTTGGAAGCCAAAGCTAATCTTTACTGGAATACTCGTGCCAAGAAAAATGCCCAGATTCAGAGTCAACAAGAAAAGCTGTATTTTTCTCTTTCATCTCTTTTAGTTCATCCTAAGGTGCAGAGGAGGTCTTCTCAGCATGCGCCACAGTCCGGGGCCCCCACAGCCCGGCGTGCACATCACTGCCACCGGGTCTCTTCCTCTTGCCTCTAGATCTGTCCTTCCTGGGAGATGGGACACCCGTTCCCAGCGGGGCGGCTGCGCGTCCTAACGCGGACACACACACAGACGGAGCACGGAAGTCTCCTGGTGTCTGTGTTACAAGTATTTTGTCTCCTTCTGACCCCTGGGAAGGCAGGCTCCAGGCCAGAGCCTCTCTGAGGTTCACACACCAGGAGAGACCACGCCTGGAATGCAGCCGGCTCCAGACCAGCTGTCTCCTTAATCCCTCCCCAAACCTAGAATCTTCTGTGGAATCCTAGACTTGACAAGTCTCACGGATCCTCCCCAGACGTCTCCGTGAGGCCTGGCATGGGGGGACTCAGCCTGCAGGCCGGTGGTGATGTCCACGACACCCACATCTCTCACATTATTTGATTCAGCCTTGAGGAATGTTCCAAAGCCCTTGTGGAGGACACTCTGACTTCCTGCCTCTTCTGGAGAGTCACGGACGGGCCACGCTTCCCCTCCGCCCCCTCTGCCCGCTGTCCCCCATCCCTTTCACGGCGGTGTGCAGAGCGGGGGCCGAGCGTGAGCTGTTCTGCGTGAGCAGCTCGGCCCCTGCAGCCCCACGCACGGGATGGGGTCCGGGGGCGGCTGCAGGCACGGGGGCTCCTTCTAAGGGGCTCTCTGCGAGGCTGGGGACGTGGGACGGGCACTTGAGATAATTTGATTTGCGGAGCTGGATTGGGTCATGATGTTAAATTGTCTAGACAACACACATCTGGCTTCTATATGGCTTGCTGTGTTTCTCTTGGCCCCTTTGAGCCCCTGTCATTGTTTCCATGAGGGTACGCGGGGTCTGCATGGGGCTGAGATGCAGGGTCTGCCCGGAAGGGCTTGTAGGCCTGCGCTGGGGGCGCCTGTGCCTGCCCCCCGTCCCCCGGCCTTGGAGCCCACTGGGGGGTCCGGGCCACAAAGACCACGTGGGGAGCGGGACGCGGCCATCCCCTCGGTGTACGTGGAAGTAGACAAACTGCAGGGGGGCTCATGTCTGGCCAGCAGAGGCATCTGGACCCCACCAGCTCCAGGTGAGCCTGGACACCTTGCTCCATTTACTCTGCAGCTTCCCGGGGTGCTGGCGTTGAACACGTGTGTGCATGAGCGATGGTGGCTTCTAAGTGTAGCCACACCGCTCACACGCCTAGAGCCAGGGCCGGCGAGCGCGGCTGCGACCCCCACTAACAGCACCGGCCGCTCAGCTTCCCGTGGGCTTCCGTGCGGGGTACGGGGGGACTGACGGCGACACTAGGCTCGAGCTCGAGGCTGCCCTGCACGAGCACCCACAGCGGGCCCTCAGGTCACGCTGGTGACCTCTAGGGTAGGACCCACACCTTCCCTCGCCCCCTCCAGCCCTCCCCAGGGGCCCCACTTGGCAGCGTCCGGGGCCGCCCTTGCCGCCATCCCCAGAGATAGTGCAGGACGCGTCCCCACCTCCAGGCCGTGTGCACGTCTGCACCAGACGTCCTCACCACCAAAGAAGCGTCAAGCGACGGGGAGAGGGGCATTCCAGAGACAGGACCAGCACCTTGCAGGTCTCTGGGTGGACGTGCTGCCCGTCCAGTGAACCTCCCCGCAGGGCTGGCTCTGCGATGGCGCCAAACAGCCTGCCATGCCGTCCTCGAGGCCCGTCTGGCACTCCTCGGGCCTCAGCTGGTGCACGCACATTTTACACGAGGAAACCAGACTGGACAGGTCGAGGGCTGCCCACGGCTGCTGCGTCGGATGCGAGTGGAACCCGGAGGTTGTCCCTTCATTGCCCACTCACCCTCCGTCATTTGTAGGCGGGCATCTTACGCAGCGCCCCCAGCTGACCTGCTCATCTCTCTCCTGTGATTTTGTAAGAGTTTTCAGTGGACCCGGGACAGCCGCCCTCCATGCCCTGGGTGCGATGCTCACATTTCCCTGAGCGTCGTGCTGGTCTTTTACCTTTGGTTGTGCTGTGTTTGGTACCCAGAAAACTTGGCTGGAAGAAAGAGATTTTTGTTTTTTTAAGATTTTACTTATTGATCCATGAGAGACACAGAGAGAGAGAGAGGCAAAGACACAGGCAGAGGGAGAAGCAGGCTCCATGCAGGGAGCCCAATGCGGGACTCGATCTCGGGACTCCAGGATCAGGCCCTGAGCTGAAGGCAGATGCTCAACCGCAGCCCCCCGGGATCCCCATAAGAGCAGTTTAGATCAAGGTGAAACCCACGCAGGTCTGAGCACAGCACGGGGCCGAGAGCAAAGACACCACAGTAATTCAGCTTGCACTCCCTCTGGGCACGAAACCCTCCCGCCACCTCCCTGCAGAGCTGGGCCTTTCTGCCGTCAACCCTCACTCCTTGTTCAGGAGCGCTGAGCTCAAGGTGGGCACGTCCAGCATCCGGCAGGTAAGATCACCTCATTTTCGTTGATAAGAAGTCAGTAGAATGGATGCAATTTGTCTGAACGACACCGTACTGTCCGCCAAATGTCCAGATACATGAGCAAAATCCAGCGCGTATTCGGACAAGACGGCAACCATCATGTGCTTTGCAGTCTCTGCAGTTTCATGAAAATGATCACAGAGATGGAGACCATCCGGAAGTCCATTTTCTGCATCCCAGCGCCTGCGCACCAACAGTGGCATCTTTTGCTGCCGCGACTCCAGGCGGCCCTCACGTCGCACAGGAAGCGCGACGGTTGGCACGCTCTGCCCCAGTCGGCTCTACGAGCCAAGTGCCAACACACTGCAGACCACGCGTGTCTTCCGCAGGTCCACGGGCCATTTTAGTGCAATCTGGATCAGGAAACGTAGCTTGGCTCAGGTGTGCGGGGCAGGCCAGGGAACGATGTGACGCTGCACGTGCGCTCCCCTGGGTGCACAAACTATTGCAACAGTGGCTTTAAAAAAAAAAAAAAGAGCATCCATGGTTTTGTCGGACACAGAAAATGACCTTCTGGCTGTTGTAGAAGGATCTGTCCTTCTTGTCCTGGTCTTGGCAAGGTTCTGCGTTCCCGTGGACTCAGGCCTCCACGCTATTTATCTACTGAAGCAGACGTAAAATGCAGTGAAGTACTAGTCTCAGGTGCACCGTACAGGGATTCAGCGCTTCCCAGCATCACCCAGGCTCATCGTGACAGGTGCGCTCCTTGATCCCGTCCCCCGTTCCCGCCCCTCTGCGACCCGCAGTGTGTGCTCTGTAGTGAAGAGTCTGTCTCTTGGTTTCTCTCTCTTTCTAGATTTTATTTACTTATTTGATGGAGCGAGAGACTGCGAGAGCATGGGCAGGGGTGGGGGTCAGAGGGAGAAGCAGGCGCCCCTCCGAGCGGAGACCACGACGCGGAACTGGCTCTCTTTTTCCTTTGCTCATTTGTTTCTTAAATTCCACATGTGAGCGAGGTCACACAGTATCTGTCTTTCTCTGGCTGACTTGCCTCACTCAGCGTCGTACACTCTAGCTCCATCCACGTCATTGCAAATGGCAAGCTCTTCTCCTCGATGGCTGAGCGATACTCCAGTGTGTATGAACCACAGATTTACCCACTCATCTGTTGACGGGCACTTGGGCTGCTTGCAAATTCCTCCGTGCACACCGCCGTGCAGCGAGCTCTGCTCTGGTTGTTACCTCCCTACTCCGCTGTGTGTCTCTGCACCTGTGCTGAACCAGCGCTGCCTCTTGCCCGCACGTTTGGTGACGTCTGGGGCACGCCGGCGCTGGTGCCATCATCACCTTCGTCTTCGCTACCCGAATCTCAGAAAGCACCGCCGCGGGGTTTACGTCGTAGAGACCAAACTAGCAGCACCTCGAGGAAACACAGCGGGTACCCTACAGGCAAATCAGACAGCCTGCTGACCAGGGGACCCTGCGTCCTTAAACGAAGGTAGCAGGTGGCCCGGTGGTGGGCACTGCAGACCCTGGGCCGCCACCTCAGTGGTAGGAGGAAAAGACAGTGTGAGCGGCAATGAAATGACTGCAGCTCTCAGCCCTGCTGGTCCTTCCCTCCAGTCTTCTGCACTAATTGCTGAAAACAGGGCTGTTCTCCTGGGGTGTGGGACAGTTCAAGCGAATCGGTACAATTAGCCCCCGGCTGACGGGACGCGGGCACATGTGGTGCAGCTGCCCATCCCCCTCCCTTGGCCACCGCCCCTGCCCACAGTGACCACAGCTGGACCCTGACCCAGAACGCCCCGCTGAGCCCAGTCCGGCCACAGAATGGTGACAGACGAATAGTTCATTATTCTTTAGTAGGTTCTGGGGTTTCCTGTTGAGAAGCGGTAGGTAAATAGCACACGTGGAAGAGGCCCCGGGCTGGGGAGGTTAGCGGGACGTTCCTCTGCAGAGAGCTGTGTGGCACATAGGGCAGCACGTCTGTCCCTGGATGCACACGCCTAAGCCTCCCCCTTGAGTGGGACACCCGGTGGTTACAAGCCCGACCACTTCACTGGGGCCTGTGCCTTCGGGGGCACAGTCGCTCAGGGCACCCAGGCAACTATCTAGGGCACCCATTGCCCTATCTTAATGGCTTACCTTGTTTTACTTGTTTTTTTTTTTTTTTTTTCCTAAAAAAAACGACAGACTAGGAAGTGGGTGACAAGCGTTCACATATCCTCATAGAGCATTCCGAATCAAACAACGGGGGGCGACGGACCTTCCATCCTGCAACCGTGGCCCAGTTCGTTCGTAACCCTGTGGAGAAGGCCCCGGTGCTGGTGAACGCTGCTGGGATTTACTGGAAGCCTCGATCTGCCACATTTGGCAGTAGGCTAGGGTTAAGCCGGTTCCTCTAGCCCCTGCTGAGATCCCTACAGCTACTCAGAGCTTGAAAAAAATAGCCAAGCGCGCTCACACTGGTAGCTTCCGACAGTACCAGTTAAGGAAGCTCTGCTGAAGGGTTTGGTAGCCGCCGAGGTGCAGAAGTGGCTTTATGTCAGCGAGGTCATAGGCAAGGTGGCATCGTCGGCTATAATGTTTGAAGGCCAATCTTTAACATCTGTTTCTATGTGGCTTATTATTCGAATGTTCTTGGGCCACGTGTGCTCAGACTGGTATTTGAATGAAATAAGATAATGTATCAAAACAACAACAACAACAACAACAACAAAACAACACAGAGGGCCAGGTTTGGGGATGCCGGCAAGCCGCACGTGGACGTGGACATGCCTGGCTGTAGAAGGGGTGCCCGGCACTGGGTTAGTGTGTGTTTACTGCTTGAGCTATGAAGGAACTCTCACCAAAGCTGCTTTCCCTTGGGGAACTCTTAACCAGGCCGGGAGAGAGTCGGGTCGGTGAGCACGTGCCAGGGTGGTCTCTGAGGGGGGGCCTGGGGGAGACAGGCAGCAGGAGACCCCAGGAGCTCGGTGCCTCTCGCTGGGGTTGCCAGGAGAGCTCGTCCTGCTGATCTTCAGGGCTGTTTGCAGGTACAAAGAGGCAGAGCATGTGGAATCGTCCAGGCTGCTCTGTGGAAACTGTAAGCCCACAGATGCCTTTCCTCCCTGTCCTCAGTGCCAGAGGCCTTGCAGAATGGGAGTCAGCCCTTGCACAGGTGAGGAGCACTTTGTCACCAGGTGGGCAGCTGCTCCATGTTTCCTGTTGGTGACTCAACAGGGACTGTCTGCAGCCGAAGGCTCTGGGGTGCCTGCAACTTAGAGGCAACCGCGTGGCTCGCACTTGTGCTGTGTCCTCTCTTCACGTCAGCTCCCCTGGTAGCCAGCTTGAAAGCACAAAGATCTTCTTATCGATTGACACTTAGGCAGTCTCTAGAATGTTTCGTCAAGGGATGGGAGCAAGTCTGGACATTGTGCCGGTGGTTGAAGCACGAGGGAAGGACTGTCCAAATGGCCAGTGGGAACTGTCAGCATCAGAAACCTCTGTTTCCACCTAAAACTAGAGCAAGGTCACCGTCTCTGGGGTCTGAAGCCAGGGAGGCAGCAGAGGCAGGAGCTGTTGTAGAGGAAAACCCAGGAGTCAGGGGTCAGGGTCCCTCTGCCATTCCATGTCGTCTGCCTAAAGCAGCCACAACCCAGAGCAGGCTACAGGCACTGTGTCCGCCTTGTGACCCTCCGTGGCAGAGGCTTCCTGTCGCCACCGCTCCAAAACACGCCAGGGAACGAAAGTAAACACAGAAGCCATAACTGGATGAGTTTAATTCCAGAAGGAGAGGCAATAGTTATTGTTTGTGGATGATATCACGATCCTCCTGGAAAACTGGAGAGAAATTTGAGGACAATTACAGTAGAGCAGCTAGTTAAATATACAAACATAAATAGCTTCCTTATGTCCTCATCATAATCCACTGGACAACAAGGCAATAAAACGATTCCTTTCACTAATAAAACGATACATGATCAGCGGAGAAGCGTAAAATATAAGTACGCATTTCTTGAGAAACAAATAGGATCTATATGGAAAAAACCCAAAGGATTTGCCAAGTCCTGTAAAAAGCCAAGGTTTTTTGGTTACATCAGGTTCTTGTTATTCTGAGGATGGGAGGGAAGCCTGCTGGCTGCAGGGAGATGTCGTCGGCATGCCCAGGCTGGGACAGGGATCAGGGGGCCAGCGTGGCTGCAGGAATGAATCTGTCCACAATGGGCAGGGTCTTATTAACTCGGGAGGGATGGCTCCCTCAGTGTGAAGAGCAGATAGCGTGGCTCCAGTGGGGAAGCAGCACCTGATTTCCTCGTAGAGGAGCATCCTGGCGTGGCTATGTGCAGGTGCTGAGAAGGGGAGAACGTTTGGAAGGAGGGTCCAGAGGTCCCAGGGTAGACCAGATGGTGTCTGGCCCAAGGAGTTGGTGAGCATCTGGTGATCAGATGATGTGCTCCCGTGAACAGGTGGATTATATCACCAAGGACACTGGGGAGAATGCTCAACCGTTGCAGATGAATTTATTTCACATTGCACCATGTCCACAAATAAACTCTAAGTGGATCAAAGATTCAAATTTGAAGGCAAAAAAAAAAAAAAACAAAAAACAAAAAGACTGTAAAACAAGAGAAAAATGCATGTTGATATAATCTTGACATGATGGGAAATATCTAAGTGTTGCTCTAGATCAGAAAACATGAGATGGACTATATGAATACATCTTAAGTAATGTTCTGCATAACTAAATATAATACAAAGGTAGCAAACATTATAAATATGGGGAAGGAACTCTTACAACATATGTGTAAAAAATTTGGGGGTGGTGGAGCCCCAGTGTCTACCTGAACACAGATCCGACTGGGCGACATCGATTTCCTGAGCCCCGTGGCAGCTGCGAGTGCCCAGTGATTGAGCTCCATCCGGGGAGTGGTCACTCAGCGGGGGACACAGAGGTTCTTGCAAGAGAGGGAGCAGGCTCGCTGTCCTTCTCTGCTCCGTTGCTTCCTTCTGCTGGGGTCCTAGAAGGTGGATGTGATGGCTGGAGCTCCATATCTGGGCTGGCCCATGAAGCGCTCCTGAATGTGGAAGCCACAGGCAGTGGCGCAGGGAGGTGGGTGGGGGCCAGGCCCCTGGGGACACCGTGCAAGTGGTCAGCTGCCTCTCCTCAGAGCTCTTTCCTTCCACGGGGAGGTAAATTGCCGTGTTGGTGGAGCCACTCACATCTCAGGACCTTCTGACGCTCGCAGAAAACAGGATGACTAACAGTGGTTTAGTATTCTTAAGGCATTTTTTAGACCAGTGGCCACAAAGGAAATCTCTACTGAAAAACAAGCAAAAATCATGAAAAAAAATTCAGAGAATTATAACTGCACAAAACTACCATTCAGAACTACAAAAACTTCAATGTAAAGCGAAACCACTTCTTGAACCAAGTGCGTAAATCATGTGTAAGTGATGATTTCAAGGTCAGGAAAGACCAGGACAGGGCAGTTACTGAGACAGGATCCCGTTGTGAACCCCCAGGAGGGCAGCTTTCAGCAGCAAACCCTCTCCAGAACTGCTTCCTGCTTTATTTTTTTTTCTTTAATAGATAATAAGGTTTATTCATGTTATTTCTTTTTTTTTCTAGAAAAACATTTAATTGCTTTTACATATTTTTTTAATTGGAGTTCAATTTACCAACATATAGCATAAGCTTCCCGCTTTAATCAGCAGTTTTGTTTCTCGTCGTGAGGAGGGGATTTGAGAATGCACCACGATGGCATGTTCGCAGAGCGGTGGGAGTGAGAAGCAACCCAACTGCTGGATACAGGGAGCCAGTTCAATGTCCATTTCTCTGTCCCAGGGAGCACGGAGCTGCTATCACTTTTGCTGTGGAACAGCAGGCGTTGAGATGGGGGATTTTCAACATGGGTCGTGAAGGTATAAATTAAAGGTTGAGACAAGGAGGCTCCCATTTTTGTAATTTCTGCTAAGATATCAGTAAACTGTTCTAAATCTCATCTCCCTTGCTCTGTGCTATAGAAGCACTTGAGCTCTGTTCTCTCGTCCCTTCAAAGCCCAAATGATCAAACTGCTCTCCCATATTAATCATTTCTATCTACCTACGCTGCATTCATGCCTCGGCCCAGGGTGACTGATCTTGTCCCTAACCCACCACTGACACACTGCATGTCTGTCTTTCTGTCTCAAGTGTCTGTTGACCTCTCTGACCACCTGCTCACCCTCGAGCTCTGATGGGGCCTACCAACTGCACAAGGATGACAGCCCGACCTGAAGGTTCGGGCGCCTGCGATGCCGTCCTCTGCCCCAGCACAGTTGAACAAAGATCACCTTGTCTGGGAACATTCAGACTTGGATGCTTCTCAGAGGAGGGAGAGAGGGGAGGTGAGCCTCCAGGCCAGCAACAGAAAGACCAGCAGGTTGGCAGAGGAGGGAGTGAAGCTCAGGATGGAGATTCAGGAAGAAGTGTCCATCTGTGGGTCAGATAGGAGGTGCGCGGAATTAGAGCCAACAGACGGAACAAGTGCGCCTGGAGGGAGAACAGGGAGGAGACCAGGAAACCAGACAGCACAGTTGGTTGGGGAGGACATGGAGGCAGGGAGAGGGACGGGGGCAGAGGCATCAGACTCGGGGGCTCTGGGTAGGGCCTTCAGGAGCAGAGGTGGCGTGGCCCTGCTCAGAGTCACTTGGCTTTTGCGGAGACGTGCATGTGGCCATGAGGCCCAGGGCCCGCACGCACAGCATGGGCATCTTATGAGACAAAGGCACATCCATTTCATAAGCGTTGGGGAATTTTGGGCAAATGTTCCAACTGGTTCATTTTCCCGAGTCCTAGCACCAAATCTGTGTCGTACGATTGAAAACATCTGAGCCATACATTCCAGCGTAGAGGAGCGGGCCTACGAAGTAAAAGAATAATTTCATTGTTATGTAGCTAAGGAAACAGAGGCTCACCATACATTCTCTGGGTTTAAAAAGTAAAAGCCAAAATTTACCATCTTTAGCCTGAATTGTACCAGAGAAGGAAAACCTCCAGAGGCTGGAAACACCCGTGCCCAAACCTGGCTTTGGTGCTGATGATTAAGGCGTAGGGCAAACTACCTGTGAGCGAGTCTGTAGCCCGTCAGGGGTAATGAGTGGCCCCTTGCCAGCATAAATGGGTTTTTGTTACAATAAAACGAGCTAATGAGCACAAGCAGGCTGCAGTCTGTAGGACTTTTTCCAGGGATTTGTGCATTCTAGGAAAATCAGGGCTTTTCTAGGGAAGGAATTTTTGAGACTTTGGGAAAAGCTACTCTGGGACATGGGGGGTGAAGAGCATGGTGTCTCCTCAGACCACATGGTGAATGCTTTGATGCATGAGTATCACCAACGGCAGGAGGTGAGGGTCGCACATCAGTGCTCCGGCCCCTGTGTGCTCTGGAGACCAGAAAAATGCAAAATAGGAACTTCCAGAGCAACTTAGCTCTGCGTATAAATTAAACTAATCAGTCTACATCACATTTGGAAATTAGGACAGAAACCAAACCTGGTCCTGCATCCCAGATAATTTGGGGAGCATGAGTGTCAAGAAAACAATGAATGACGTTAATACTAAACCCACCAGAAAATACAGATGCTGTGAAATATCTTTTCAACATTGAAGCAATAAAAAAAAATCACCTATACTTTTTAAATAAATTTGACACTATGTACATGTGCAAAACCTTGTGGCACGTAAGGGGCATTACATTGAAATTTACAGGAAAAGATACGGTGTAAAGGGTGAGGACAGGTGCTGAGTGACGACTGTTGAACCTGCCAGAAACAGCCTGACAAAGGCTATGGATTGATTAATCTCGCCAAAGGAAGTAGGATCTAATTACGCAAATAGCCAAGTATTGCCTAATACCTAAATAACTTTTATGGATTGTATCGAAGCGTTGTTTCATGCTTTAGTGAAAGTCAAAGCAACAAAACCACTATGAAGTCATGCTGAGGTCTGTACACAGTAGGGAGCCTCCGCATTTTTAGCTCATACACCTTTTTGATAAGGAAATAAAGTAAGAGGAGAAAAAAGCCCCTGACTTCTCTACTTGCTTGATTCTGAGAGACGCCTCTCCCAGCACGGAGAGATACGGGACTTGTCCCCCCGTGAATTGCTTGAGCGTTTTCACTCCCAAAGTTTTACTCGTGGAAATCATATTAAAATTGGTATTTCTAAAAAAAAAAAAAAAAAAAAATTGGTATTTCTACCTTCTCCAATCATGGCTTGTCGCGTAACATCCAATATGCTATTTTGCATTGCGTTTTCCCCTCCAAACATAAACACACGCTGGACTCATGTACCACGTAAATTGCATCTGGATTGTGACCTGAGAACTGTGTGTGTAAGGAATTCCCACATTGCCCATTTTTAGTTCAATGCAGTAATTTTCCAGACATAGCAGAAGACCAGAACAATGACAAATGCAACCAGTCACCTACAACTACCTTCTTTTCCTCCAGCTCTCAGTATCACCCTCACCAGGGCGTTCTTAGGGACTGTGCCAGGTGCCATGTCCACTCTTGGCCTCCAGTCCTCCTTCCTACCTGCCATCCTACCCTTGGTCCTACCCTCGGTCCTACCCTTGGTCCTACCCAAGGTCCTACCCTCGGTCCTACCCTTGGTCCTACCCAAGGTCCTACCCGCGGTCTTACCCTCGGTCCTACCCTTGGTCCTACCCACTGTCCTACCCGCAGTCCTACCTGCCATCCTACCCTCAGTCCTACCCTCGGTCCTACCTGTGGTCCTTCCTGTGGTCCTTCCTGCGGTCCTACCCTTGGTCCTACCCACTGTCCTACCCATCGTCCCACCCACCCACCATTGCTCTTCTCAGCACAGGGCTTGCTGGGTCAGGGCTGTGCATCCCCCCATCAATGTTGCCATGACTGTCCCACTGTAGGTCATCCCTTGAACTGCGTCCAGTGGTGGCTTCGCACCCACAGAGGCCCTACATAAATATACCTCCTCTGGTATGTGCAGTAAGTCAGTACAAAACACACTATATCACCCAATATGATCATTAGGCCCAAGAACAGATTCAAGCTAAATTGCTAAAATGACCGATTATAATATATATCTGGCCTGGAGCGTCTGGGTGGGTCATTCTATTTCATTTTTTTGGTCGTGTGAAACCTTCCATATTTCTAAAGTGAAGATAACCTACGTTTGCATGAAGATAGCCCTGCTTTAACAAACATGGGATCACAGGTTGGCTGCTGGTGATGCTGTGGATTTTGCTGAGATGCAGCCACACGCGCCTTGGGTTCTAGAGCAACAACGGCGCTAAGCCGGCAGGCGCTCTGCAGACACACAGTCACTTGACGTGTCCTTGGAGAGAACACCTTCTGTCCCACGTCCGCTGGGCCAGCCCGCCATGCCACGCTGATGGTCTCGGGGGCGACGGGATCCCTGAACTGAGTTTTCATTACTTCCCCCCAGAGCCTCTCCAAGGGCAGAGCTGGCCGATGGGACCGTGGCCGAGGCCGGGTGACCCCAGATGCAGCCCAGGACCCAGGGGCAGAGGCCAGGGGCTCTGACCGGCTTTCTTACCCGCCCGGCAGATGTAGACACCCACAATAATCTGCCAGGTCCTTGTCTTTCAAGGAGCATGAGTATGTTTGAAATTTCATCAGCACAGCTTTGCTTAATTTGACTTAATTGCCTTAATTTTACCTTAATTTGACTCCAAGTCGTCATGGAATTTTGCCTCCTATTTTTATATTCGAAAACCATCCGTGAGCTGTTTTTCCCATGAAATACAAATTGAGTTAGACACGAATTCGTCCCTAGTTGTAACCACAATGAGGAAATGCGCCGTGGGCTGTGGATTCCGGAAAAGTGAGTGTGCGCGTGGGAAAGGGAGTGCGGGGCGACTGTGTCAGCTCAGCCCTCGCTTGGCAGACTGACCATCTGAGTCCAGCTCCCCCGAAGCCTCCTGATGCAAGGTCACAGGAGGCTCTTGCATTCTCGGGGGCGGCGCAGCCACAGGGGCACAGAGTTTGATCTCCAGTGTTTCTTTGCGAGGGGCGGGAGTGCTGAGCTGTGATGCCCTTGGTGGCTGGATGACCTTTCGCGTGACGCTGCTCACAGGTGCCTAATTTCCCCACTGAGTGCACCTGGGCATCCCACCCCATCTGTCTACACAGCAGGGCAGCAGGGAACCGAATGGACGAGGAGCATCAGGAGCCGTGTGCACTTTCTCTGCACGACGGAGGGACTGCTGGTCCCTGCCTAAGGGTGCAGTGGAGACCCGCAGAACCAGAGCAGAATGCCTAAGGCTACAAATCTGGAAAACAGCAGAAATGATCTTGAAAAATTGTCTCTCGATCCTAAGTTCCATGCTGTTTCTATTACACCGTGTTTACCCTGAATGCGTCTCGGGGGATCTCTGGCAAGTGGTACACTGGGAGGGTCCTTGGTGTCACCTCTTCACTGAGCATTTCACACAGGGCTGAGTGGGTGGGCTTCCAGGATGCAGGGTGGGGAGAGCTGCTCCCGCTCCCACTGCAAGAACAGACCTGGATAATGTGCACAGCGCAGACCTGTTTCGGACCCGGGAAAGAACGGGGGTCACAGTGCAAACAGCCAACAAGGAACTGGAGCCAGACGGGTGCTCGCAGGGGCGCCTGGTCCCTGAGCCTCGCTCCCCTGGCAGGTGTGGCCTATGCCAGAGAAGACGGGAGGAAACTTGAGCTTGGAGTTTGAGGTTGAGACCCAAGGATTCCTGTGCCCACCCGCTTGCATGCTGTTACTCCAGGGACGCCCAGAGAATCCCGAGAGGCCTCCCTGGCATGCTCCATGATGGTGGGGACAGCGGTCGCGCCTCCACAGGGACCCCTCGTCCTCCGTGGACTGGGGAGAGGCAGCAAGTCTGGGCCTGTGGGTGTTTTGGAAATCTATTCATGTGGAAGTAAACCAGCTCAACCCTGGGAAGTCCCAGGACCCTCTGGCCCCAAGTTCCACCCAGATGGGACTCGGGAGCCTCCATGCAGGCCAGGCCAGCTGCCAGCTCTAGATGCCGCCACGCTGAGGCCTGCTGGGACTGCAGATGCGTCTCCCCGCGCCCGCGCCCAGCAGCGGCATGAGGCAGCCCCGCCAGTGGTGTCTCCGTAGAGGGCGCGAGGGGGAGGCCCCGCTCTTGAGGACGTGGACAGGAACTCCCCATGAGAAGCCCAGAAGAAGAAAAAGTGTGCTCACGTCCAAGCATCAAAACCATTGATTTCATTACCTGTGTCCTGAACAAAACACACCGCTGTCAACCAACTATTACGGGCTGCAGGGACAGAGCTACCACCAGCACCAGGCTCCGACTTGGAGGTGCTGGAGCAAGCAGTGACCCTAAATGTGCATGCTCCTCACCTCGGGGCTTCCAGCAGATGGACATGCGAGCATCCGGGGTGGTGACACCCCTGTCCCCGGGGCGGGCAGCAGGGAGGGAGACCCGTCCAAGGCTTAGGTGCCTGCAGCAGCGCTGCCCAAGGCTGCACCCACCTCAAGGAGGAGAACCTCATCTCCCTGAGAGCGCGGGGGACGTTCTCCAGGTGGGTCACACCAGAGACCACAGAACCCACACGGGGTGCGTCCTCCGATGGCAACACAATTAAGCTGGAATCGTGAGGAATCAATAACAAAACAGTATCTGGGAGACACTGAGTATTTTCAGAGTGTTACCCGTGGGTTAAGGAGGAGGGCTCATGAGAAATGTAAAAAATTAAATAAATGAAAAATGAAAATACCAGAAACCAAAACGCGGATGAAAGAAATTTTTTTATTTCATTTATTTATCCATGAGAGACACAGAGAGAGGCAGAGACACAGGCAGAGAGAGAAGCAGGCTCCACGCAGGGAGCCCGATGCGGGACTCGATCCCAGGACCCCGGAATCATGCCCTGGGCCAAAGGCGGCGCTAAACCGCTGAGCCCCCTGGGGTGCCGTGGCTCAGACTTTTGCTCCCTGTTGCATGGAGAGGAAGACCACTCTCGGTGCCGCTGGCCACGCTGAGCTTCGGTGAGCCCGACAGGAATGCGAAGAGGTGTCGCCGTGTGTACGAGTTTGTTTTGAGCTTCCCTCCGTGGCTTCGTCGGGACCATGTCTAGCAGAGCATACATAGGAAAGTCGCGGGAGGTGCTCTTTGCACATCCCTGGTTGGGCCGACTCTGGGCTCTACGTCCCTGCAGGAGTCTGTGAACCCTGTGAAGGAGCTGTTTCTAACCAGTGTCTTCCTTGTGCTAAATGCTCATAAGCGAACATCCCGAGTGGGGACGGAGTGGCCTCCTCTGCAGGCCTCGACAGAGCCGTGGGTGATGTTTGCATTGACTGATAAATATCGAATCGGGACTAGCACAGACTCCCCGCCCTGTGAGCTGCGGCTGAGTACGCGGAAGGGTGACTCACTGGCACACCAGAAGGGTTAGCCCTCCGGGGGAAGCGGGTGAAAGAGCAGGGTGTGAGAGCCCGGGAGGTGAGTCAGCGAGAAATCACAGCCCTGATGTCACCCAGGCTTCTGAGGAGTTCCCCTCGGTTATCACGACCCCCTCCAGGGAGACGCGCCGACCGTACCGTCGACTGCTTCACGGGTGGAGGGTGGCCGCGGCCGGGACTCTTGGGGGCTTGGGGGGAATATTTACGGAACAGCTGCGGCGTGGAAGATGCGCAGGATACAAAGATCTTTCCTTCAGGGCTTGAAAGTCTGGAGGAGAAGAAGAATGCTTGAGCAGCTAATTACCGCCCATGCCAGACATCGGAGTAATGCTCACGATGCCGTGAGAGAAGCGGAGTTGAATAATTGATTACGGGGATTACGGGGATTACGAGGGCAGGACAGTCGGGGATATTTATAAATGGGAGATGAAAGTGGATTGAATTATTTGGAAATGCATGACTTCACAGTCACGTGTGGGAATTAGGGGCATTCCAGGTATCAGTAAAGAATAAAAAAATTCAAAAAAAAAATAAAAAAAATAAAAAGAATCAAAAAAATTCAAAAAGTGTAAAGAAATAACCTCCCTGGAAGTCTCTTGGGAGTGTTGGGATCTCCCTGTAGCCTGGAAGGGGGCTCCAGGAGGTGGGTGTTTCAGCGTACTTCCAAGAGGACCCCCAACGATCACCGCCCAGGGGGTCTGTGCGGGTGGTAACGGGGTCTAGAAGTCTCCTCCAACAGGGTCTCCGTCACCTTCTTGGTTTTCCTGCCCTGATGAGGCACGCTGCGTGCCAGATGGACCCACGTGCCAGGAGCCGAGGGCAGTGTCAGGCACCAGCATGGAAGTGGGTCTTACCAACAACCCATGAGCTCGGAGGTGGGTCCCTCCCACGTGCAACCTTCGGACCGCGGCTGCTGCACCAGCCCCTGTACCAGACCCGGACCTCGGGTATGTTCGTCCCGGGGACTGTGGTCTTCCCAGGGGGCAGGACTTCCAATGTTGTGACTGGTACTGTCCCAGGAAAACCATTCCAGAGGCTTCCCACGCTAAAACAGGGGAAGCTGCAGACCACCCTTGTGGGTGGTTCACCCTGTGCAGAGGCCTGAGTCCGGGGACGCGAGCGGTGACACTGCCGCAGCCCCCCAGCTCGGCCAACGCGTGTGAGGCTCTCTTGGCGGCAAGGCCCTATGGCTTCCAATCACTCACTGTCACCATGGATCCTCACACTGAGTGCACGGCGTGTGCCGCATGTGGGCCGTGGGCTCCGTCTTTCAAGTAATCCAACTTCCTCCAAGGTGCATGCATTTTGGTGTTTTGCAATTGGAGAAGTGAGGCTCAGCAGTGTGGAGCACCACGTGGTCACCCGGTGGTTGGTGGGGTAGGGATTTGGACCTCAATTTGTCGGCAGCAAGAGGACGGGAGGGTCAGACATTAGGACCGACGACGTTTGCAGGTGTTGAGCCATGACTCACGTTTTCACGGAGACCCCAAGTGTCCTTACTGTAGAGATCGCACATGGAGGCTGATGCTCATCTTTTCTCCATTATTAGCTGAATGTATTCATGTCCTCGTTAAGGAAACAAAGCACGATGAGGGGTCCGTGGCCAAGTCAGATGTAAAACTGTGGGGCCGAGTGTGCCCCTCAGAGGGCTGCCGAGCAGCGCGTGGTGGGAGGTGCTGGGAGCTGGGAGGTGAAACCTCCCCAGGGGACGCAGCCGTCCCGTGCGACACCAGCAGCGTTAACGTGGCCAGGCTGCAGCTGAATTAAGGAAAACGGAAAGAATCAGCACATACGTGCAGTTGGAACAGACGTGAGATGTGTGCGGAGCCCGAATGACAGGAAAAAAGGCAAACTTCCCGGTGTGCTCCCAATCCCGTCGCAAGGGTGAATTTGATAACAGAATAAAATTCTTGTGAGAATATGCTCACACGAAGAATATAAAGGAGTGGAATGCAAATAACGATGTGATCACACGTTTCATCTCACAACAGCGGCATTTAAGAATTTTTATAATATTTTGTGTTACTTTCAACGGAAATCTAAAACGTATCTGACGTGGCAATTCCACTAGTTTTGATTTATCAATTTCATGCGCGAAGGGCACAGACTTGGGAAGTTCTCTTCGGAATGGAAGAAAGCTAGTGACAACCCGACGGGATGTGCTAGGGAGCTGGAAAGTCACCGTGATGCGCGCACGGCGGGGTCACCCACACGGATGCCGGGAGGGGTGAGGCAAGCTGACCGTGCTCACGTGGCCACAGCCACCGGGAATATGTATTTCGCTTCTTTGTTGAAATATATGTGACATGTAACATTGCATAAATTTTTTAGAATATTTTTTATTTATTTATTTGAGAGAGAGAGAGAAAGAGAGAGCAAGCACGAGTGGGGGGAGATGCAGAGGCAGAGGGAGAAGCAGCCTCCCCGCTGAGCAGGACTCGATCCCAGGACCTTGGGATCATGACCTGAGCTGAAGGCAGACTCTCAATCGACTGAGCCCCCCGGGCGCCCCAACATCGTGTAAATTCAAAGTTCACAGTGTCTTAATTTGATATGTTTATCTACGTTAATACGATTGCTACCAGAGCGAAAAATAGAAGCCCTTATCACATTATAAAATGATCAATATCTTTAAAAGCGGGGTATCTGCATGTGTTTGCGAGGATCTGGTAATATTTTTTTTAAAAAAGTCGATACAAAGGTGGAGCGAGCGTTGGAGGCAGAAAGACAGATGCAGGCACAGGTGGGATGGAGCTGGAGGGCATGCAGCAGGTGAGGGACCCCAGCACACAGGTGCACAGAAGCTGTAGGGGTTGAGCAAGGGCTCTCGGGGGCAGGCCCGCCGGGGACTGAATGTCACCCAGATTGACACACGCTTTATTTTATTTTATTTATTTTATTTTATTTTATTTTATTTTATTTATTTTATCTTATTTTATTTTATTTTGTTATTTTTTATTTTATTTTATTTTATTTATTTAATTTATTCATTTATTTTTAAGGTTTTATTTATTTATTCATGAGAGACACAGAGGCAGAGACACAGGCAGAGGGAGACACAGGCCCCATGCAGGGAGCCCAATGCAGGACTCGATCCTGGACCCCCAGGGTCACGCCCTGGGTCCCCCGGGCTGCCTCGCTTTGTCTTTAAATTAGGAAATATTTCAACGCACATCAGAGCATCGTAGGATAAACGCCATCACTCACCATCGACGTGACACGGCAGGACCTCGCCCTGCGTGGTCTTCAATCACCGCTCCTCCCTCTCCTTTCTGGAAGGAACCACAGCCTGGAAGGGTGCCGATGACGTGTACACGGACGGTGCACACGTGTGAACCTGTGAGGGTCCCGTCGTCGTGCTGTGCAGAGAGCCGCGGGCAGCTCGGCCCCGCACCTGCCTCTGCTGCTCAGCAGCCCCACCCCTGCTCAGGAGCTTCCGTCCCGTTACTCTATGCTTCTTCTTCTCCCTTGCTGCTTTTTCCTTCTGTGTCCACCCTTTTTCCTTCCCATACTTGCATTTCTAGTGCATCCATCAGCTCCTGCCGCCCCCCCTTCGGATCCATCCTGTTCGTGGCCGCAGACATTGTCCAGCCCGCGTCCTTACGTCTTTCCAGGGGAAAGGCGCAGGGGGCCTCCTCGTTCTCTCGGTTCTCTCTCTCTGACCTACACCTCCTCGGTTTACAGAAGGGCTGCCCGTGCTCCACACTTGTACCTACGCTTTCTCTCGTATTTTGTCCTGTGTTCATGAAGCAGCATCCCTGGAGCTCCCCCGCCGTGGCCCGCTGCTCGCCAAGGCTGGCGGGGTCGCGGCTGCTCATCCTTGGACCGGGCACGTGGATCTGTGTCTATGCTGTGCCTCGTGCTGGGTTTCTACCCCTGTGGGTGAGGGCTCCAGCCTTTGAAAATTTGCACGTGGTCTGCTACCGTCTTGGGAAGGCAGGAGCCTTTTCATGTTGCAAAACCTTATTGCTCAGAATAATATCTCATTAAGCTAATTTCTAACTTTTATATATCAATTTTTTTTTGCATAAACTGTAAGAACTCACGTGTTTTTTCTCTTTAATCTCGACATGGTGGACGGACCTGGAGGTCTCCTGGCATGCTGGGGACCAACTCAGCAGGGACGCTGACCGGATACACACAGGGTCCCACAGGCGGCTGAGTTCCGCTACAACTCTCAGGATGAGGCCATCCCGTCCCGTGATTGATGGGCTGCGTTCCTTCCTTTCCACACACTCGACTCTGGACATTGTAATTGCACCACCTTCGTGCAAGGTGCAATTATTTTGGGGGTTTTTCTTTTGTTCTTTTTTTTTTGTCTTTAAAAAGGCCTGTGCATGTTCAGAATTTTATGTCCTTGCATTTTTTTAAAGATTTTATTTTTATTTATTCATGATAGAATAAATAAAATTCTGTTTATTTAGAATTTTAAATAAAAATGGGGGGCAGAGACACAGGCAGAGGGAGAAGCAGACTCCATGCCGGGAGCCTGACGTGGGACTCGATCCCGGATCTCCAGGATCACGCCCTGGGCCAAAGGCAGGTGCTAACCGCTGGGCCACCCAGAGGTCCCTTGTCCTTGCACCTTTGATACGACTCACTCGGTCGGTGTGTTTCTGCGGTTGCCTTCAGTGGCCTTTCAGGGAATTGCATGGCTGTTGGTTCCGCCGTGGGTTTTCCGTGTCACCTCCAGCGAGTCTTTGAAGTTATATTTCCGGAGGAAATTGTCCAATCTGTTCACCTACAAGGGCATTGCAGGCTGCCGGTGGTCCCCAAGACTACAGGGCCCCCTTCCTGCCTGCTGCTCTGTGCCACGCACTGCACCATGGCCGTACACGGGGCTCGGCTGGAGGAGCCCAGCGGTGGCAGGGTGCTCCCTCCTGCCCGCCTGTTGTGTCATTATCACTCCTGTTGGCTTTCTTGCTGTTACTATTGGTTTTATTGGCTGTCTTGGTGTTATTACTGGTTTAATTTACGGCGGGTGTGTTCACAGTCCGAGGAGCAGAGGCAGGTGCGCTGCGCAAGCAGTCCGCTGGGCAGGGCCCCGTCCGCGGGCAGGTGGCCTGGCTGGCAGCTCCTTTCTGCAGAGAGGCGTCGGGGGCAGCATCTAACGGGCTGGCCGAGCATCCACACGCGCCGCAGCGACCGCCCATCCCAGGGCCGGGGGCTCCCCTCTCTTCTGCGGAGATGTAGCAGCTGCCTCCAGCACCTCCCGATGGCCTCTCCGGCACGTGTGAGTGTTGCATGTGCTCACTTCACCGCGTTTTTCGGAGGCTGCGGCCTCACGGATCGAGAGCTACACCCCCTCCCCGACGAGTAAGGCCCGCAGCAAACCCTAACTTTGATCCTAAAGAGCCAGCTGCGTGGTCCTCCGAGCCTATCGCCGGGCCCAGACACACACGAACGGAGGACTGTGTTACACACGCGGTGAGTTCGGCAACAGCCGGGCTGTCATTGATTATTTTTCGACACCATGTTTTTTTAACGTCGTTATTCTGGTGCAAGATATGTCGGAACAAGTGACTGGGCTAATTTTATTGGCAAGATCAGAGGGAAATCTCCCCACGTTGGTGAGAGATAAAGTTCCGCATCAAAACACGGTTATAAATGGGGTGCTACTGGGTGTTATTCTATATGTTGCCAAATTGAACAGCAATAAAAAATAAATTAAAAAAATAAAATTAAATTTAAAAATGGGGTGCTAACTGTCAGTGCACTTGGATTTGCTCAGGGAGCAAGAACTAACCCACGGTTTGCAAAGTCAGGAGCATTTCCACAGAAGTCGTCCTTTGCTCTTTGTCTCTCCGCCCATTGCCCGCTGCCCAATGCACCTGTACTGCCTCTCCTGCGTCTTTCGTTCATCATGTTGTTCAATGTGATGATGTCGAAATCTAAAAACCCCGAGCTGTGACAGTTGACTTGCCTCGTAGATGTTGTCACTTTGCATTGTTTTGAAAGACCTCTTTTTTCAGCGACGCTAAGCATATCCCGAGTGGGGACCACCTGTGCAGCTCGAGGGTCCTTTTGATAGAACAACACTGTCACCTAGTGGCACCTGCTATGGAAGGAAGCATCTCCCAGCGGGAGCCCCGCGTGGAGCGCAGGTCCCCCCCACTCACCAGTGGTCCTCGGGCTCCGGTAGTTGTAGTTGCCGTCCTCAAGAACCATCGGGGAGGGTAAAATAGTACGTTGACTTCCAAGAACGCAGGCGCCGGTGTGTGGATTTAACGTCTGCAGAACGGCTGGTGGTAGGAAACCAGCTGATGACACGGTCAACGGTCTACACCATCTTGTCTAACCCCGTTAGGTACCCAGTAGATACTGGAAGGGCAACCCTCAAACCAGACCAATTTGCCCATCCTAGAAGCACGGAGGACCTGGCAAGATGGTGAGACGTTAATCAATTCATGCATTCAAACCCGTTGACATGCGTCTTCCCTGTGCTGTGAGGCACTGGGGCTGGTGGGGCAAGAAGACAGGGCCCCAGAGCACCCTCGGGCTCCGCGGCTGGAGGAGGCTTCCTGAGTCCGCGACGCTGGACCACTGAGGGTCACAGGAAGGGTGGGTGGACGGCCGGGGACGCGGGGGACGGCCCTCCCTGGCCGGCTGGACGAGGTGGTGGCTTCAACCCTCCTCCAGCTCCCACCATTCTGGGACGTTCTTCTCTACGCCGAGGGCAGTGCGGCCTTCACGCTGCATATTCCAGGATCACAGAAATGCCAGACGTCGGTTCTGTTACCAGATCATGGGAAGTTCATGACGTTCCCATGAACTTATGAGGTGGGAAAAAGTCGTCGTCGTTGGAGAGAACTCTGTTCTGCACGGCTCCTGTCATAGCGGCGCGGTGGCTTCCTGGGAAGATGGGGCCAGTCTGGGAGGTCGAGGGTTGTCAGAGGCAGACGGACGTCCTGCGGGGACGGATTGACACTGGGGTCGGGTTTCCGTGTTCTAGGGCCCCCGGCGTTCTCCTGTGCCTGGTTTCTTGCACTGGCGTGACGGCCGTGAGCTTCGTGGATGTCATCTTAGGGCCTAGTTCGCTCATTCTGTTCCGGGTCAGCATGGCATGTTTGCGCACCTGCTTTTTTTGTTTTAATATTTTATTTATGTATTTAGGGACGCCTGGGTGTCTCAGTGGTTGAGCGTTTGCCTTTGGCCCAGGGCATGATCCTGGGACTCTGGGATCGAGTCCTACATCAGGATCCCTGCAAGGAGCCTGCTTCTCCCTCTGCCTGTGTCTCTGCCTCTCTCTGTGTGTCTCTCATGAATAAATAAATAAAATCTTAAATAAAATAAAATAAAATGTTTTATTTATGTATTTACGAGAGAGCGAGAGAACGAGCATGGGCAGAGGGAGAGCAGACTCGCTGCTGATCCCAGGACCTGGAGATCATGACCTGAGCCCCCCAGGCGCCCCGTCCACCTGCTTGCGAGGGACATTTGGTTGCTCTGACCTGGGGCTGCCGTGAATAGTCTTGTGAGACGTACTTTGATGAGGAGAAGTGTGCATTCCTAGTGGGTGTGTGACGAGCGCACCTGGCAGACCTCATGGCGCGTGTGTACTCACCCCTACACGTGGCGAGAAGCTTCTGTGCTGGTATTCATCCCACCAGGTGCATGAGCCCTTGGCCAACCCAGGTCTTCATCATTCTTACTTTAGCTCCTGGGCTGCATGTGTACCTCGGGTTTGTGGGTTTGGGTACAGGCCCCTGCTGACTGACGAGACCCAGCCCCTTTCCTGTGTGTATCCGCCCCTGGACGTCCTCTCCTGACGGGTCATGGCTCGGGGTGCTGCGGCCCCTGGAACTGGTCACGAGCCTGGGCCTCCAGCGAGCCCACAGCTGCATCCTACAGGGCGTCTGGGGTGAGGAGCAGCCTTGGGGCTGCCAGGAATCCGACACACTGGCCAAGAAAGGGGTTGCCACCGCCAAGAAGGAACAAATCTCTGCATGGTGGAAATGTTCACCGTGTGACTCTCAGCTCACAGACACACATCACCCAGTAAGGAAGAAAAAAAAAAATCCCAAAGAACAGGACCAGGAGCCTTCTGAGCATGTAGCCCAGCCCAGGGTAAGAACCGTCCTCGGGACCTTGGCGGCAAGGCCGTCCCCACCCGGGCTGCATGCAGCTTGGTTCACACGAAGGCCACCCCCAGGGAGGGGGGGTAGCTAAAGAGAAACCTAGGAGGATGAGCAGCGACTTGGGAGATGGAATGTATGCTCACGTGCCTGGTCCTGGGAGGGCCCGGCCAACACCCTGCAGATTGGTGCCTCCGTGTCCTCGCTCACGACGTCCCCTCCACCCGAGACGCCGTCAGCGGCAGGAAGCTGGCAAAAGTGAGCAGCGGGGCGTGCAGCCAGTTCCCGACACGTGAGGCTCCGAGGGGAGGGCCGGCCCCGCTCGGGGTAGCACCAGGCAGGCGTCCCGGCTCGCTCGCGCTCTCCGTAGGTTCGGGTGCCATGTGGCTAAGTCTACCGAGGGCGGCACACCACCAGGCACTGGGCCCTGCAGCTCGGACGTCTGTCTTCTCACCTACTTTTTATTTTGAGAAATTCAAATTTTTCAGAAAAGCCTAAAGGCTGCTACAGTAAATGTCTATACAGTTCTCATCAAAATTCACTGTTTGAAATTGCCTAATTGCCGTCGAATCCTGTGGCTGCTGGAACGTCCTCACTGCAGAGCAGCCCCCGGGTCCAGGCGGCTCCCGTGCAGACCACGCCAGCAGGGGGGCCGGGGGCCCTTCCAGAAGGTTCTCGGGAGGCACACTCCAGCTCAACTTCCCCTCACGTCACATCAAGAGGCACATGGCCTTTGCACTGACGAGTCTGTGTGAGCCTGGGTTTGTCATTCGACGAGGGCGCTGTGAGTCGCCCAGGGGGGCGAGGCTCCATCTTCCTTGCAGTGGAGACACCGGCTGGGAGCATTTCTTGGAGGGGATGTAGATAACCCATTTCTCCAGGACTTGGCCCTCGGTGATTGAGCAGAGGCTGGAGATCCCTGCCCCAGCCCGAAGCTACCTTGGTGGCTGGCAGTGGGTTTTCCCTTTTTTTTTTAATTTAAAGAATATTTCCTATTTTAAAAAAGATTTTATTTATTCATTCATGAGAGACACACACAGAGAAAGAGGCAGAGACATAGGCAGAGGGAGAAGCAGGCTCCACACAGGGAGCCCGACGTTGGCCTCGATCCTGGGACGTGGGATCAGGACCTGAGCTGAAGGCTTCGCTCAACTGCAGAGCCACCCGGGCATCCCTGGCAGTGGGTTTTCTGACTGTGCCTTTACTTTATTTTATTTTGTTTTATTTTATTTTATTTTATTTTATTATTTTATTTCATTTCATTTCATTTTATTTATTTTGTTTTATTTCATTTCATTTCATTTCATTGTATTTTATTTTATTTTATTTTATTTATTTTATTTTATTTTATTTTATTTTATTTTATTTTATTTTATTTTATTTTATTTTATTTTATTTTATTTTTTTAATCGTGCCTTTCCTCTGCATGTGCCCAGCAGCTTTGTAGGGAAGGATGTGAGGCCGCAGGGTCGGCTCGGGCTCCAGCAACGTTCTTACCTTCAGCAGCTCCCGGCAACGCTAAACCGTGAGCAGGAGCCGGCCCCGCAGCCCCGTTGGCCCCGGTTATGCTGCCAGCATTTCCTCACCTTCCTTAGCCCTTTGCTTGACGTTTCCGAGCCCTAGATAAGGAATGTGCTACTTCCCCAGAGTCTGGACCCGGTGCGCCCATGGCCGAGAGCACCTTGCAGCTTCTTGGCCTTGCCGTGGGCAGAGCCCAGGAAAACACTTGCAAGCCAGCAGGAGGCAAACCAGAGGTCCGAGCAGATGCCACCACCTGTTTGGACCCCTCCGGGCCCCCCTGCGTCTTTCCTCGTGGCGCATCTCTGCAGTTCTCTGCGTGGGAAGCCTCCCACGCCCCTGTGTCCCTGGTGGCTCTTTGCCGGTGCCTCGGCGAGCTTCAGATTCACCACCAATGACCCCTCTCAGCGGTTGCTGCACGGTTCCTGACGCTTGGGCCACTCCTAGACTTTCCACCTGTGACCCTGGCTTCTATCGGAGAGGCCGGGGCAGCCACCCAATGTGGAGCCGTGTGGAGGGGGCCGGAGCTCCCAGGTGGGGGTCCTGACACGGGGCTGGTGACGAAGGCCTCAGCACGCAGGACCCCTGTCGAGCCCCCAGCCTGCTCCCTGGCCTGACAGCTCCCTGGGCTGCCGTCCCACGTGGTGGCCGTGGTCGCGGCAGTAGTCCAGGACACACGTCAGCACTTTGGGACGCAGAGGGCATCAACGGCCCTGGGCACATTGACACAGACCCAGGTACAGGAGCATGCAGCGACATCCTCATGCCAGGAACGCTCTCTCCCAATGAGTTTAGAGAAAACATGTTTCTTCCTAGAAAACTGTGGCTGAACGGAATGTCATCCCCAGTGAAAAAGGACAACGAGGCCATATGACCATCTGCAACCCACTGTGAGGGGACGAGTGCCATTTTGCCTCAAGGGGGAAGCATGTCCTTGGCTCCTGGGCCCAAGGCCGCAAGCCTGCGGGCGGTGCCAGCCTGATACGCAGAGCTGCCTGCGGGAGTCCCAGTCTGCTGTGGACGCTGGGCGGCTCCACGCTCCTGCCCGGGGAGACGGTCCCTGACGGAGTCCAGCAGCCCAACCCGATTCCGCTTCCATCTGTGGCTCTCCGTGTGCGCTGACAGCTTTTTAAAATTCACATGCAAAATTATCTCTACGTACAAACTCCGGTGTGTTGATCCGCACAAGGTGCGGCCCTCGCATCCCCCACGTCCTCTTCAGCATCCCTGATGATCGGGTTCCCATCGGCCTGTGTCTGAGTGGCTCGTTCGCGTGGGCTCTGTGCCGCCCGGTGCGGACCCTCCCACGCTCAGTCCCCAGCCGCCCATGCCCCTCTGTGAGCGAAAGTCTGTGCCGAACCAACCTGGAGTGCAGGCATCGCGTCTCGGGTTCCCACGCCATACTGGGCTCTGTACCAGGGAATCGTCCAGAACAGGACAAAGCTCCCAGCCGCTAACAAACACACAACAGCAATTGTCCCTGTTGAAGTGTGCGCTGCGTGCAACCGCTTCTCAAATCGAAAATATTTACTCCTTCTGCTCGGTGATTTCCATGGTCCCCGGAGTCACTCCCGCTGGAAACAGGTGTCAACAGGCAAAGGCAGAGAGGCGTGAACATGTGTAGGCAGAGAGCGCGAGTCCCATCCAGGCCCCGACTTCGCGATCCCAGGGCGGAGAGCAGTGAGCATTTTAACCGGCTGTCTACAGGAGGCTGGTGTCTGGTGCTGTCAGAGACACAGGGGAGCTTCTGGTGGGCGACCTAACCTCATCCTGCAAGCAGCGGTGTCCGTGGCCCCCGCCTGCCCCGCGTGTGACCAGTGCCGTGTGCCCCAACTCCCCGGACAGCGTGAGTGCAGATAGGTGTGCAGATGCCTGCGGGATGGACAATTACCCTCATTTTGCAGTGAAACCAAGTGAAGCAAGGGGCGCCTGGGTGGTTCAGTCATTAGGTGTGTGTCTGTGATTTTGGCTCGGTCATGATCCCGGGGTCTTGGGATCGAGTCCCGCGTTGGGGCCTGTGCTCGGTGGGGAGTCTGTTTCTCCCTCTCCCTCTGCTGCCCCCTCTCCTCTCTTTCTCTCTCAAATAAATAAATAAAATCTTAAAAAAAACCAAAACTAAGTGAAGCGATGAATGCCTCCGCACCTCACTCTCCTCACCTACAACATTTTTATTAATTAAAAACAATATAATGCAATTTTACACTATCCAGAGGAATACAGTAACCTGCATTCTTCCCGGCACCCCATGGGCAGCCTCTGCAGAGACAGAGAAGTCCGCCTGCTGTCGGCGGCGCCCAGGCCCTGCCCGCCCAGCTCCCCACGCTGCTCCACAGCTTCGTTCACTCTTCTCCTTGTTCTGCCCCCCGCCCGCCACCCCCTCCCCCTGTTGGCCCGTCCCCTGCTTTCCCTCCTGCCGACTGTTCCACGCAGCCTCTGAGCTCCTGCAGGACACAGCCTGGGCCCGGCTGGGCTTACAGCAGGTCAGCGCGAGACAACACCTACACGGGTCCCTGAGAAAATCAGCGTGTTGGGATACTGACATCTGAGGACAAGTTTCTAGAAGAATCTTTGAGTCCACGCTGGGAGGCGGCCGGCCCCCGGGCCTGAGAGTAGGGACAGAAGGGGGCTCACAGGCTGGATGAGAAAGAAGGATTTTCAGGGCCTTGGAATCACACAAAGAAGCGCTAGAGGCTCATCTCGGCACCGCCACTGCCGCAGGTTCCATGCCCCAGAGGGAACTTCTCCTGCTAGCGCGATGCCTCGTGCTGCACTTCCACTCCATCTCTCTCGTCTCTGTTTCCGTTAGAACATGATAACAAATTGCATTCCTCAAGTTACCTGGTGGATGCAGTGATACATTGCCTGCAACTTCTGCCTGCAAATGTCAGTCCTTGACTCAGTGGCTCCTTATTTCATCGGTCAACTAACAACAGTGCTTTCATTTATTTATCACACCTCTAGCCACATTCATTAACTATCTGCTGTTAGGAACTGTGCTGCAGCGAACATCCTCCCACCGCTCCGCCCGTGTGCTCACACTATTTCTAGACTCGCAGATGTGGAGAAAGGGCCCTGTGGGTTCTAGATTGTACTTTTCATCTGGCTGCAAAATTACTTTCCAATTTATATTAGCACCAGAGCATGACGTTTTCCGCGTTTTGCTCGTTCCTCTCCGCCCACACCCCTGTGGGCATGCCATGGCATTCGGTTCTGGTGTTAGGAAGTTCTGCAACTTTTCATGCATTCTGCCAACTGTTTGCATGTCCATCCGATGGAGTCGTGATTGGTAATCCTGCTACGTACGCCTGCATGCGTGAGTGCATGTGTGTGTGCGTGTGTGTGCACGCTATTGCAGGCCGGTATTGCCGTCCCCTGTGACTGTTCCCTGACTACTCTTCCACTCGTGCAGGCACTCGTGCAGGAGCCAGAGGCAAGGGTGACCAGACCCCGGCTTCCATGAGGACTGCTCGGCTGGGCTGCCGGGCTCAGGAGCTGGTGACCCGGTCAGAACCAGGGTTTAGTGACCCCACGCTCCTCGTCTGCAGTGGCCGTGGGCAGACATCCTTGAAGGGCAGAGACTCTAAGATGACCGGGAGGCTGGATGCTTGGCAGCATCAGGACGTCTCTGGAGGGGCCGGGCTCAGGGCGGATGCGGATGTGCAGTAGTCGTTCAGTGGCGCAGAGCCTGTGCATAAGGTGTTTGAGGTGGGGATGCACCCCGAGGTGCTGGAGCAGCAGGAGAGGCTGGAGACGGGTGGGGGCAGACTGCCACTTAGAGAGGCGGGGACCACGTAGCTAGCGCACCCCCTTAGTGGGGGAGGGCGGAGAGCCAGGGTGGCGTAGTCTTCGCGGGTGTGCTGTTTGCCCAGGGCAGGGGCTGCAGGCCTGAGCCGGGCGTCTCTGCTGAATCCCCCTGTGTTCACATGTTGAAACCTCAATCCTCAAAGGCCATAGTACTAGCAGGTGGGTCCTTCGAGAGGAGATTAGGTTATGAGGGTAGAGCCCTTGTAATGAAACTCGTGGGCTTATAACAGGGACCCCAGCCCGCTCCCCCAGTCTTCTGCCTTGTGACGACACAGCAGGAATATGTCCCTCTGTCTGTGGACCAGGAAGACGGCCCCTGGACATCCAGGCTCCCAGACACCAAGAAGTAAAGTCTGTTGTGTTAGCCACCCCATCAGCCCCAGTGGACTGGCAAAGCTCTAGCCTACTTTTCCACGGTAATGAACATGAATGGAAATTTCCAGATGGCAGGAACCTATGGCTACCTTACATTTCACTGTTTTTCTGGCAAATGACACAATTCCAAGAATACTCATTTTTTAAAATGAGTAAATAAAGGAAAGAGAGTAAAGTAGGCAGAGGTCTTGGTATAATCTCGACTTCACGGTGGCAGGTACAGATCTGAATTTGTGCAGCTGCTGTAGGGTTTTCCAGGCAAGCTTAGAGAGGCCAGGCTGTTTTATGCCAAAGGCAGAGTGTGGTGTCCCGGGCGTGTATGCACAGGGATTAAATTCGTGCCCAGGCATAAAATCCAGGGAGTATGGCACCTACATTCTGTTGGCAAGCCACGGCAGGCAGCCTGGTAGGACCAAGGGGCCACCCTCTGGAAGCAGCAGAGGAGTGGGCAGCGTGATGGGCCCTTGGCACCTGCTGTCCTCACAGCCCTGGCTGCCGTGCCGCTGGCACACCCAGGACCCTTTGCCTCTTCTGGGGACACTGCACGTGCCCCCAAGGAGCGTGTTTAAGGAGTCACGAGGGAATATCCATGCATTTAGCTTTGTGGAGTTAGAAACAATTGCACAGTGCAGAAAATACAACAATCTTGCAATTTGGGATATTCTTAGTATTTAAAAGGCCTTATAAGGGCAGCCCCAGTGGCTCAGTGGTTTAGCGCCGTCTTCAGCTCAGGGCCTGATCCTGGAGTCCTGGGATCGAGTCCTGTGTCGGGCTCCCTGCATGGAGCCTGCTTCTCTCTCTACCTATGTCTCTGCCTCTCCCTCTCTGTGTCTCTCATGAATAAATAAATAAAATCTTTTAAAAAATAAAAATAAAAGGCCTTACAAATAAAAGCAAAAGCAATCACATTAATCAACTGTATTATGTTAACTCATAGTTCTATTAATAATCATTAAAATTGTATGAGGAATACATTAATAAACATGAAAATGATAGTATTCCCCCCCCCCCACTGTGATATTGTCAAAGAATATAAGGAAAGTAAGGGTGAGGAGTTACCCAGACTGTCAGAGACTTGGGACTTTCTGACGGGGGTGTGGGGTCAGACAAGGCTTGTTGTCCAGCAAAGGGGTTTCCGGGCAGGGTCCCTGAGCAACAGAGAGAGACAGAGACAGAGACAGAGACCCAGGCAGAGGGAGAAGCAGGCTCCATGCAGGGAGCCCGACGCGGGACTCGATCCCGGGACCCCGGAGTCACGGCCTGGGTCAAAGGCAGGTGCTAAACCGCTGAGCCCCCCAGGGATCCCCAGACTCTGCAGTCTTAACCAATGTTCCCGCTTCAGAGGCAGGTGATGCTCTAAGGACCGCGATGCTAGCGGCTCACGGAATGCACGTGAGCATCGTCCTACAGTCCTACAGTCTGCGGGGGAGCAGGGACCAGGGAGAAGGATGCCCGGGATGGGGCTCTGAGGGGTGCAGACGCTGCCTGATGCGACTCATACGAGGTGCCCCTGCTTGGCTGCCCCCGCGTCCTCTGCTGTCAGGGCCCCAGGCCCCTCTGGACCATGACAGCCCAGTTTTTGTATGGACTTTGACGGTGCATCCTTGGCCCTTGATCAATGGGCAGGAGCCAGGAACTCCTCACAACGGAGTTTGCATCTGGGGTGTCAGCTCACGTGACCTGTGAAATCCAACATGAGAAAATCCACCACGAGATGTGCGATGCGTTGGATCGTGTCCTGCAAGGGATGTGTTGACGCCCCCCACCCCCATCCTGTGAGTGGGACCTTATTTGGAAACAAGGTCTTTGCAGATCCAACCACGTTGAGGTGACGTCATGCTCATGGGGCTAGCAGCGTCCTTACAGGTAGAGGAGGGGCCACAGGGCAGAGGCGACGCATGAGGATGGACGCAGGGATTGCAGGGGTGCATCTGCGAACCAGCGGGCGCACGGGTGTGCATGCAGCACTTCGGAGTCTTGGAGATGGGGGTGCAGGAGAATCATCTCATTTTTCCTGTTCTTCCCAAGGCAAGATGCCTCTTGAGTCACATGCCTCAGAGGCCGGCAGCGGCGGCTGCAAAGGTGGGGGAGGTCGAGGATTCATTCCCGAGTTGAGGACTTCAGCGATGCGGTGTCCTGAGGCCGCACCTCGAACGCTTGGGTCCCTCAGAACCTACAGTAGGAAAGAGGTGCCCACGAGGCTGCCGTGACATCGACAGATACGTGACCCAACACACACGTTGAGGTGGAGGGAAGTGCGTGCCGAGGGGATCCATAGAGTCCCTGCGGGCCCATCCCCGACGGGAGGTGGGGCCGACTGCCCCTCCCCGGGGCGGGCTGTGCCCCTGACAGACACGGTCACAGTCAGCGTGGACAGCGACGGGCCGCGGCGGGATGGGAAGGACGCTGCATGGTGCCGTCCAGCCATGGGCAGGTCGTGGACACGCTCCAGGGCGGGGACACCCCGCAGCGGGCCCGGCCCACGCTCCTCGGAAAGGGCAGGGTCCCCAACAGCAAGGAAGTCGTGGGCCCGGCCCAGCCCGGAGGGGCCCCGGGAGACCTACCTCGAGCTGCGGGGTTTCAGGGCAGGGTCCCCGAGCACCAGGGGCCTCCAGGAAGGACGCCGTGAAGTATGGACTTCAGCTAACAGTATGCATCAGTGTGAATTCGTTTTCCTTTTAAAGATTTTATTTATTGATTCATGAGACACAGAGAGAGAGAGAGGCAGAGACACAAGCAGAGGGAGATGCAAGCTCCATGTGGGGAGCCCGATGGGGGACTCCAACCCGGGACCCCGGAGTCATGCCCTGGGCCCAAGGAAGCCGCTCCTCCGCTGAGCCCCCCGGGGATCCCAATGTGGATCCATTAATAGTGAAAGTCGCCATCTGCTGAGGCAGGCCGCTGGGGGTGGGGGGGACGCGGCGGGGCTGTTGGGCACTCGGAGCTTCCCTCACCATATTTTGTGTTTAATCGGAAATATCTTATTTGACTTTCATTCTGGAAGGATGATTTTGATTCTACTGGATAAGAAATCTAACTTGATTTTTTTTTTTTTTTTTTTTTGTGGTGGGGGTACATTTTTCCTCTATTTCTTTTATGGTAAAATTCGTGTAGCCTAAAATCTGCCATTTTAACCATTTTTAAGCGTGCGGATTAGGGGCCGTTGTCCACCGTCTGTGTCCCGAACGGCGTCATCTCCCTGAACTGAAGCTCTGTCCCCTGACACAGAAGCTTCCCGTCCCCTCCCCTGGCGCCCCCGTCTCCGCTCTCCTCTCTGTGGATTTGGCTTGCGGGGCACCTCGTGCACGTGGGGTCACGTCCGTCCTCCGTGTGGATCCGCACCGTGGTCCGTCTGCATTTCCTTCCTATTTAAAGGCTGGTTGATACACGTGTCATTCTAAAATCATGTTAAAATAAGACCCTATTCCAGCAGATCCAGGGGGGCGTGGTACAGCTCAGGAGGACACGAGGAATGGTGCCCGGGTGCTGGGTCGATCCCCCGACGGGGGCCAGGACCCGGGAACACGGATGCAAACCGTCGCGGGAAACGACTGCTGTGGCCCGTTGTGCATGGGAGGGCAGAGGCACATGGGGCGTCGCCGCAGACTGCACACACACACACACGCACACACACACACACGCACACACACACGCCTCTGATGCATAAAGACAGCGTGGCTTCTCCCACGAACGTCCTCCTGCCTGGACCCAACTTTTCCAGCGCTCCTCCCTCGGATGCGCTCCCGACCCAGCGGCCTCGGGGAGCCCAGCGCCGGGCCCAGCGCCAGCCGTCGCCAACACTGGGGCCTCACTGGCTGCACCGGGCGCCCGCCTCCCAGGGATGCGTCCTCGGCACCCCATCAGCTCCGGGGATGTGGCTTCTGGAAGCTTCTGCTGCCTCTCTCTGCAGCCGACCACCTTGGAGCCCATGGCCCTGCTACCTCCCTTCGCAGTCCTGTCGGCTCTAGCCCGGAGTCCTTTCATCTCCAGCGCGTGGGGCCGAGCCCCAGGGCGCCTGCAGGCCTTGTTGGAGGTCGTGCTCGGGGAGGGGCTGCTGGCGGCCGGGGATGCCCCCCGAGCGAGCACTGTCTGCCCCCAAATGCTAGTGCCCCGGCTGAGCACCCGGCGCAGGTGCCCGCCCCGGACCTCAGGCCACGGTGGAGACGGGCCCTCGGGTCTCGGTGAGGAGCGGGCGGGTGTCAGCGCCGGTGGTCATTCCTCGTGAGTGTGGGACCCGCGACCGCCGAGGGACCGCGCTGCCGTCCTCGCCCGAGCCCTCGAGACGCCGTCGGGCACAGCAGGTGCTGTGCGTCCTGTCGCTGTGTGGCCGTCACCGCCTTTGCTCAGCTCGGCCCCCATCACAGAGCGGCGCTCGCTGGTTTGGGACGGCCAGGCCCACGGGCCGCTCACACCCGGGCCGCACAGGTCGAGGACCCCCGCTCGGCCGGGAGCCAGGGAGGAGATGGGGGAGGTGGGTGCCCGGACGCCCCGCCGCGGGACGGACTGAGCTGTCCCTTCGCTGACCCCCGTCGTCCTCCTGGCTCGTCCCTGGGGCTCTGATCAAACAGGGTTTTTGCCTTTCAGATCCCACCTTTCAAAGCCACCCGAGCGTGTCCGTGCAGGTCCCACGCGTCCCTCTCAGGATGTGGTGAGCCCCACAGCGAGGTGTCTGCCGAGGCGAGCTGGGGATGGCACCCCGAGACGCTGCCCGGGGCGCCGACGGTTCCCGATGTTTCCTCGGCTGCCTGTTTACTCCAGAGCTTTGGGTTCGCAGAGGCTTGCATGTGGCCTCCCCTTGACCTCTAGCGTCTAAACGTAACAAGGAAAATGGGTCTGGAAGAGAAACGATTTACAACGTTTCCTGTCTCCCATTCGGATGTAACTTCACCGTCCACCCCAGGATTTTCAATTAGCATTTCCACCACCCCCCCCCCGGGCGTTCTTACATTTAAAACCACCTGTAGGGCAGCCCGGGTGGCTAGGGGGTTTAGCGCCACCTTCAGCCCAGGGCGTGACCCCGGGTCCTGGGATCGAGTCCCCCATCCGGCTCCTCTCATGGAGCCTGCTTCTCCCTCTGCCCGTGTCTCTGCCTCTCTCTCTCTCTCTCTGTATCTCCAATGAATAAATAAATCAAAAAAATAAATAAATAAAACCACCTGTATTTGGCTAGTACATATTTATTGTATTTGCCTTATTTTTCTTTCTGTAAACTCAAATGCGTTAATTGCAATGTTTAAAAATCTACAGAACTTTAAAATCATATAAATATCTTATGTCCTTTGCACTTAGGACACCGTAACCGTAGCCACCGTCTTATCACTTTGGAGTTTGCTGACATGCTGGTGGGGAGAAACAGGAAAATACGGAAGCATATTTTTTCCCATTAACTGATAAAACTCATCGAATACTATTTCCAACATAAGAGATACCTATTTTGGTCTGAAAATACGTAGGGTTTGCGAGGAAATCTCACGGAGATGCCGTGGACTGAGTTCCCGTGACGTGTGGGTGAATTTCTCATGTCGCCGGAGAGTCACTGTTTGCAAGGTGGGGAAAACTATGATGGCAAAAAAATAAAAACTAAAAACTAAAAAAAAAAAAAAAAATTATTGCATTTCCTAAGTTTGAAAGGTGAGATGCAGAATTTTTTCATGAATCACGTTATCGCCTTCCTCCTGGCTCATTTCATTTCTGCTGTCGGTAGGGACAGGGACGGCCTTCGGGTTTTACCCTGAGCTTTGTGCTCCTGGCTCTAGGCTCCCGGGCTGGCTGCTGTGGGCGGTGCGCACACACGATGGGGTGGTCCTGCCCCACACAGCGACCCGGGACCCGGTCGTGTTCCCTGGGAGCACTTGGGGGCCACGGGGACAACCTGCAAGCACGCCGTCCCTTGGGGAGCCAGGAAGGAAGCATCTCACTGTCCCCCAGGAACTTAACAGACACCCGTCTGTGGCCCTGCATCCCACTCCGGGAGCTTCCCCAAGAGCGAAGGCCATGGGTCGGGGCTACAACCCACCTCGGTCTCTGCTGTCAAGGTCTGCTTTGTGTTTTTCCAGACGTTGAACCTGTTTTCATAACATCATATGTTGAGCAGGTGCTGGTCCCTTCGGATTGCAGGGAGGTGGTGGGCGTGCCCCATGACTTCAGGGCTTGGATGGATTCAGGAAATGTTACTGCCTGTTATTTTGTCCAGTTTTTTTTAAAGATTTTATTTATTTATTCATGAGAGACACAGAGAGAGAGAGGCAGAGACACAGGCAGAGGGAGAAGCAGGCTCCCTGCGGGGATCCCGATTCAGGACTTGAACCCGGGACCCTGGGGTCACGCCCTGGGCTGAAGGCAGATGCTCACCCGCCGAGCCACCCGGGTGTCCCTGTCCAGTTTTTTCTTGCTGAGGAGGAGGGAGCGGCAACTTCCAAGCTCTTTAAATGAGCAGAAAGCAGAGTGGTCCACTGAGTTTTTTGATCAATGCAATGAGTGTCACCAGAAAAAGGGGAGCCTGTTTAAGTAAGCAGGGCTAGCACAGCGGGAATTCATGAACCCAGACCTCGTCTGTCCCAGAGAAGGACGAGAGGGAAGAGAAGCTTATGGGGGAAGATGGGAACATCCTTAGGGCCATGTGGAAGATGCGTCTGGGGGGCGTGCACAGAAAGCTGGGAGAGCCGACGACCGTGAACGTGGAGCGACGACGAATCCACTGGACGCTGACTGTCTTGGGTGGAATCAGCGGGTGGCAGGGGGTGAGACGATTCAGGCGTCTTGACCATCGATGGCGTTGACCTTGGTGCTACTCCTAGAACGTCTCTAGTCCTCCAGGCGACCCTGGAAGGTGCACTATACCCTTCCCACCCTGAATGTTGCCGTTTCTGTTCTCTTCCTGTAGCTCGGAATCCCGGGCTTCCAGGTGGCGAGCCTCCACGTGGCCGCAGGTGCAGCAAGGGCCCCAGGCACCTGGGGGGGGAGGGGTGGCAGGTGCAGGCTGCTCTCCCCAGGGAGCCCTGGGGCAGGTCAGGGTGCCCACTGCCGGAGCCGTGGAAACGGGTCACTCAGAAGGGAGCCTGTGGGCCAGACTCAGTGTATCTCAGGTGACACTTTCAACTGAGCTACAAAAAGGACAGCGTTCAAGCTCACTGCTTCTCTTTAGTTGAAATAAATGCATTCAAAATAAATAAATAAATAAATAAATAAATAAATAAATAATAAATTCGACATGGAGGCCTCCACACTGTCCTCCCGAGTGGCTGCCCCCGTTCGCGCTCCCACCAACAGCGCACGAGGCTCCCCTTTCTCCGCAGCCTCGCCAGCACCTGTCGTTTCTTGTGTTTTCGATTTTAACCATTCTAACTTGTGTGGTATCTCGCGCTTTTTTTTTTCCGTTTTTTTTTCATTGTGCTTTTGAGCTGCTATTTCCCCGATGACGGGGGATGCTGAGGGTCTTCTCGTGCGTCTGACCCCTTCCCCCCCGCCGCCCGTATGTCTTCTTTGCAAAAAATGTGAGTTCATGTCTTCTGCTCATTTTTAAAATTGTATTGTTTCCTTCGTTGCTGTTGTTTGAAATGTGTTAAAAGGTAGCAGTTGGAACGTTTATGAATTCAATGGTAATCACTGGGAAGCAGCGTGCATGTAAACAAGCAGGTGTGCACGGGGCTGCTTCTCCAGGGCAGCGTGAAACTGGAGCTGGCGCTGCACCCGCAGGGGACGCTGCGCCCCCGGGGCCACGGGGAGACGCACGAGGCTCCTGGCTGCACCGCCCTGGGCTGCGGGGCCGGGAGCCGGCTCCTCCCTTCCCTGCGCCCTCCCTGTGTTTGCCCGCAAAGGTGTGCATCCTGTGCAGAGTCACACTTGAGGTTTACACCACACTCAGAAATCCCTCATCTTCCCATTACTGACCCGACTGCAGTGTTTCAAGGTGGAAACAAAAGGGATATAAATTGGGGACCTTCAGTGGGAGCCTGCCCCGGGCCTGCCCTTTGACCCGAGCTCAGAGCTGCTGGCCCAGCATCACCCTCCCGGGGGCAGCACAGCACAGACACGGCTCTTCACTCTGCACAACAGAGGCGGGTGCACGGGAGGCGTGCAATCCCCCGGGAGCCCCCGGCGAGTAGGATGCATGGCTCGAGTGTGAAGGGCTCCAGGGGCCGCGAGCTGTGGGCTTGTGCAAGCGACCAGGGCTGACCCCTCCCTTTGCCTGGTGCAGGGTGTGGGGTGGGCGGTGGGTGGGAAGGGTGCCTACTTGGGAATGGGGCGAGCTGTCAGCCCGGGGGGCCCGGGGCAGGCCCCCTGCTGCAAGGGCATCACGCAGGCACTGGGACGGGAGTGTGTGCAGACCCGGGCCAGGTGACGCCTTAGGTGTGTGCTTGGTTTGGGGATAAGGAAGGGAGCTGCTGTGCGTTCTGGGAGGGGAATCTTGGCCTGAGCATGAAAGAAATTCAGAAAGAAAGGGTCGTGAGCACTGGTGACACACTGCACCCTGCTGACCTGCAATCACGCGAACAGCCTGACGGCGGACCAGGGCTGCCCATGCGGGACAGCCGGGGAGTGACGTGCTCCTGGGGAAGCTGCGCCCGGGGGCTGCGGGGACGCTGGATCTCCTTAACCTTGCGGATTTTAAGTTCTCTTCTGTGGACCCCGCCGTGGCTGGTTCACTCATGAGGACCGCAGAACGGGCGCGCTTATCCAGGATCGAGGCCAGCTGTGCCCCGCAGCCTGTCGCGTCCCAGCGACTGCCGTCCCTGCTGCGCGGGAGCTGGAGGTCAGGCCGTACGAGGCCTTTGGATGACAGCCTTCGCCTTACCTGAGCGAGCCGAGCTGGATGTTCTGAGATTCGTGGCATTTGTGCTTCCTTATCAGTTTGGGGACGTCTGAGCACAGGGCCTCCCCGCGGCACTTGCTGGCTTATCCCCTTGGCTCCCATCAGAGTGGTCCTGAGACACTTCACTGAATGTCTTATGGCCTCGGGAGGGTCTGGCCTTGACCCTGCTGCATCTGAACTGGCTGCATAGCACCGCGCAGCTTGCCTTCCGTGGGCTCCCACGTCCTGCGGTCCACGAAGGGCGTGTGCGGCGCAGGGCACGGTGTGGCCTCCCGGCAGATGCTGCAGGGGGTGGGGAGGCCCTTCAGGAAAGACCGAGGCAAGTGGTTTCCTCGAGAAATCAAATGTGAGGCCAGGACGTGCACCCGGGGCGGATGGGCGCTCCGCTCTTGGCTTTGTCAGTAGGAGGACGAGTCATCCTGAGCCAGCGGCAATCCCCCCGGGTGCTGACGCTGTCCACAGGTTGGGGAGGCGCACAGGACCCATGGCTTCTTGCTGGGGACGCAGCCAAGCTCTGCAACACTCCATGGTCGGAGTCGAGTGTGCAGGCCTCCTCCATCTCCAGGACTTCCTAACAAGCGTGAGCAAGTGTCTTCCCTTGGAAAGTGCTTCTCGGAGCCACTGCCCCTTGTCTTTGCAGAAGTGGCCTCTCCTGGTTCTCAGGCCCCCTCCGTGACACGGCCCGTGAGGGCGGATGGCAGCAGGTGCATCCGACCTCCCCACATCCCAGCCCAGCCCCGGCCCGCCTGCACTGCCCGCAGCTCCCCCGCGGCCCCCACCTGCACCAGCAGCCCTCCTCCTTTCCCCGCTCGTGGCCAATCTCTTCCCAGGGACATTAGTGCGTGCACCGTGCCTGCTGCTTGGAGCCGGCGTGACCCGCCAGCCCCTTGCGTGTCGCGGGGTCCACACCGCAGACCCGCAATCTGACCTCCTGGCCCAGAACAGATACCTTTCCAGAGCCCAGCTCTGGGGGGTGGCCCCTGGGTCCTCCTGTCCCTGTTCCACATGTCCCTCCATCCTTCTGTCCGCATTGTACGTGTCCTCTGTGTGACACCTTGAGCCGCCCAGCCCCGGCCCTCCAGGTGCGCCCAGGCCCCGCCTGCTTCGTCCTCCCCTCTGGTGGGTGTCGGTGGTCGCTGGTGTCCTTCAGCTGGTAGACACGTTACCACCACCCCCGTCCCACGTGGCTCGTCTTCCCCTGGCTTCTCTGTCCACGCACCATCGTCTTACAAGGACACGAGTTGTGTTGGACAAAGGACCCAGGTGCCCCAGTATGACCTCCCCTTAACCTACTAATTACGCCTCCCATGATCCTATTTCCAAATAAGGCGATGCTCTGAGGTTCTGGGGTTGGGATTGCCACATATCCCTTTTGCTGTTGCAGTACAGGCAACGTGCGTGTGTGTCAGCTCAAACGCCAAGCATTTTGTTTCAGTTTGTCCAATCCACCGACAATTCCTGACACTCGAGTAAACCTGATGCATCCAAGAAAGACTACAGAGGCTGGTTGGCTCTGCAAACCCTGTTTCTCCCTCGAGGCTCCGGGGGTGTCCCTGTGCAGCCAGAGTCACTGCTGAGCCCCGTCCTGCGCGGCCCTTGTACCTCCTGCCTGGTGACCGTCCGATCCTGCACCCGATACCGACCACCGGGATTTTATTCGTCTCTCGATCGTCATCCCCCGGCACCTGCTCCCCGTGTGGCCCATCTGAGATGTTCCAGAGTGTACCTGAGTGTATGTGATCCTGCGTCCTTCTCCAAAAACTGATGCTACTGCGAAGGCCAGCTGATCACCCTCCTGTCCCGCCGCGCTCTCCTTCGGCCGAGAAGAATCAAGGGAATGAGGGAACCTGGCAATGAATGTTACGCTCATGTCACCTGTGCTGGGGGCCAACAGGTGGCCTCTCGTTTCTGTGGGGTTACTGGTGGAGGCCGAGGGTGGGGGCCGTACCCGTCAACGAAGCGGCCAACGTGTCCTGAGCAGTAAAGCTGGTCCCTAAGCACCGGTCACGGTAAGACCAATCGTGCCCTGGGGATCATGCAGCAGGTGCACCTTCACGGAGGTGGACGCACGCGGAGGGCCTGGGACATTGCACACACGTGCCCCGCAGAGCCAGCACCGGGTCCCGTGTTCCTAACCCTGACCCAGAATCGTCTGGGGACAATATCCCAGTGTGACGGTGCATCCTAACCTGGCATCAGTGTGTCTGTGATGTGTGGATCCTGACCTGGGGGCCTCTTTGGTTTTTTGTTTTTTTTTAATATTTTATTTATTTATTAATGAAAGACAGAGAGAGAGAGAGAGAGAGAGGCAGAGACACAGGCAGAGGGAGAAGCAGGCTCCATGCAGGGAGCATGATGTAGGACTTGAACCCGGGACCCCGGGGTCACACCCTGGGCTGAAGGCAGGTGCAAAACTGCTGAGCCACCCGGGCTGCTCATGGGGCCTCTTTGGATCTAGAAGTTTATTTTTTTTTCTTTACATCCCAAAGTTCCAAAAAAAAAAAAAAAAAAATCCCAAACTTCCTACGGGCGTTTAATTCCTTTGACAAGCAAACAGAGGCCTTTGGCTTATGCCGCACATCTATCTTCCGCCAAGCATCTTGGAAAATATGAGAAATTAGTAAAAATTTAGTAGCTGTAATTCATTAAAAAGAAAAAACGGTCTATAGGGACACCTGGGTGGCTCTGCTGGTGAAGCGTCCGCCCTCAGCTCAGGTCACAGTCCCGGGATCCTGGGGTCAATCCTGCTCCTCCCTTTGTTTCTTCTGCTTCTCTTTCTCATGCTCTCTCTCTCTCTCTCTCTCCCCCCCAAATAAATAAATAAATAAATAAGATTTTTTTTTTAAAGTCTATCCTGCTGAGGCTGTTGTTTGGGGAAGCCACCTGGGACTGTAGGGTTGTGGAAGCAGCTCAGGGTCAGGAAGTGCAGGAGGAAGGGAGCCCGGTTGTGTCCGGTTGGAAATAACAGTATCACATCCCCCCGTTACTCAGTAAGACACTCGTACGCTCTCTTACGTGCAATATGGTAAGTTTTAAATAAGCAAACCAGGAAACAATGCTCAGGCCTTCTGAGCACCCCCCGCCCCCTGCGATTCCAACACAATTGCCATGAACAGGCTCAGCGAGTGTGACCGTCCCCTCCCACCATGGAGCCGGGCCCGCACACCCCCCTCCGGCTCACAAGCGTCTCATCCTTGGCACACGTGGGGGACTCAGACGACAGGCCAATATCAACATGGCATGAGAGAGGCAGAGCCGGGCTCGTGAGGCCTGCAGGGGGGCGGGGGGGCAGTCCAGGGAGCGCTCTTCAAGTGGAAAAATATGAAACTCTGAACCCAAAACCGAGTGTTGGTTATGGACGGGGCCTGCCCACGAGGCGCCCCGAGGCCTCCGCCTTGCCAGGTTACGGGAGAACTGCCTCTCCGTGTAAAACTCTGGAATTCCAGGTAAGCAAGCTGGAGACGCAGGATGCGGCCCATCCGCATGGGGAGCATCCCCGGCCTCCAGAAGGAAGGGCCCTCTGACACCTGCTCCGACATGGAGGGACCTGGAGGACGTGAGGTTGAGGGGCACGACCTCCCCACAGCCCAGCCCAGCCCCAGCCCGCCTGCATGCCTGCAGCTCCCCTCCATCGGCACCGCTGCACCGCACGAGTCCACGGGCATCGTATGCACAGAGACGGGAGCAGAGTGGGGGGCGTCGGGGGAGGCAGGGAGCTGGTGTTTCGTGAGGACAGAGCTGCAGTTCAGGAGATGAGAACCTTCAGGACACGGACGGCGGTGTGGCCTCACGGCAACCTGAGCGCCCTTAAATGCCCCTGAGACCTCAAACGTGAAGCTCGTCCCTCCGTTATCTGTATTTCACCACAGGTAAAAAAGAAAAAAAAAATAAACAAAAAATAAACCCGTGCATCACCTTCCTGCCCGGGAATCCGTCTCCACTCAGGGCCGCGTGGATCCGGGTAGGGCCCCGTTCCAGCTACCTGCTGGGGCCTTCTGCAGTGGCATCTGCTGAGCCTGAGCCCGCCCTGCCTCCTGCCTTTCCCACGAGCACAGCCACAGGCTGGGCCACGAGCCGCAGGGCCCGCAGCCGGCTCCTCTCACCTGTCCTTAGAGGTGAGGATGCTCCTACGTGGAGGAAGCTCACACTTGTCTCTCATTCCCCTTCCTGCTCATCAGGCTCGTTCCTGAGGGCTCCATTCACGCAAGTACGTATTGCTCTCCACGTGTCGGGGCTCAGCTGCTTCTAATGCTCTTGTTTCCTCTTTTCTGACCCTCTTGAGGGTCACAAACCGTAGATCCCACGAGCGCCGAATCCTTGAACCCATGAACCCCGATGCTGAATTGCAGAGGAGGCTGATAAATGGGTGTGTCGCTCTCCCATCAAGCTCTCTGGTGGGTGCTCCGAAGGAAGACCCCGCAGCACAGCAGGCCCGGGAGTCGCTGCAGAGGAGCGGCTGTACGTGCCCTGAGTCCGGACGGCAGGTGGGAGGTGTGTGCACGGCCGTGCGGTGCATGGAAAGGAGAGCGAGGGTGAGGGCAGATGAGGGAGAGGATGGCGAGGACCGTGTGGGGAGGGCCCCAGAGCGGCTCCGGGTCACCTGTGTGCTGGACCAGACAGCTGGAGATGCAAACGTGCACAAGACCACGGCTGGTGGCATCTGAACCCGTGCTCAGAGGCCTGAGCTCTTCCTAGCGTGTTGTGTCTCAGCTTGTGCTTCTGGGGCACCAGCGTCTGGCTCCCTCGGGCGCTTGGTGAGCTGAAAATTCTGCTTCAGTCCCCGGATCTGATGCCACAAAATCATTGTTTCGGTGATGGAGACGAGCGTCTGGACCCAGCTCCCCAGGCAGCCCCCATGGAGAGGATATTGCAATCCTGGGTGAGACTCGGGGGGCTAAGAGGATCCCTCGCTCTTGGCTGCGCCAGGAGAGAGCAGCTCTTTGTGCAGTTTGTAGCGGGGCGCGGGGGGCTCAAGGGGCGATCCGAGAGGAGCACGTGACGCTGGGCAGCCTCCCGCTCCAAGGAAATGCTGGCCTGCCCTGGGAGCGGAGACGCTGCAGCCTTGTCCTGTCCAGGACTTTTGTAAGAGTTTCCACATTTGCCAAAGGAAACGTTTGCCAGGAGCGGAGCGCAGGAAGGCCGCGCCCCTCCCTCCCCACGCGTGGGGAGTTCGTTAATGTGGAAACTGCCCGCCGGCGGCCAGCTCAGGTGCTCCGGGGTTGCGCAGGCTGCGTGTCTTTCTTCTTCTTTTGCTCTAATTCATTACAAGAAATGTGAAGATGTGCCCCTGGGTCTGAGCCCATGCGGAATCGCAGCGTAGGAATCTCAAACCAGATTCTTACGTTCATTTTTCTTTGGCAGGAGGTAAAAGTCTCCTTTAGAAGAAAAAGAGCCATTTGTGAATGTGTGCACGTGCAAGGCCGGGGGGCCCACGGCACCCTGCCACTGGATGGGGTGGCCGGGCCCCGGCGTGGCGACTGGCAGGCCTAGTGTGGGAGGAGGAGGTGCCACGCTGGGGGCAGAAAGTCCGAGGGGTCTCATGTCACCCAAGGGAGGTGAGCCGAGGGCGCACCCAGGGGTGTCGCCACTGTTCCCACCTCCAGAGGGATTTTTGTTCAAAGAAACACGGAGACCAGGACCAGTGTGGTTACATGTTCAGAGGAGCAAAGGCACGTCCTGGGGATGGAGGGGCCGGGCACCCCAAGAGGCAGAGCGTGAGGAAGGGGGTGAATGTCTTCCAAGACCCAGGGCGCACGGCAGGGGTGGGGCAAGCAGGTGGAACATTCTGGAGTGTCTTGGGCCACACATCCGGGCAAGGGCATGAGGGGATATTAGTGTTTAAAGGATCAACGTTGGAGGAAACCGTGGAAGAAGGTTTGGTCTGTCTCTCGGAGATGCTGGGCAGGTCACACAGTGCATGGGGGACCGCGGGGCACACAGGGGTGGGGGGCAGAGGGCACGCAGTGGGACATCCCATCCCAGGCATGCATCCACTGCCGGACCAAACCTGAGTGTGCATGTGTGTGCATGTGTGCTGAGGGTGTGAGTGTGTGTGCTGTGCATGTGTATGCAGCCTATGTGCTGTGTGTGCTGTTTGTACTGTGCATGCACATGTGTGCTTGCGTGTGCCGTGTGTGCAGTATGTGTGCTGTGCACATGCTCACGTGTGTGCCGTGTGTGCATGAGCTGTGTGTGTGCTGTGCATGTGCATGTCCTGCGTGGATGTGTGTTGTGCATGTGCATGTGCCGTGTGTGCATGTGCTATGTGTGCACTGTGCATGTGTGTGTCCTACGTGGATGTGTGCTGTGCATGTGTGTATGTGTGTGCTGTGGGTGCATGTGCTGCGTGTGCGCTGTGCATGTGCATGTGTGCTGTGTGTGTGCGTGCGTGTGTGCGGGTGTGCTGAGGGGCCCCTGAGGCAGGGATCCAGTTGTGGGTCTCGGGACAGCGAGGGAAAGCAAGCACGGAGCCGTGTGCACAGCAGATGGCGGGAGGCCGGCGCCGCTGGTCGGAAGCACGAGTGACGACCTGCAGAAATGGAGGTTATTTATTCAAAGCTACTTCAGCGATTCCGTTATTGGACACCACAGATTTTTCTATTACTTTAACGATTAACGAAGGAGCGTGGTGCGAGCGGGCTCCTTGTGAACGTCTGGGCCGGCCTCGCGTGGAGAGCCGTGGCGCTCCGCGCTGTCCCCGGGCGGGATCTCCAGCCTCACGCGCAGGGCCCGCAGCAGGAAGCAGGTGAGCTCCGCGCCGCGCAGCGAGCTCAGGCGCCATCTGCCTGGTGGGCTTGTCCGCACAACCCTGACGGTGGAGACGGGCCCCAAGCCGGGCAATTCCCCGAGGTCTGGGACGCGGACCTGGAGCACAACGGGGCAGACGGTGAGGAGGCGACTCTGGCATCGTGCTCTCACCGGCGACTGCCGAGGCCCGCCCGTCGCAGAGCAGGTGGTGGCCGGCGCCGGAGCTCAGCCCGACTCCACGGGTGCGCCCTCGGGGCTCCCGGTCCCCCGGCACCTGTGCTCCCCACGGATGGGCTGGGACACCTGCACAGGACGAGGCAGGCGGTAGGAGCCCAGCCCAGGCGCAGGTGTGTCCTTCTGCTGCAGACAGGGAACGCCTGCTGTTTCTCATGCTGTGAAGGGACCCCCAGGACAACCCTGGAGAGACCCCCCACCTCATTAAGCCCACCAGGGCTGAGCCCGGAGGCTGCTCTTTCTTGGTCATTTATGAGCTGAAATCCTTCCATGGGGAGAAGCTCACCTGCGCGCAGGGGGTAGCCCAAGCCCTGGACTCATCGCCTCCCTTATTTGGGGCTTCGCGTACAATGTGCGGGTCCCCGGTATCCTCCCCAGGGGCCCCGTAGGCCGGAGCTGTGTGTGCGGGATGGACACAGGGACAGAGAAGGGACAGGGCCGTGTGATGGTCTTGAACACAGTGATGTTCTTCCGTCCGTAGCAGTCGTGGCCCTCGTCAGGGCCGCCTGTGCCCCGTCTGTGCCCCGGAGGGGGGGTCCTTCAAGTTGGCTCCTGCATCCCGTTGGCACCCCCGAGCTGTCTTTGATGCTTCTGGGGCTTCTGCTGTGATGAGACCTCTCAGGCTCATTCTCTAGGCTTCCTGCCCAGATGTGGAGTCAGACTTGAGTCGGGAACGGTGTTTGGAGTCTCTGATCTGGGCCCTGGGACAGCAGTGTCTTGACGTTCCAGGGGTCCAGTCGCTTTTAGGCAATTAGGTGGTGTGAGCAAAATGTCACGATTAGCAGTCATTCCTTCTGCCAGTGGCACACACGTCCCCAGACCATGGCGGCCGTGTGTGTAAAAGAAACATTTGGGTATCGATGTCAACCCTTACTGTTAATTATTATAGTCTATTTGGCAATTGCCAACACATTTCTGAAATAATTTTTGGCCATGTTAGTACTAATCTAATTTCTTTCTTTCCTTTTTTTTTTTTTTTTATTTTTTATTGCTTTTTTGTTGTTTCGCACACACATCTGCTAATAATCACCACCGGGAATCTTTTATTCAACACACTACCCTGTTTTATTTTTTTATTTTTTTTTATTATTACAAATTGCCAAGAACAGTGAATTAAGAAATCTAAAGATTTTATTGTCATAAAACATCCCACGCGTAACTCCTTTTCAGAGTTGTTTCACACGGCACCGATGAGTAGAATTTCTGATTTAATAAAATCTGGGCGTAGTTTCTATCCGGAAACTAAGCCAGAAAAACGCGCTCCCACTGTCTTTCCTTGGGCGGCTGGTTAAGGGCCGGGGGTTCCGTTTCAGCCCCTTCCCGGCCTGCGCTTCTCACGGAGCTAACAGCAGGTTTCTCAGAGCGTCGGTTGCATTTAAACCTTCCTCTGCTTTCTCTGCAAACGGTTTCACCCCTTTCTGCGCCTTCCAGGGCGAGACACGAGGACACAGATTTCAGGGTCTGCGTTCCCGTCTCCTCTGGCTGTTTGTCCCAAACCAAGGGCAGGATTTCACAGCACTCGGGACATGCGCTTGTCTGGTGGCTTTTATCACTGTCACATCATCTATCATTGAGCCATAAAATTGCACCACTCTACATACGAGGCTCTACAAATCTGGAAAGTCTCTACGCCAGACTTGTCCAAATTCAGAGCAACAGTTTTGGACGCTCAGCTGTATTTGTAGCAGCACGAACTTCCAAGGATGCTGTAATAATGGGTCAGCTGACGGGATGGCACGCGGGATGCCAGGACCTTGCTGTCCTTCCTTATTTGCTTTCGCTTTTATCAGCTATGGACATAGGGGAGCATGAGTATGGTCTCAGCTGTGTCGCCGGCAAGGTGCTGCCCCGGCCCAGGGGACTGTCCGCACCTACACAGACCCGCTGCCTTCTCGTGGCCGCCGTGAAGATGCTTGGGATGATTCCAGAGGTTTTCCCAAGGTCAAGAGTGGGATCTGGACCCAGACGACTGGGCTCTAGGAGTCCAGGGCCTTTGTCACCACAGCACATTGCATCCTCTTCTCTACCAAGTGGGTCTCCAGGATGATCTGAGATGCTGAAACCTCAGGGCCGGGCCAGTGCCCCATTTCACGTTTGGCCTCTCCACATGTCTGCTCCAAGCATCCATCGGGCTACGCGTCATCACCGTAAACGACGGGAGCCCCCTCTTTGTTCTGTAAGGTCATGGACGTGACGTGGCTTAGGCTCTGAGACTCCCCGCCACCCCCCATTTGTAAAATATCCATGGTGGCACCGCAGGGAAGGCGTACTTACTTGCCTATTTTTTATTAATCTTTATTTGTTTCATCACGGCAGGTGCACTCCCGATTCCCCATCGCCTACTTCCCCATCCGCCCCCCACCCCCCACCCCCGGCCTGGTCACCATCGAGGTGCTCTCTGCAGTTAAGAGTCTGTTTCTTGATTTGTCTCTTTCCCCTCCTTCTATGCTCATTTGTTTTGTTCCTTGAATCCCACGTGAGTGAAACCATCTGCTATTTGCCTCTCTGACTTCTTGCACTCCGCGTACTCCCCTCCAGTTCCATGCACGTCATTGCAGATGGCAAGATCTCATTCTTCTTGATGGCTGAGTAAAATCCCATCGTGGAGATATGTATATATGTATTCCACATCTTTATCCACTCACCTGTCCGTGGACACCCGGGCTCTTTCCGTAGATTGGCTACTGTGGACTTTGCGGCTATAAATGTTTGGATGCAGGTGCCCCTTTGAATCTGTATTTTCGTATCCTTTGGGTAAATGCTGAGTTGTAGGGTAGCTCTATTGGCTGTGCCACCTTGCGTTCCCACCAACGGTGTATAAGAGGGTTCTCTTTTCTCCGTGTCCTCGCCAGCATCTGTTGTTACTGCCTCGAAAGTCATAAAATTGGAAAGAGTCATGCACACTCAGTGAAAGGGCCGCGTTATATTTTCAAAAGATGCCCGTCTCCCTCTTTCCTGCCTCCGCTGTCTATGGGGGTGTCTTCAGCAGAGCCGAGAAGCAGTCCTCTCCCTGGGCCTGGTGGACCCGGCAGCATCAGGCTCCCCCTGAAGATGCATGAGGACCAGGAGAGAGGACTTCCAAACGCATCCTTGACTTCATGAGGTGTCGTGGGCCATCGAAGTGATGATGAGCAGCGGGTTTGGGACTTGCTGTTCTGGGAGAAACGATTTTGCCTTTCGCAGGATGGACACGAGGAAGAGCGTGGGGTCAGGGAAACATCCCTTCAGACCTGGAGCCCCCTTCTCTCTCTTGGGGTCGTGCCCTGCCCTCCTGACGTCTGTGTCTTCTTCCACCAAAGAGCTCGATCCAGCCGGTCAGCTGAGAACACGTCCCACTGTACTTGGTATGTGGCAGTTGCTTCAAGATACTTGGCAAGGAACGCGTAATGCTAGAAATAAAACATAAATTGCAAATGTGCTAACGTGGCACTTCTCTCACCTGCTCTGAAAATGCATTTGGATTTGTGAAAACCCATGCATTCATTAGGTGCTGCTACGTGCGGTGCCTTCCCTGATCCATGCCCCGCCCCACACCGCCCCTGTCCCCCGCCCAAGCCTAGGACAGACGACCTTCCCGAAACGTCTAGTCCTACCCTCTGGCTCTGGCTTGTGTTTGACCAAACACAGGGCCTCAGAGATGATTCCAGAGATGGAGCAGGGGACTGGTTCCCACCACCCTCTCCCCCCAGCATCCTCCTGCCCCAGTGCCAGCCCTCTCGGGCTCCCTGGATGTCCAGCTCCCTCAGACCCAGGGTGGGCACGGCCTCTGCTGGTCCTGGGGAGCTTTCATCCTATAAACAGCCTGACCTCTTGTTGAACTGTACGCAGGACGAACTATGTGCAAGATGGCTAGTTGTGACTCTAGGCGCCCTCTGTGAGGTTCATTCGCGTTGTAATAAGTAGCACCGTGAGTACCATTGCATTGTGGGGAGATGTCACAATTAAATTATCTGTGGATGAGCATTCACCCTGTTTCTGCTTAGCATCATGCTGCTGAGGGCACTCTTGCACCCCGTGTTTTAGACGTAAAGGCATCATTCTTTCGCGCTAATGGGGGGGCCAAGCGGCTGGGCCACAGGGTACGTGTATGTTGAGATTTATTTAGTAGACAGTGTGACGAGTTTTCCAAATTAGTTTTATCCATTCGTGTCTCATCCCGCTCCTGCCAAGGCAGGCATGCGTCATCCCACTTGTCCATCCTAGACTCTCCACGGCGTGTCCTGCATCGTCTGATGGTTTCGTCCTGTTTCCATAATGCCTGAGGAGGCTGAGTACTGCCATGTGGATGTTATCTTTTGTGAGCATATGTTCAAGTCCTATGTTCACTTCAGAGGTGACCTGCTTCATTGGTTTGTAGGGTGTCTTCAGATACTCTTAATATGAATCTACCGTCAGATACACCTTCCCCTTTCTCTGTGGCTCACGTTTTCATGCTAAGTGGTATATTTTGATGAACAGAAACTTTGGTGGTAAGTGTGTAACATTGCATCATTTGCGTGATGATTGCTCAACATTTTTATAAATATGCTTTATCAAGTTTAGAAAGTAACATTCTAGTCCATCTTTTTTTTTTTTTTTTTTTTTTGCCAAGAGTTTGGATCATACATGCTGTGGAATTATGTCAAATACTCTTACGATATCCACTTAGATGACTACATATTATTAGGACTTTTTTGGAATAATGAGTATTTTAATTTATATTGATTTACAGTTAGATGTTTTGATAAATCCTCTTCCCTGGAATAAGCCAAATTCAACTATGATATCTTATCATTTTTAAAATAATCAAATCCGTTTATGGTTTTGGCATCTGCATGCATGAATGTAACTGATCTAAAATGATTAATTCTTATGACATAGTTACTGGGCTTTGGCTAGTATTAGGATCTGCCTTGCTCTGCAGAATGAGTTGTGACTTTCAGTTGAAGGATACAGAAGGACCAAGTCACACTCTTGCAATGAGAAGAAAGCTAGTGACAGGTCAGTGATTTTCCATGAATTATCAGGGAACTGATATCACAGGGACTTGAAATCCGGAGACGGGTAATTTCAAAACCAAGTGTTTGCTGATGTGGCGCAGAAGCCGCTGCATGCTTAGAAGTCAGTAGAGGCTTCAGCTGGAAAAGGTGGATGAATTGCTGTGGGCCCCATGAGTGTGAATTCCCTGGTGGCAGCCCTTCCTTGCAGGATCCCCAGGAACCCTTTGGGGAGGCAGGAGCTGGAGCACGCTTGTCCCCATCTGCAGTGCTGGCCAATCTTAATTCTTCACCCTGGCCACTCTTTCCCAGCTCCTCCATGAAACAAGCGCCTTAATCTGAGTGGTCTACACACCAAGCCACACACCTAGGCACTTCGTATTTACACGTCAGAGTACTAAAGACAATGCAAAAATCTTGAAGACAATGAGGGGGGGGAAAAGGACAATATTTTTACAAGGAAAAAGGATCCAGTTTACAAAAGAATTCTGGTAAGCAAGAAGACAGTAGGTCATTTTTGAAGTGTGAGTGTGTTGTTGGGGCAATTAACTCAGAACCCTATACCCTACAGAAGTATCCATCAGAGTGGGGAGAAACAAAGAGTTTTCAGACAAACCAAAGCTCTGGGAACTCATCACCGGCAGACCCACTTTACAAGAAATGTAAAGGATGCTCTTCAGGCAAAAGGGATCTGATACGGGTTGTGACCAAGGGCTCTAGTTGTGCAGGATGTTAGCCCTGGGGGATTTGGGTGAACGGAATGTGGGGTTTTCCTGAGTTATTTCTGAGAACTGTCTCATGCCAGGCAAAAGAGCATGGCATTAGTGGAAACTGTTGCTGGAGAAATAAAAGAAATGAATTCTTACTTTTAAAGTTAAATATTGAATTCCAGAATGTAATCACAGTGCTGGCTTCCTCAAAGCTGCCTTTATCTGAGTTCTCAGATTGGTGATTTGTTAGAGATGGAAAGAGAAAAAAATCACTCCTTTCCTAGGCTTGAGGGTGCAGTTTTGTTAAAGCTTTGAAGTGGAATGTTCCTCGGGCTGGGAACTGAGAGAACCTCTGCACCTGCCACCGGCCGCCTGGGGGAGGATGGGAAGCTGAAGGCACCTTGCTGTGGGGATGCGATGCGTCCCGTTCAGCAAAAATCAAAAAGTGCAAACACTGTGGCTTTTGGATCCGTGCGAAATGACAATTTTCTCTTTTTAGGGAAACTTGTGTAAGGAGATTCAACAAGTTGCCGCGCTCTTTCTCCGAATGCCAATTGTTTATAAACCAGCACCTTTACTCCAAGGTTAAATGAAAACGCAAATCAACGAGGAGGCTAAAACAGAATTAAAAGTATTAAAAGTAGATACAAAAAAATTACCCTTGAAGCTTCTTTCTAAGATGTGGTTCCTTATTCCTAAATACAAACACAGGCTTTTAATAGGTAGGCTTTCACGCCTTTGAACACGCTTTGAAAATGCCACACCCGTGAACAAAAATAACAGAAACCTTGGAAGCTTTCCAAAGGAGCCTGATGAACCACTCCTTGCTCAAAACATCTTGACTACTTTTCTGAACCCATCATATCTTAATCACCAGGAAAGAAAACAGCAGAGAGACGCGCTATTCTCCTATCAGGAAGATTCTCACCTGTGACATTCGATCGGGGCTGGTGTGGCACCTGCAGGGATTTTCCACTTGTCCCAGACATAGCTCCACATGTTGGGCCGTCAGCATTTGTTCTCTCGTAAATATGCATAAAGCACGCATGGAAATATATGACATATGCATATACATACGTATAAAACACTATATTTGATGTTTTTTTCAGAGCTTATCTGAGGTATGATTGACACACAATAAGCTACATCTCTGAAGCGTGGAATTGGGTAAGTTTTGAGATGTATGCACATGAGACATGTACCTTTTTATCCTTTTGACGTCTGTAGGATCTGTGATGATGTCACTGCTCTCACTCCTGACATTGGTCATTATTGTCTTCTCTTGCTGTCTATGGATGTCTCTGTGTCTGCTTCTGTCTCTGGCTATTTCTCTGTCCCCCACAGGTCTGTAGAAGTGGACTGATATTACTGACTAGTAGGTGGCTGGTTCTCCAGGAGGGCTCTCTGCAGATCTCTGATTTCCATTTCCGTGCGAGTCTCACTCCTAGGAGGTTCTCTCCCGCAGCCCGTGTGCCCTGACACAGGACGCAAGTCAGCAGACCAAAGCTCGTCCACGTGTGTGTGCTCCCCTGGTCTGACCCTGCGGTCCCTGTCTGGTAAACCAAATCCTCCTACTGATGTCTACTCTGTCAATATTCCATCACCTATTTTTGGCTCACTGAAGTTTTAAAACTATTACACACTCAGCTTGTCAATTAAAAAAAACCCACCTTGAGATCTTAACTGAGAAGACGCTGAATATACAGGTCCATTTTGGGAGAATGAATACTTTGCCATAAAGAATCTCCAGCGCAAAAATATAATAATACGCCTGTAAGTGTTTAGATTTTCTTTAGTGTCTCTCAATACAGTTTAAAATTTCTGCATGCGTGTATGGTACATATTTATTTTTAGATTTGATTTTTCACGCTGTCATAAACCACTGATATTTCAAAATCTTCATGTTTGAACTTTAAAAAGAAGATTATTGATTTTTTTGTGTGTGTGAAGATGATCATTCTGTATCTTTGCTAAACTCTTAAATTATAATAATTTAACTGTTGATTCTTTAGAAATTTCTGTTTACCCTTTATCATATGTTAATATATACGTACACTATATATTGCTGTTGTTTGGTTTCCAACCCTTATAACAACAGTCTTTGCTAGGATATTCAGTATAACACAGAATCAAAAAGTTCTGAGTATCAAAAAGTTTTCATGAAGTTTGCTGTGGTTCTTATAAATGTCCTTTTTAGGTCAGGGGAATCCTCTTTTATCATTAATTTGATAAAAACTATTCATTTAATCATGAATAGTTGTTGGATTTTATGAAATACTTTTCTCATATTACATGAACAGCTCCTATTAATTTCATCTTTAAACTGTTAATGTGGTGAATTACATCATTTGGTTTAATCATAAAAAGTGCAACCTGCGACTGGTTGTAAAACCAAACGTGGCTATTTTGTCTATAATGAGTTTGATAGAATTCCCCAGGGAAGCCATCTGGCCCTGAGTGAAATAAGTCAATTGGAGAAGGACAAACATTATATGGTCTCATACATTTGGGGAATATAAAAAATAGTGAAAGGGAATAAAGGGGAAAGGAGAAAAAATGAGTGGGAAATATCAGAGAGGGAGACAGAACATGAGAGACTCCTAACTCTGGGAAACGAACTAGGGGTGGTGGAAGGGGAGGTGGGCGGGGGGCGGGGGTGATGGGTGGCGGGCACTGAGGGGGGCATTTGACGGGATGAGCACTGGGTGTTATTCTGTATGTTGGCAAATTGAACACCAATAAAAAATAAATTTACAAAAAAATAAAAATAAAGAAAATCCATAAGAAAAAATATATAATTAGTTTGTATAATTAGAGTACTATGGTTTGTTATCAACATTATGCTAGCATTTTTTTCTCTCTTCTCTGGAATATTTCATGTGATATTAGAAGTATTTCTTCACTGAATATTTTTCCTTGATCGTTTCACCGATGCTGAATGAACATTTCTTTGTTTGAATATTTCTCCATTGAATATTTGTATTCATTTAAAATTGTGTACAATGCTTTTTTCCCCATCTACATCATCAAAGTAATGGACACAAGTTGTTCACAGTATCCATTTCTTGGGATCTTTTTGAAGTCTGCAGGATTTGTAACACTGCCTTCTCTTTTGCTTTGACAAAGATTATTTGTGGTTTTTCATTGTTTTTCAGGTTTTTTTAAACAAAGCAAAACAATATTTGTTGATTGAATCATTGTTTCCTTGATCAAGAATTTCTACTGTTATCTTTGCTGTTTCTAACTTCAGGGGCACAGCAAGTTTTTCATTATTTTTCTAATTCCATGACATGAACACTGGCCTCCTTGTTTCTAGGCTTCTTTGCCAATACTTGAACTTAAAACCATCTGATACTTTCAACTTTAGCTGCATCTCACACATGTAGTTGTAGTTTTGCTTTCTAATCACTCAGTTCAAAATACTTTCTGGTTCCCATTATTTATTTTTATTTTTTTTCTGGTTCCCATTATGATTTCCTCTTTTATTCACAGATTTAAGTGTGTCTTTCCTAATCTCTAAACAGATAACTGTTTTCTACTTTCTACCTTGTTATTTTTTTCCAACCAGATTAAGCTGTGGTCAGAGACGGGCTCTGTGAGGCTCCACACCTATACAATTAAAAATAATGGGTCTTGTATAACATCTGTGAACATTCCAAAGATGATGCTTTGTGCATTTTTTAGACCTTTTATATCCTTGCATTGAGTGGCATGTGACATTCTTTCAGTATAGACATAGATTTATCTATTTCTTTTTGTAGCTCTATCAGTTTCTGCATATTTAGAGGCCATTGTTACTGACTGCTATTAAATGAGTGAAAATTGGGATCCCTGGGTGGCGCAGCGGTTTGGCGCCTGCCTTTGGCCCCGCGCGCGATCCTGGAGACCCAGGATCGAATCCCACGTCGGGCTCCCGGTGCATGGAGCCTGCTTCTCCCTCTGCCTGTGTCTCTGCCTCTCTCTCTCTCTGTGTGACTATCATAAATAAATTAAAAAAAAAAAGAAAATTAAGTTATGGAAACTTTCTGGTTACATTAGTTTTTGCAATTACTAAGTGTTTATTTGTATCTGTGATAAGGTTCCTTTGACTTGAAATTTACCTTGTCTCTCTACTCTTTTGTATTCCTCTGTTTCAGAAATTTCTCATGTAAGTAGTATATGACTCTAAAAAATATAATTGAATGAGTCTTCATCTCTTAATTAAATACTTAGTATATTTGCATTTAATGTAACTATCTCCATATTTTTGCACAAATATATTATCACATATTTTGTTTTCTATTTGCCCCATTGGTTCTATATTTCTATTTTTTTCACTTTTGAAAAAAAGTGATACATTATTAACAAAAATCCTTACTTTGTTTGTATTTCCTTATTTTTTTAATAATGAATTTATTTTTTATTGGTGTTCAATTTGCCAACATACAGAATAACACCCAGTGCTCATCCCATCAAGTGCCCCCCTCTGTGCCCGTCACCCAGTCACCCCACCCCCCGCCCTCCTCCCCTTTCACCACCCCTAGTTCGTTTCCCAGAGTTAGGAGTCTTCATGTTCTGTCTCCCTTTCTGATATTTCCTACCCATTTCCTTATTTTTTGCTGAATATCTTTTCTCTCTTCCAGGATCCCACCCAGGATACCAGGTATATTGAATAGTCATGTTGGTGATAGTTTCTCAGCCTTGCCTTGTGTTTGATGATGCTGAGAGTGTATGGGAGTGCTGGGCTTCCCCTTTGGACATTGGATGTTTCTGTCATCGTGAGACTGGGGTTATGAGTTTTGGGGAAGACTACACCTGTAATGGGCCATTCTCATCAAGTCCCAACAAAGGTACACATGACCACCATAACTTACACTGCCAATGGTTACCTCACTCACCCAGCTGGAGCTCCTCTGTGAAGCTGCCCTTTGCCCCCCCCACCCCCCACCTTCCCAAACTGTGCTCTGGGGGAGGAAGTCATTAGCACAGTTCACACTCAAGTGAAGAGTTATGTCCCTTCTCCTTGACGGTTGAATAGAAAGAGAATGTTTAAAAATTTCTTTCTCTATTTTTTCCTTTAAAAATTAATGTCAATATAGTTAACAGATAGTGTTGCTTTAGTTTCAAGTGTATAATATAGTGATTTGCCGCTTCCAAACATCATCCATTGCTCACCACAACAAGTGCCCTCCTTCATCCCCATCACCTATTTCCCCATCCCCCACCCATCACCCCTCTGGTGACCATCAGTTTGTTCTCTAAGAGTCTGTTTCTTGGTTTGCACCTCTCTCAACCTCTCTCTCTGTTTGGGAGGCATGTCATTGCTTTCCATGATGTCTGTGGGCCCAACAGCTATTTATCATTTATGAAAGCCTGATGAGAATCAATACCTTTATTTTCTCACCTATAAAACTAAAACACTTTAGAATATTTATAAATTTCACCACTCTGCAAACATGTCATTGGAGCGTATTTTGAGTCTACTTAATGTTTTAAGAGCAAGTTTTTATTTCGTGTCCAGTGTTTTGTTTGTCATTCCTTCTTCGGTCTTTGACCTTTTTTCTGAGATCATTTTCCTTATTTCCAAAACAGATATTTAAGACTTTCTCTAGAGAGGCTTTGTGTGGCAAACATTCCACTGTCATTCTCCTAAAAATGCTTTCACTGACATTTCCCTGCTCAGAACAGATGTCGGTGTTCCCTTCAATTCCTCTCTGCACGTAATGGTACCATCTTGGCTCTGTCTTCCCTTGGGTGAGATGTCAGCTCTCGTGGAACTTTTCTTGCCTCGAAGGTGTTCTTTCTTTTGTTCCTGGGCAACTGGGTTATACATTTTTCTCTTTGCCTTTTGTTTTCAGCATTTCCAACATAATGTGTGTATGTGTGGATTTCCTTTACTCTGCAACAGTTTCCTGGGATTCTTGGATGGGCGAAGTGGAATCTGGTACCAGTTCTGGAACACCCGTTGCCATCATCACTTCAAAAATTTCCTCTGCCACGTTCACGTCTCCTGGATCCCAACGAGATGGACCAGCTGAGGCTGTCCCACTGCGTCCACCTCTACATTCTGCTCTCCTTTCTGTCTCCGAACCTATCTATCTCTCCATGTGCTGTAGATCCACATGCAGTCTTGCAGCTTATCCCTTCAGCTGTGTTTATTGGCTTTCTTCTGTGCTCTTAACTTCAGTGTCCGTATTTTCAGTTCCAGAATTCCTGTTTGGTTCTCTCCCTAATCTGCAGTGTCACTTTGTTCTGGTTTCTGGTTCCCATATTAAAAGCTTGGCTCCTATTCTTTTGTGCATCGTAAGTTGAGCTGTTTTATAATCATAATCTCTCAATTTTAATATCTTAAATCTGTTCGGTCTATTTTGTTCTCTATCCTCCCTCCCCCGCCACCCAGCGGTTCTCACTCGTGTTTCTTCCTCGCGTGACAGTTTGCCTTTTGCTTTTTTTTTTTTTTAATAGACATCGATTATATAAATGTTTGTAGAAGTGGTTGGATCTCAGGGTTGTGTTTTCATCCTCTTGTAGAGATTTTGTTTGTTTCTTTCAGGGGTTTAAGGCAAACTTAATAGTTTTTCAAGTTAGAGATTTTCCAGCTTAATGGAAGCAGGTGGCAGGGCTGTGTGTTGATCTGTTTACTCCCATTCTCCCTTAGAGGAAGGAAGATACAGGCCCTTCAGCCTGCTCTGGAAGGGAGGGCATCTTCACTGGGGAGACCCGGTCTTTACCTTCTTGAGCACAGGCAGGCAGCCCCCTACAACCTCGCCGCTTAGCTGAAGCCCCGAGGACCATCAGACACCTGGGCACAGAGCTTATCCCTCTGGGGTCTGCACCTTGGTTTTAGATCAGCAGTGTATGGCTGTCATGCTAGCATTTTGTTGCTTTTGAGAAGATTTTGCCCTCATACACACCCCACCTGTGTGAGGTAGGGGGAGGAATGTAACCTACTCCACTGTTGGAGCCTGTGGGATGATTAAACTGAAGGGAGTCCCCAGATCCCGCTTAAATCCACACTGTTCTGCTCTAGGAGTGGAATCCTAGGGAACTCAGATCACCCAACTCTACAGCTTCCACCCTTACACGCTGCAGCCTGTCCCAAGGAGTGCTTCATGTGAGAGTTTGTGCAAGGAGACTCTGAATTTAGATTTAAAAAAAATTTTTAGTGTGGCCATGAAAAGGAGGACCTCCAGGGTGCTAACTGGACAAATAACTCTTTTTAAAGAAATTTGTGATGTCTTTTGAGTGAAAATGAATATCTTCATTGATTTCAACCATCTCCCACTCCTACTAAAATAACATAGGGAGACCGAATCAAAGACGCTTAACCAAAATACGGATATTAAATTAGAACTTTTGCCTCAAATGTAATTAGTACCTAATGAAATTTTGTATAAAAAATGTGGAGAATATTAATCCAGCATTTGAAAGCAATTACTACATCTTACCAAATTATGTTTTATTAGGTTCCTTCTTTTTTTTTTTTTTTTTTACACAAAGAGTGGGAATTCAAAGGTAAAGAACTTCTAGGAATTTTTTTCTTCTTCTAGAGTTTCCAAAATGTTAGTATCAAGGGCAATGTGATATGTAAATCCTGTTCAGCCGCCATCGTCCAGGAAGTCCTGTCTTGGAAGGACTAGAAGGTCAGTGAGCATGATGCCGGCTCCAATCTGAGTTTCTGGCAACTCGTTGGGGACTGTCATCATCTACCTTGATGGGCTTTGAAGAAAAAGAAATGGGTTTTGCAGTGCACCCACATTTGAGGGGTTTTCTGAGAAGACTCATGCACAGATATGCACTCCAGGGGAGACTATAGTCTCCTTCATCCTAGAAGGAATAAGAAACAAACCATTCTTCAAGAGGACAGCACAACACTTGCCTGTCTTGACCTTCCTAGTACCCTTTTAGGTGACATTTATTCCTACACATTATTCCTAGACATTTGATACTTTTGATGCTATCATAAATTGTGCTTTCTCATTCATTATGTTTTCAAATATCATTCGCTTTCAGAAAAAAAATATAATTTTTATGCTAAACTCTTTCTGCAAAATATGGTAAACTTGCTTATTAATCCTGATAATAGAACTGCAGATTTTTCAGATTTTCTAAATGTATAATTTTAATGGCTAAAAATTATGAGTGTTTTAGTTTATTCCTGACAATGTTTATATCTTTCCTTATTTTATATTTTATCCTGTCTTATTGCACAAGAAAGGTGCTCCAGAATACAGTAGAATGTATTGGTGTCAGCTAGTGTCCTGTCAAAGGAAAATCGTAAACATTTTTCGCAGTACATTCAGTGTTTACTATAGGTTTTAATGGATCATTTATCATATAAAGGACTTTCTATTATCTAAGACTATTTGTTTTTTTTAATTAAAAAATGGATGTTAAATTATTTGCTTTCTAGGCATCACTTGAGATGATATTATTTCCTTAAATCTATTATTTTGGCAAATCATATTGATTGATTTTATAACATTAAAATAATCTTACATTCCTCAAATAAATATATCTTGCCTCACTTTTTATCCTAAATTAAGGAACCAGTATTCTTAGATATTTATTTATATTTTGTGTCTATTCACTTGAGTAGACTAATCTGTAGCTGACCCTAATCATAAGCTCATTTCATTTTTTAAAAAGATTTTATTTATTTATTCATGAGAGTCACAGGCAGAGGGAGAAGCAGGCTCCATGCAGGGAGCCCGATGTGGGACTCGATCCCAGGACTCCAGGATCATGCCCTGGGCCAAAGGCGGGCGCTCAACCTCTGAGCCACCCAGGCATCCCAATCATTTCATTTTTGATATCAAAGTTACGTTGATCTCATCAAATGTTTGAGAACTGTTCCATATTTTCCTAGTCTGTGTAAGAGTTTATGTAAGGATTAGTCTTATTTCTCCTTTAAATATGTGTTAAATTTTGCTAGTGACACCAGGTACTTTGATTTTTTGAAAATATTCTAATTACTGATTAAATTAATTAAATTTTAATTACATTACAAAGTAAAGAGTTTAAAGATTCTATTTCTTTTTGCATCATGTTTTAATAATCATATTTTTCTTGTTTTTTGTCCACTTCATTTAGGTATTTAAAATCACTGACTTAGGTTTGTTCATGACTGTTTATCAGACTTTTAGTCTCCACAGCATTTGTGGTGGTTAGCCTGATGTGGTTATTTTCAGTTTTGTTTTTTCTTAAAAAAAACTCACCACGGATTATTAATTTATTCTTTAAAAGTATGACAAGTTATTTTGTTGGTTGTTTCTATTGTTAGTTTTTTATTTCAATAATTTCTATTCTTAGGCTTATTACTTCCACCCTTTAATTTTGCTGTTCCTTCCTATTATATTACAATTCAGGCTTTCATCCTTTCTAAATGTATGGATTTCTCTTAAACACAGTTTTTAGCTGGTTCTCATAAATTTTATATGGCATTTTGTATATCAGTTGATTCAAAGTATTTCTAATTTCTTTATTGGCCCCTATGATATTCAAAACTATGTTTCCCAATATCCAAACATATAGACATTTTCCTAGTTTTTTAAAAATATGAATTAATAGTTTCATTGTATTAAGGTCAGAGACAGTTTGTTTGACGTAATTCTTCAAAGTTTATTGAAGATTGCTTTATAGCCCAGTTTTTGCGCAATTCCTAAAATGTTCCACATATGCCTGATAAAATGTGCATTTTGTAGTTGTTGCGTGAGACATCCTATAAAAGTGCAATAGCTAAAACATCTTATTTATTCAAATATCCTTTATCACGATTGCCTTCTTCGGTGGTGTGTCTCAGAGTCAATAAGTCAATAAGAGTCAAGGTGCGTTAAGACCTTGCTGTGTGGTTTTGTGGAGTTGTGTTCGTTGTACATTTACCTTGAACCCTTCGGCCTTGTGAGCTGACCTATTAATGCTTATTTCTTGTGTGTGTGTGTGTGTGTGTGTGTGTGCGTGTTTTCATAGATCCCTTGGGACTTTCTGGGTCCATGGTGATGTTCTGTCCTGGGGACACTTGGATTTCTTCCCTTCTCATCTGGAGACTTCTCTTTCCCTTTCTGAGCTTACTGTACTGGCTGCATTTCCCACTATGATGCGTAAGGGCCGTGAGAGTGGAGGTCCTTGCCTCGTCCTGGACCTTGAAGTCAAATTAGTGAGGCTCATGTGGGGGCTCCTCCAGCAGCATCCCGGCCGTCTGCAGAACACCCCACCCCCCTGGACCCCAGCAGCAGCAGTGACAGGGGCTTTTGAGGCTGTAGGCAGAGATATGCCATGAGACTTATTGAATAAAATAACTAAAGATCTTTGAAGGTTCAGGAGAGTCTGAGGGTGAGTGCCCCAGAGGGGGGAGGGGGGTCCAGGGTCAGAGGTGGACCATAACGTGTGAAATTACAGTACAGCACTCCCTTTTTCCGTGAAGGGCTTTTGTGTGACTTTGCTCTCATCAAACGACCTCGTGTTTCAGGAGAACCTGTCAGCATAACATTATCACACTCATCAAAGTATCACACCCGAATTTCAATGCTCCTTTTCACTGTACTGCGTGTCTTTTACTCTCTTGTGTGATATTTGTCATGATTCTTTTTTTTCTCTGTATTTCTGCTTACATATTTTCTATCGATGTGATTTCTTTATTGCCAGTCTGTTTCTCTGCAACCAATCTTCTACTCAATTCATAAATTGAGTCTTTAATCTCAGATACTGTATTTTTTCAGTTGTAGAGTGTGCTTTTTATCCTATTTCATAGAATTGATTAAATCTCCAAGTCTTTTTCTCTACTGTGCACTTTTATTAACACTTCTTCTTGGAAATAGTAATCATATATGTGTTTTAGGTCTGCCGCTACCTTTAGTATTTAAGTACTATGTGGGTCTCCTTTCTTTGCCTTATTTTTTTCTTTTTGGGTATCAACATTTGCTAATTCTCCCTTTCTGGGAGCTTGGCCAGACTGTATTTCCTCAGGCTCGAGTGATGCTAACCACAGTATCGGGTGTGCCTGACACGCAGTGTGAGCCCACAGAGTCACGTCTCTTCCACAGGAAAGTGTGTCAGCACTGGCACCAGCTTCTCTCACCCTCTTCCTCCATGGTCATGGTTTAAGCACGGGACATCAGGGCCCCTGCCCTCGAGAAACACTGTCCATGTCTTTGGTTCTAAATAATTTCCTGGATTATGAAAGGCCAGGCACAAAGGTCCACAGACAGACACGACTCCTGCATCAGAGCAGACTTATTTGACCTTCAACTGTCGTCCAGGATTCTCCATTCTTTATCTTAGCAACGTAGCCCATGCACCTGAGGGCCATAAACCATTTCATCCGATTTGCTGTTCTCGTATGCATTCCAATAGCTCACATGTGTTGCAGCACCCGGACAGGTCAAGTTTTTCACGAAGGCATCGCTGTCAGCAGGAAGTAGGGGCACCTGAGACCGTGCCCCAGGCTGCAGGGCCGGCCGAGTAGGACCAGTTCACACAGACCACACGTGTTTGGAAGGCAGCCCTGCTTCTCACACCCCTGAAGTTGCAGAAATCCCACAGAATAGCTGGCTTGCCCCCAGATGCTCTGCAGAAACCCCTTCTTCAGTGGTCCCAACACATGTCGGGGACCACAGGGGCAGGGAGCCCTGGCCTGATCCACTGTGCGTTACAGTCTGCCGCCCACTAGCTAATTGCCCTGATCTGTGGAAAAGCCTAGTCCCCCCTTTGGATGAATGATAATCCTTCTAAGATGACAGGTAGGGAAGTTTTGGAATTTAAAAGCCACTGGGTCGGGCAGCCCGGGTGGCTCAGCGGTTTAGCACCACCTTCAGCCCAGGGCCTGATCCTGGAGTCCCGGGATCAAGTCCCAGGTCGGGCTCCCTCTGCCTGTGTCTCTGCCTCTCTCTCTCTCTATGTCTCTCATGAATAAATAAATAAAATCTTTAAAAAAATTTAAAAAAAATAAATAAAAGCCACTGGGTCTTGACCTCTCTGTAGCTTTACCCACGGCAGTGGACACACATTTTAAGCTGTGTATCATTAAACTGGGACAAGTTCATTCTTCTGGTCTGGTGTTAATTAATGACGCCGCACTGGAAACCCTGTGTTCTCCAGAGAGGCCTACCCTGACCCCTTCTCATCACTAAGTCCCCACGTCTCTGCTCCCCCTCAAGGAGGAGTGGTCCCAGCCACTGCTTACCGGGCTCCCCAGCCATCCTGTAGGGAGGAGCAAGCCCCCCTCCCCCCATGACTATGCTCGGTCTTCATGCTCTGGCCTTCCCTGGCCTCTTCCCCACTGGCTGGCCATGAGGTCCCTGCGTACAGCCTCACTGGCCCTTTGCCACCCCTGGAGGGGCTGAGACCCTGTGCAGCACCTGGCTCTGCCATCCTGAGCCATGGGTACCCTCCCCAGCCTGGGGAAAAAAATCTTCCCTCCGTGTGCACCGCTGCACCCCAGGCCCTGGGATGGCCCAGGTGGGCTGGAGTTGGGCATCTTTGCCCCTGGGACACCCGGGGCTCTGATGAAGCCCCAGCCGGTTTGGCCCCAGGCAGCCAGCTTCTGAGGGCGACCTCGTGAGGAAGAGAGGACGTGCCGGGTGTTTCAGAAGGGCTGAAGCAGGACGGGCTTTGCTGCGACAGGCACTGTGGGAGTTTGGTTGGGCTCCGGGGGCCCCAGTGAGCCTCCGGTGACCGGTTCCCACGGGGGTTTTACCTCGTGACCCTGCTCCAGCGAGATGCAGCCCCTGCCCCTGCCTGTCTGTCTCTCCAGGCTCAGGGCAGCAGCTGACACTGTGTCCTCCGGCCTCACGGGTCCAGGAAGGGTCATCGATTTTCCAACCTGCTTACTGGTTGTGGGGACGCGGCGGTGACTTCCAGGCTCCATACATGTGGACCAGGAAGCCAGAAGTTCCGCTCGTTACTTTTTCACGGGTATTAAGCACCTCGTGATGTTCTCAGCCGGCGCCTTTGGAAACGGTGCCCACAGTGAAGTGATGTGGCTCTGATGGCATGGACGCGCGCGAGAGAGCGAGCAGGCACTTGCCAGCCTTCCTGCACACCAGCCCGAGCTCTGCGGGCCCGGCCCCTGGTTCCCCCCCCAACACACAGCTGGAAAAGGACGCAGGGGACGCCCCACTTTTGGCTTCTCGTTTCTCCTCTCATCATTCCTCAGAGAAGGTGTCAAATCGGTGCTGGCTCCGTATGCCTGGCCTTCCTCATGCCTCTGGCTTTTCAAGTCTTTTTGGCAGAAAATATTTTTTCAATGTGAAGATGTATATATTTTAAAGGAATCCATTTATTTATTCATAAGAGATACAGAGAGAGGAAGAGACAGAGGCAGAGGGAGAAGCAGGCTCCATGCAGGGAGCCTGATATGGGACTCGATCCCGGGACCCTGGGGTCACGCCCTGGGCCGAAGGCAGATGCCCAATCACTGAGCCCTCCAGGGATTCCCTCAACATTAAGGTATTGTAAATAAATCCTCATGAGTCGTGCAGGAGCCTGGATTGAGTAGCTAGGTCCTCGTGTTGGTCAAGACTCTCTTTACACCTTATGTTTCTGGCATCATGGAAATTTCCTGGGGGAAAAAGGTAGAAAAAAATTGTGCAACAAATAGTGGAGAATCAACATGCTCCTGTGCTCTGGATCTTCAGCCTTTTAAATGGAAGCAGCAAATCCAGATGCATTGTAGTCAATCTCAAAACAGAAAATGAAAAATATTGATGCAATCGTATAATCAAATGGCTCCCTAGAAAATCAATTGGTCAGCAGTTCTTCAAAAAAGCAGAGGAGAAAGGACTTGTGGTAACTATACACGCTGGTGATTCAGGATTTTGTGGTTTATTTTTAAAATTTTTTTAAAAAAGATTTTATTTATTCATAAGAGACACAGAGAGAGGCAGAGACACAGGCAGAGGGAGTAGCAGGCTCCACACACAAGCGCCCTGCCTCTGCCGTCCCCGGAGCCCACGGCTATGTTATCAAGTCCCTCATGACCACGGGGCAGTGCACCCACAGGCGACACAGGGAGCCCATTGCTTTCTGATTTTATAAGTGTATTTTTTATCAAAACCCCAGTTCCCATGCTCCACGCGGCGTCGTGGGGGGCCTCCAGCTCGGGGACACCTGCCCTACCCATGGGCGTGCGGAGCCCACCTCCCGAGATGCACCCACAGGGGAGGACGCGGACGCTCAGGAGGCAAGCTCTCCTGAACGGACTCCTTCAAGCTGGCGACGCGGGGAAGGACACATGCGATCTCGCCACTGGCTTTTTTTTTTTTTTTTATAAAAAGCTTTCCAATATTCCAAGGGCACTAGTCTGTTGGGGAAAATCCTAGCGGTCTCAGTTACTAAGGCAGACAACCGACCCTCGTTGCCGGTGGATCCCAATTTACAAGTTCACCTGCTCGTGACCATCTATTTGCACCCCCCACCCCCACATCGACATGGTGCTTCCAAAGCTGTGGTGGCGGCCAGATGGCGAGACATCCGAGTCGCCTGCCATCCCAGGCTGGGTCGGGCTTGCTGGTGCTTTGCCTTCTAGCTCAGCTGTCGCGCCGCAGGACAGGGGCCTTCACCCAGCATGTTTAGTCGCACATTTTCCACTTTATCTATTTATTTTATTTTATTTTATTTTATTTTATTTTATTTTATTTTATTTTTTAAAAGCAGGCTCCATGCCGGGAGCCCGATGTGGGACTCAATCCCGGGTCTCCAGGATCGCGCCCTGGGCCAAAGGCAGGCGCCAAACCGCTGAGCCACCCAGGGATCCCACATTTTCCATTTAAAAAAAAATTGTAATTTTTCTGTTTAAAACAGCCCCACGCACGGTGCTGCGGTGCTGTCTGGTGCAGCGGAACACCAATAAAAAATAAATTTATTATTAAAAAAAAAGAGCTTTAACAGAAGCACACATAAACGAGGCCGTGCGTTGATGGGTTGATGAGGAGGTCGTGGCCTGACGCCGGCAGGAGCCTGGCTGTGCATTTCCCTGCAGCGGCTCAGGGCTCCTCAACGGGCCGCGTGGCCACGGGGAGCGGTGCACCCAGGGGAGGACCCAGCCCCCTCAGTCCACCGGCCCCGTTGTCTCCCTGTATCTCGGTACAATGTAATATGCACGTATGATGTAATAGGATAATATAGAGTAATACCATATATGCATACATTTTTTAAAAAAGATTTTATTTATTTATTCATGATAGACACAGAGAGAGAGAGAGAGGCAGAGACACAGGCAGAGGGAGAAGCAGTCTCCACGCTGGGAGCCGATGTGGGACTCGATCCCAGGACCCCGGGGTCATGCCTTGAGCCGAAGGCAGGTGCTAAACCACTGAGCCACCCAGGGATCCCCTGTGCATACATTTTTAAACGAGGCATCTTTTAATTTTTCTCATTTAACAAACAGCCTACCTGCAAGGTATTTATTATTTTTTGTGACCAAGTACGGTATCTGAGAGTCCAAGGAAATCGCCCCGGGCCGCCCCTCCCCAGTGACGATACGGCCACACGCGGGAGGGAAGATCCGAGGCCAGAGCATCGTCTCCTCCGAGGGTTTGGCGAGGGAGGCAGAGATAAACAGGGGGCTGCAGATGGCGATGCGTAGACGCGGGCTGAGACAGCAGGCTGTTTGCACGGGAGTGTGGCCAGGTTGGTCTGTGCCTCCGAGGGTGCCCTGGTCCCAGGGTCGGTCCCTCCGTTGGCTGACCCCCCGCCTCGCTGGGCTGTGAGGCCCCGAGGGAAGCAAGCGGGTCTGTCTCCCCCACGCGTTCTCCAGTGTTACCCCAGGGCCCCACCTGGGGTGCTCTCCATAAATAGGGGCGGGGGAGCCAAGTACACACATGCACCCCGGCACAGGCATGCACACGCGCGTGTACACGCATGCACGCACAGACACACACACCGGAAGTCGCCCTGGGTGCACGGGGAGGGTCCCGCACCCTCTGCCCCTGCCGTGCCCAGCCTGCCCACCTGCCGGCCCCCAGGGCAGCCCCGTAGGGTGCCGTGGAAGTAGTGCCCCAGAGGAAACTTCTCTGGTTGTGGGAAACTCAACCATCCTACTCTGATGACGAGTTGAACCATTTTGAGACTTTCAGTGAGACAAATGCTTTGGTGAGGGCTCAGGAAAGACAACGTGCACCTCGACCACCGGTGTGTGCTCGGGCGGCCAGGCCGCCCCTCGGTGGGCACACAGCCACCCACCAGCTCGTGCGGGATGTGAGAGGTGCTAGGAGAGGCGTCTACATGCCGGGGGGTGGCCTTCGGGGCACGTGGCGGGTTAACCAGACCTTGTGGCTCTGTGCCCACCTGCAAGCGGCATGGCCACCTGCCGCCCCCCGGGCTCCCACGGAAGCAGAGCGTGTGAGGCTGTGCAAGCACACGGCTGCCCGTCCCGGGGGAGCTGCTCTGCTGGGCGAGGCCTGGTTTTGGTTACAACGAGGTGTCAGCCCCCCTCGATTCACGATGAGATGCAGCATTTATGGCCTCACAGTAAATGACACCAAGGGAAGCCTGACTCTTGGAGGTTGGACGGGACCACAGCTGGCAGCCCTCTGAGCGAAAAGACAGAAATGAAAGACTCTATTTCGCTCCCTTTCCTGGCTCCGAGAAGGTCAAGGTAATATCGATCGTCTTCATCCAAGTCAAATCTTTGGCTAAAAAAGAAACCCATTTGGAAAATGTGTTTTTAATATTATCCATGTGACTTTGTATGACAATAAATCGTGTGATCTTCCAAAGTCCAGGACCAAAGGGAAAGATTTAGAAACAAGTCATATGTTTTTTTTTAACTTTCTGAAGATCATAACCATTTAAAGGCTTCAAGGAAACTAGATATTGAGAGAAGGACCAGGCTTATTTCATTTTTAGAAGATTGCTTTTTTAAATGATCGTGAAATAAAGTTGGTTTTTATTCAAACAGATTGAAGCAATTATGTTTATGGTTCTGTGAGTGACCATTTTAAGACTCGGTTACAACCATGAGGCTGTAGGATTTCCTGGTTGGCGAAACCACGGGGCACGTCGGATGCTTGTGCTCTGTCTCTGAACAGCGGGAAGGAGGAAGCCAGCGTCCGGGGGGCAGAAGGCTCGCTCTGGCCTTGTCCCGCACCATCCACGGAGAACGCCCTCCCGAGGCCCACGGCCCGCCCTGCGCATCCCACTATCGCGTTTGTCCAAGTCTCGGTCACTGCTTCCGACGAAGCGCCCTTCTGGGTCATGGAGACCAGCGCTGCTGGCGGTGAGCCGGGGCGACGGCCAGGTTACCCCAGGTTACCAGCCATGCCCACAGGCAATAAGTTTGGGCAAAACGATAGTTTTGTTTTATTTTTTTAAAGATTTTATTTATTTATTCATGAGAGACACAGAGACAGAGAGGCAGAGACCCAGGCAGAGGGAGAAGCAGGCTCCATGCAGGGAGCCCGACGTGGGACTCGATCCCAGGACCCCAGGGTCACACCCTGAGCCAAAGGCAGACGCTCAACCACTGAGCCACCAGGGTCTTGGGACAGTTTTGTTTTGACTCCCCTTCTGTTTTCTGCACCGGCTCCCATGTTTTGTGTTATTTTGTACCAACTATCACTTCGTGCATAAAAAAGTCATTTGTCTCAATGCAGAAAAATACCTCCTGGAGGCCCTGGATTTATTTATTTTTATTTTTTATTATTTTTTATTTTTTTATTATTTTATTTATTTATTTATTTATTTATTTATTTATTTATTATTATTATTATTTTTTTGTTTTTATTGGTGTTCAATTTGCCAACATATAGCGTAATACCCTGGATTTAAAACTCAGGCCCACAGTTATTGTGGGCTTCTGTTGGGAAGGGAGGAAAGCTGGACTGAGTCTTAGTCATGGTGAAGGAAGCATCCAGGATATGGGAAGGCGGCTCAGGAAAATCCTCCAGCCTCTGGTCCTCGTGATGCCGGGAGGGGGTCCGTGGGAGGCAGGGTGGGTGGCTGCGGGGAAAGGCAGAGGGGACCTGGTGAAGAGGGTCAGGGGGGCGTGGGACAGCGAGATGGCACGGGGGTGGCTGGGGGCAGCCCCAGAACCAAGATCGAGCGAAGGACTGGGAAGGAGCCTGTTCGGACCACGGGGAGGGGGCAGTTCCATCGGAGCCAGAGCACAGAGGGAGAGGCCGTGGGAGGGGCCGAGGGTGTGCAGGGGTGACTGAGTGGCCCCCAGCATAGGGCCAGAACAGGGGCGCACGAGAGGCCCTGGAGCAGGGAAGGACCAGGTCGGGGCTCAGAGCCGCCTCTGCTGGGTGGACGCCGAATACCACCTTTGCAGCCGGGCTCGCGGGCCAGGAAGGCTCCCGGCACACGGCACACGGCACACGGCACACGGCACACACACAGCAGCTGGCACACGGTTTCCAGAAGCTCTGAGCCCGTCAGCGTGGAATCCACTCTCTGCAGGGATTTCCACCCTCCCTGGGGAGTAAGGAGGCATCGAGACAAGTAGCAGATCTGGAATTCCCCCAATGCCTACTGTCTTCCCTAGATTAAAATGGGGGCCCCAGAGACAGTCACGACCTAGAGGAGCTTTCGCGTCTCTGCAGCAATCTGGGTGCGTCTGTGCACAGCAGACCTCCCCTAAGTGAGGGTCACACAGCACAATTCTGTAGAAGACTGTTACTTCCGAAGTCTTTATTATGGAAAAACACTGGGGTGACTCGTGGCATCCGTTTCATAGGGTAAATAGCACGCTGACGATGAAATTGTCACTGCGTCCAAATCCACCGAGCTGAAGAGGGAAGCCACGGAATATATTAGGAAGTTGGTTTATGGTAAGAGCAGAGAAAGGATGAATTATTGAATGATTGTTAGAACGCTGGCTACATGCTTAGGCCAAAAACCTGCCTTCCTGGCCCTCTCACTGCATGGATATGCTCTGTGGGGCTCAAAGATGTGAATGGCGGAGAAAATGGCCCCAAAATACTACAAGAGAACAAGGCATGAATGATACATCAAACGAATGGAGAGATACAGCTCAGCAATAAATGTAAAATGCAAGCAGATAAACAGAAACATGAAGACCGGGGCGCCTGGGTGGCTCCGCGGTGGAGTGTCTGCCTTCGGCTCAGGTCATAACCCCAGGGTCCCGGGATCGAGTCCCGCGTCGGGCTCCCCGCAGGAAGCCTGCTTCTCTCTCTGCCTGTGTCTCTCATGAATTAAAAAAAAAAAAAAAACAAAAAAAAAAACAAAAAAAAACAGAAACAGGAAGACCTATCAGACTGACAATATTAAAACTTCAAGAGAGCAGCCTTATTTTTCACGTCAGGCAGACATGACCGGACAGTGGTTGTGGTGTGGTGGATGTAAACCTGGTGGAGATTCACTGTGGGCACTTAGCCCGCGTGCCGAGCTCCGCGTGCCCGCATGGCTGGCCTGCGGGACCCAGGCTCGCGGTGAGACCCCCGCACAGGCAGCGAGGTGTTCTGTAGGTGTGGTCAGGGTCGGCATCCTTCAACCTTAGGGCAAGCAGACCTCCCTTCCTCCAATCAGCGTAAGGGCGTAGGAGCAAAAACTGCGTTTTTCGGAGAAGAAGGAATTCATCTCAAGCTGGCAGCATCGAAGTTTCCAGCTCACCCAGCCCATCCCACAGATTTCAGTCTCGCCAGATTTATTGTCACAGTCGCTTGGGCCAATTCCTGAAAATTACTCTCTCTCTCTCTAGATCCGTATATTCTGTTTCCCTGGAAAATTGCAACCGATACAACACTTGGTATCAGAACTGAACAACTATAGTTCTAACCTGTGAACGTATCTCAAGTGGCTGCTTTATAAAGTGGAGAAGACACATGTAATGAAAATATGAATTTCTGTGTTCTTTATACGTTGAAACATCGGTTGATACCCCAAATGTGTATTTATTTCTTAAGGGCCGGTTAATATTCATTTAATCAAAATCGTACATGAAACTGGACCATTTCCCGATACCTTACGTAAGAATTGACTCAATGGATTAAAGACTTGCATGTAAGACCTGAAAACAGTAAAACTCCCAGGAAAAAACCTAAGTGGTCACGATGATGGTAATGCATTTCTGGTTATTACCCTGAACGCAGGTTCCGCACAGTGACGGAAGCCATGGACAGAATAAATATGCAGCCTACTGAATGGGAAAAAAATATTCGCACATCACATATCTGAAAAAGGGTTAATATCTGAAGTATATTAAAAAATACAGACACTCAATAGCAAAAAACAAACAATACAATTAAAAGTGGAGAAACATTAAATTCTGAAGAGTGCATTGGGGACGGTCAGCAGGTGTGCATAAGATGCTCCACGGCTCTCACTGTCGGAGAAACGCAAGTCAAAGTCACAGTCAGACATCACTCCACGTCCGTTAGGATGGCTTTTGTCACAAAGGTGAGAAACGACAGGTGCGGGTGAGGATGTGGAGAAAGGGGAGCCCTTGTGAGCTGCGAGTGGAGCCACTGGCGACCGTAGTATGGAGGGTCCTGAAAAGATTAAAATAGAATTACCAACTGATGCAACAATTCTTCTGGATATTTATCCAGAACCTGGAAACACTAACTCAAAAGGATACATACATTCTCGGGGTTATCTCAGACTTATGTACGGTAGCTCAGATACGGCAACAACCCAAGTGTCCAGTAATGGAGGAATAGACAAAGAGGGTATGTGCACACGTGTGCACACACACACACGCACAAAGGAGAAAAACACTGTACGACCTCAGTTATATGTGGAAACGACAAACAAACAGGTTCATAAATACGGAGAACGGATTGATAATTGGCAGATTACGTGGGACGGGCAAGCCGGGTGAAAGGAGTCGGGAGGTACGTCCTGGGGGTGTGATGTGCGGCCCCGTGACCTTAGTTAATGATAGCGTGTCGTGTGTTTTGGAAGTCACTAAGGGAGTAGATCTTGTTTTTTTCTATTTATTTTTATTTTTTTAAAATTTTTTTAATTTTATTTTTTTTAAGGGAGTAGATCTTAAAGGTCCTCATCACACATACACTATCTTGCAACTGTCTGTAGATGGGTGTCAACTAGACTCCGCATGGTGATCATCTGTTTTATTTTGTTTTGTTCGTTTGTTTTTTTTAATAATAAATTTATTTTTTATTGATGTTCAATTTGCCAACATACAGAATAACACCCAGTGCTCATCCCGTCAAGAGCCCCCCTCAGTGCCCGTCACCCAGTCACCCCCACCACCCGCCCTCCTCCCCTTCCACCACCCCCAGCTCGTTTCCCAGAGTTAGGAGTCTCTCATGCTCTGTCTCCCTCCCTGATATTTCCCACTCATTTTCTCTCCTTTCCCCTTTATTCCCTTTCACTATTATTTATATCGCATGGTGATCATTTGGAAGGTACACAGGTACCGCGTTGTCCAGCAGCACACCTGGAACTAGGAGGATGCTGTATGTCACTTACACTTCAGTAAAAAATGGAGACTACTCAATCCTTAAAATTATGTCTCAGATCTGTTTTAATTGATGTTCTTGATAGTGACTGGCATGCTCTTCTCTACCCTGCTGGTAGCTTCCCTCTCTGGGCAGAGAACGAGGGAAAATGTGTGCATCCAGGTCTGACCTCTCCCCTGGGCTGCAGAGGGGTACCCAGAGACCCCCCAACTTCTCCGTCTCAGAGTTGCCAGGTAGACGGGAGAGTCCTCTCACCTCCTGCCTCCCGTGTCCTTCCCACGCTCCGGCTGATGAGGTCCCCCCAGAGGACGACGAGAAGTCAGCCTTAATGTTTTCTGTGGATGCATCGCCCCCCATGCACACACGTGCGTGCACACACACAGACGCACATGCAGGCATGCGAATGCACATGCACACACACACAATCCGTGAATGCATATGCACACACGCACACACACGCACACACGCATGTGCATGGGCACACACAGGCATGCATATACACGTATAAGCACACATGCATGAATGTACGTTCACATGCAAATGCACACACGCGTGCATACACATACTCCCATACACACGCACACACACGTGCACACACGCACGCACACACCCTTTCAGTCTATGCAGGGGGTGTTGGCTGAACGTCAATGCATTCTGTTCATCCCTTCTTCCTTCTCTGCCTTCTTCAACCCTACCCTGGCGTGGGCCCTACCGTGTGTCAGGGGCGTGACTTTAATACCCTGGTTCCTGATCCTGTGCTCACAGTTTGTGTTCCTCACAGGGCAGAGGAAGTTATCTTTCTTTCTGATGACATCCTGGTTACGTCCCTCTCTCTTTTTAAAACATTGTTTTTAATGTTTGAAAGCCTCTCCCCACTGTTTGTGCTCTAACATCCAATGTCCACAGTGGGAGCCCAGCTCTGGACATCTGTGGACACCACCTCCCACCCGCACGGTGTCCTGAGCCCCGGGGCACATGACCGTGGTCATTCCCAGTGTGCCCTGGTGGTTCATCCCCTTCCCTGCGCACGTGGCACTTCCTGCACGGGCACCGCTGCCTGAGGAGACGCTTCTGCGAGTCTCCCTAGAGCAGCAGAAGTGCAGTCATTAGCACCCGCTTCTGGGGTCCTCACTGCCTTGTCACCCCCGCCACAGCCCTCCACACGGCACCGTCCATCTGCTCCAGACAGACCACATTCCCCACGGGGACCGTGGCTCACCCCGCACCTGGCAGCAATCGATGTCTCCGTGTGGAGTCCGCCTAAGAGCAGGCCCTGGAGCAGGGTGCTAGGGGCGACAGGTGGGGCAGAGGGAGCCCCAGAGAGAAAACAGAAAGAGTAGCGAAGGGGATGGGGCACTGATAGTGAGCTGGGGCTGCGGGAAGCTGGGGCCGGGTGGCACCAGGCTGTTGGCTACGGGGAGCACTCTTGCGAAGCCTGAGCCTTCCATCACCACCCCATCCTCGGTCTGGGGCGCTGCCTGCTGCAGGCTAAGCAGACTCCTGCAGCGCAAGAGGCAGGCCAGGCCGTGAAGAAGAGTGCACAGGGTCGAGGTGAAGGTCGTTGGGGTGTCCCTGCCCTGCTGCAGGCATGTGGGGTGGAGGTGGGTGTCATTGGGGTGCTCCTGCCCTGCTGCAGGCAAACTTGGGGCCAGGGGTGGGGGCTGTTGGGGTGCCCCTGTCCTGCTGCAAGCATATGGTGTCAAGGAGGGTGTCGTTCGGGTGCATCTGCCCTGCTATAGGCATGTGAGGTCATGGTGGGGGTCGTTGGGGTGCTCTTGCCCTGCTGCAGGCAAGCTTGAGGCCGGGAGTGGGGGATAGCTTCTGTGCAGCAAAGGCAGTGCAGTGTCGTGAAGCGAATGAATTTTTAAAAAGATTGCCGTGGATGGTGGATGGTGAGAGTTTTCGCTTGGAGAAGGGGTCTGGGGTGATGTTTTAATCCGTGATTTTATTTGATATTATTTACCCTTCTGTAATTTATAACGAAAAAGTATGTTCCAAAGTAAGATATCGAATTCGGGGCTCAGAATGTCAAAACCCTTCTGAGTCCACATGGCCTGTCTGGCCTCTCTTCCCCCGATGACCCAGGTTAAATGCACTGTTTCCTTCACAGATGTTCCCACCAACTGTGGCTGCAGATGGCAGGAGCGTGTACTTCACGCTGCGCTTGGAGAGCTCAGGTGTGTGGGGCTTGTTCTTGTGACAGAGTAAACTGTATTTTTTCACGCCTTATAAAATTACCCTGTAGACTCCCTCAGATCGAGAGCCACCCCTACACTCCTCTCCCTTAACTCTGGCTAACGTCCACCCATGGTGTCAACCTCCCCAAACTACTCACCATGGGCCCCACTTTTCCAAACACATTCTAATTGTCACCATGCCCCGTGGAGACGGTGTCCACAGACACTTCCTACAGGTCCCACAGTGTCTTCCTACAGCGAAAGGAGCTCCGAGCGTGAGATGTGGCTGGTGGCACTGGCCAATCCTGCTTGGGACGCTGCGCAAGCTGCCCCCACACTGGGCTCACTCGCTTCTTGGGTCCAGCTGGAGCACCGATTTTTGGTTTCTCTTTTGCAATCAGGTTGCACTTCTGCAAGGCTTCCCAGCTTCTCGAGAGTGTCAGGAACGTCCTCTTGCAGGCAGGCCTGTGGGCTGGGCCCGAGCGCCAGCACATGGATGTCCAGAGGTCCCAGAAGCACTTCAGAGAAAGGCTCAGCTTCACGTATGGACAAAAGTGTGTGTGTTTTGGGGGGTGGGGGAGGTGGGGGGCATGAGCAAAGCGCAGAGCAGTCTCCGAAGGCTCTCATGGCATGTCTTGGCTCGACCGGTGCAGCCCTGAAGGTGCGGTGAGGTTGCACACTAGTCAAGCCATATTCTGAGCACGTGCCCCACTTCCAAAGCCAGCCTATTCGCACCATGATCCCTAGATAGAATATTTGCTTATTTCTGGAATTTCTGAAATGCGATACAAACCAATGAATGCACGACAGCCCTAATCATTAGTGAGAGTAGGATCTACAGGACAAATGTGAAGAATTCGTATCCGTCTTATTGATTCGGAAAGTGAAACTATAAGAACTTTCCCCCACAGCTGAGTAGTGTCCAGGTTTCTTTCATGAGCCTGTATTATCTTAACAAATCAAGAAAAAAATGTAGTAAAAATAGAAAAACAGAAAAGCCGAAGCCATGGAAACTTTGGGTTGGTTAACTCAGAAGGAGAGCTCGCCTGAGGTGGAGAGAGAAGCGCAAGTAAAATGTCTGTGATTCAGTCTTGGGACTGGCTGGCGCTCTCCCGGGGGCCGTGACCAGGCTGTCCGGGTGCACAGGCCAGACAAACTCCCAGAAAAATAGTGCTAACACCCCTAATAATGTGGCCACCGAAGGGCAGGGCAGCCTGCTTGGTGCTCACAGATGCGAAGGTTGGGGCCAAGTACCGTTCTCGACACTTTACGCAGAGGCAGAGCATTGGCCCGCAGGGAGGGCCATAAGACAGACCATTTGGCTGAAACATGTAGATAATAAAATTCCAGAGTTATTGGCTTGGCAAAATTGACAAACCCTGCGGCCAACAAGTGGTTGGATGGCTCTTAATGCAGAAACTACCTGGCTGCACACCCACTGAAGGAAGTCATTAGTCACTGGTCACGCCCTCTCTCCACCAGGCTCCGACTCCGATTGCTCCCTGGGAAGCTTGGTTCACGCCTTGCAGCTCTCTGGTCAACCTGCTGGTTGGGGAAGACAAAACCCACCTGAGAGCTCCCTGGCTGGCGTCCCTCAGCCTTGCTCCCAAGACGGCCTCTGGCCCTCACCAGATCCTTCAACCAGCCTTTTGGGGTAGATCTGCCTCTATTTGGAAACTTCAGTCCTTCCCCCTTATGGCCTCTCTTTCTAGAAACACCCACCAAAGGGCGTGGACCAAGAGCAGGGAAAGAGACCTCAAGAAGGCGAACAGGGAGGGAAACTGATTAGCCCTGAGAGCTGTCACAGTGTGATCACAACGTGATCTCCCCACCCCCCAACACTTACAAAACTCTTTGGAAAAAGTTAAGAAGTTTTTTGTTTTTTGTTTTTTGTTTTGTCGGGCACTGAGGGGGGCACTTGATGGGTTGAGCACTGGGTGTTATTCTATATGTTGGCAAATTGAACACCAATAAAAAATAAATTTATAAAAAAAAACAAAGAAAGAAAAGAAGTTATTGATGTGATTGGAAGGCAGTGCCATTTGGCACAGATGTGCCCTCGATGCCTGCCTCTGCTTCAGCGGTTCACGTCAGGATTAATGTTTTCCATTAACATTTCAGAATACAAGTGATCAAAGAAGTCAGTGCCTCTTTTTGTGACCTTATAAGGAAAACTGCAGATTTCCATGTTAAAATCTAGAGCAAATCCAAAGTTCATCGTAAGCGTGGAATAGTATTACTAGTTGTCCAGATATAGAGAAAAAAGAAAATCTCTGGTCTCAATTGTTTATTTTTTTATGCTACATTTTTACTTTGATGCACTGTAATTATACTCATGTGAGAGGCAGAGAAATTGTTTATTTTTCTTTCTCACATTTATAAATCACACACTCATAGTTTTTGAAAATTGTTGTGGTAAAATATGTATGACATAAAATTTGCTATTTTAACTGTTTTCAAGTGTACGATTCGGTGGAATTAGGTATAGTCACAATGTTGCACAATCATCCATCCAACAGTCATCCATCCACCCATCATCCGTCTATCCATCCATCCATCCATCCATCCATCCATCATCCATCCATCCATCATCGATCCATCCATCAACCACTTGTCTACCCATCCATCCCCTCGTCCACCCATCCCATCCATTATCCATCCCCCCGTCCACCCATCACTCATCCACCTGTCATCCATCCGTCTTATCCATCCATCCATCCATCCATCCATCCATCCATCATTCATCTGTCTGCCTCCAGAACTTTACATCTTCCTAAACTGAAACTCTGTCCCCATTAGACAGTGATTCCTCTTTTCAATCTCTACCCCAACCCCAACACCCACCCACCCCTGCTTTCTATCTCCATGATTTTGGCTACATTAGGCAACTCGCATAAGTGAGATCGTACATTATTTGTCTTTTTTGTGCCTGGCTTATCTAACTTAGCACAAGGGCCACCCATGTTGTCGCCTGGGACAAGATTTCCTTCCTGTTTAGGACTGATAATATTCAGGTTTGTATCACATTTTGTTTATCCATTCATCCATCAGTGGACATTTGGGTTGTTTCCAGCTTTTGTCTATGTGGACAATGCTGCTGCGAACACGGGGGCATGAGTGTGTTCTTGCTTTCAGTTCCTCTGTATGTATGTTCAGAACTATAATTGTGGGATCCTAGGGTGGTTCTATTTTTAATGTTGGAGGGACCTCCAGACTGTTTCCCACTGTGGCTGCACCACCTTACAGTCCCATCAACAGTGCATGAGGGTTTCAATCTTTCCACACTTTCACCAACATTTGCTTTCTTTTTTCCCCCATTACATTTTTCTAGTAGCTATCCTAACGGGTGCAAAGTGGTACCTTATTTTGGATTGACTTGCATTTCCCTCATTAGTGACAGCTCAGCATCTTCTCATGTGCTTATAAGCCATCTGCGCATCTTCTTTGGAGGAATGTCTATTTTTAAAAAATATTTTATTTATTTATTCATAAAACACAGAGAGAGGCAGAGACACAGGCAGAGGGAGAAGCAGGCTCCATGCAGGGAGCCCGATGCAGGACTCGATCCCAGGTCTCCAGGATCACACCCTGAGCCAAAGGCAGATGCTTAACCGCTGAGGCACCCAGGCGTCCCAGGAATATTTATTTAAATTGGGTTATTATCTCACATTAAGTGGGGGTGACTGGATGACAGGCACTGAGGGGGGCACTTGATGGAATGAGCACTGGGTGTTATGCTATATGTTGGCAAATTGAACACCAATAAAAAAATAAATTTAAAAAAATAAATTGGGTTATTATAACTGGGTGACGGGCACGGAGGAGAGACAGCACTTGATCGGATGAGCAAGGGGTGTTATACTATATGTTGGCAAATCAAACTTCAATAAAAATATATACATAATATATAAATATATGATAATAGATTGGGTTATTAGCTTTTTTTTACTATTGAGATTTTTATATTTCTTATAAATTAATCCCCTACCAGATTCATAATTTTAAAATATTCTCTCCATTCTGTGGATTGCGTTTTCACTCTGATGATACGATCCTTTGATGCACACGAGTTTTTAATTTTGCTGAAGTCCAATTTACTTATATTTTAATTTTTTTCCCTGTGCTGGTGGTGTCATTTAAGAAATCGCTGTTGAATGCAATGCCATCAAACTTTTCTCCTATATATTTTTTTCCTAAGGGCTTTTTTTTTTTCCTAAGGGCTTTATATTTTAACTCTCAAGATTAGTCCTGTTGTCCATTTTGAGTCAACTCTTACTGGTGTAACGTAAGAATCCAATATCATACTGTTGCATCGTATCTATCCTTCGCATTAGGATAACGCAGCATTGATTTCAGTAGGATTGTTCCCCTAAATTTAAAAAAAATTAAAAAAAAAAAGAGAGAGAGAGAATCTTAGCTAGGCGACAACCGTAGATGTATTTTCCTAGTGGCCAAATGGATGCAGGGCAGGTTCAGGGCATCTTGTCTCTCCTGTGCGGCGATGGGCTCGTGACCTGCAACCAGCACCCTCTGTGCACATGACCCCACAAGCCAAGGCCCCTAGGGAAGGCGTTTGTGCTGTCGTACAGCGTCCGCCCTTGGCCTGTGGTCCAGGACCTGGCAAAGGGGTTGATGCGCAATTACTATTTGTTGAATGAGTTTGTTGGATGCATGTGGCCGTGATGCCTGGATATTTGCACGAAGGTAAAATTAAAGCATGAAAACAGGCAAACGAGTGAGGGTTTCAAGATTTTGAAATAAAGGAGGGAGACATGGGAAGACAAGTGCAAGGCCAGCAGGGGCCAGAAATGTGTATTTCCCGCTCGTGCTTTTCTCAAATGAAACCAACGGTCGGTAATGACTTAGCAGCAAAGGAGGACGCGAGGTCTCCTGACCCCGGGGTCTGAGGTCGCGCAGCCCACTGTCCCCTCCGGGACTCAAGCGTCCTTGGACCCAGGACAGCCCCGATCTGCGTCCGGGGCCAGGGCTGCCTCCCAGGAGCAGAGATATGGGAGCTGCCACAGGGCGCTGGACGGTTCTCGAAATGAGCCGCGCGGGCGAGCGGTTACCTGGAGGGAGCCAGGCCCGCCGCCCGTGACCCCGCGCTCGCTCGGATCTGCACACGCGCCCGACACGGGCTCACCGCGTCTCCAACTGGCGGCCCGGCAAGGAGGACGGGCTGCCCGGAGCCGGCCAGCAGGCTGGGAGCGACGCCTGAGGGATAATAAGGACACGCTCAAAGGACTGGTCGCTGGGGCATCCAAAAAGAACATTCTGTTTCCTTCAAGTCTCTGTCGTCGCTTCTTCTCCGACTAGGAGGCAGGGCGCCGGCGTGTGGCCCCCCGGGCTGCCCCCTAACTCTGTCCTCGTGCCCGACGTCGCCCGCGGAAGAGAAACCAGCTTTCCTCGCTCCCAGCCGCGTCCTGCTGAGCACAGCTCGCCGTCCGTCGGGTCCCTCCTGCAGACGCGTCGGGGTGGCTCCCGGGGGGGCGGGTGCACGGGACCGGGTGCAGATGGCTCAGGCCCTGACCGGCCGCGGCATAGGGGCCGCCCCGGTGTCTGGCCCAGAGTATGAGGCTACAGGGGAGGGTGTCGGGCTCCAGACGGAGGGGTGGCATGTGCTTACATGGTGACCTCTGGGCTGTTCGCTGTGGGAACTGGAGAGCCCTGGGTGGGCGGCCAGTGAGGCTCCGGGTGTCAGAGCGTCACAAACATGGAAAATTAAAGGCCTGGTCAGCACATGCATGCAGGGTCCTTCCTGAGGGCCAAGGGGAGGGGGTGCTGTGTGGGGGTGCAGGGCAGCAGCGGCCGGAGGAGCTGCTCCGTATTTCTGGGGCTCCCTTAGCTGCTGGGTGGTGTGAGTTCTCTGCAGGTGGAAGACGCGTGGCTGGGGGGCTGGGCCTGCCTGGGGACAGGGGACAGAAGGGTGCTGTGGCCATCATGAGGCTGGAGGGCAGGAGGGCAGCAGAGGGCCGGGGCGCCCGGTGTGGCAAGTGGCACAGGAAGGAGTCCCTCCCGTACCCTGGCTCTGCTTCCCCAGCCTCCATCTACTCTCTCTGGGCTCAGCTCAGGAGCATCCTGCGGCTCCTCTGTGGCCTGGAAGCTGGAACTCGTCCCCTGGGGGCAAAGGTTGAGGTGGAGAAGGCGAGGTTGCAATCACAGTGGCAGGCAGTGCACCTGCCCTGGAAGCCCACCCGTGCCCAACTCACACCTGGCGCCCGACGCTCCATTTTCTGCACCTGTTTCCATATCTACGGAGCAAGGGCAGCCCTGACACGCATGCTTGTGAGGGGTGGCTGAGCAAAGGCACGTCCAGTCCTTGGCCACCTGTGCATGGACTGCCGAGCACAGGAGGGTGTCCCCTGGGGCGAAGGCTCCGTGGCTGCACCACGAGGCTGCGATGCTCGCCAGGTGCTGAGCCCGGCTCTGCATGCTGAAGCTCAAAGAGCCCCCCGGATACAGAGTCATCCAGTCTTTGTGCCCCACACTGGGGAGACGGGCTCAGAGACGGGGTGCATCTGGATTCCCCGAGCCGGCTCACCTGGACGCCCGCCCGAACCCAGGGCTGCCACAGGACGCCAGAGCACAGGACCCAGGAGCAGGCCCAGGCGGTGGCTCGCGGGGTGCGGGGCGGCCTCACCTCCAAGCGCTGGGAGAGCCGGGTGCGGGGGGGCCTGCTGTCCCCGAGCCGTCCCCCGCAGCTCCCCTGTGTCACCTGGGGGTCACCTGCTGTGGACGCACGGGCTGCCTCCTGGGAAGAGTCCCTTTCATCCCCGTCTTCTCGCTGCCTGCACTTCCTCAAGCCGAGGAACTTAATTCTGCTTTACGAGGACGCGGCTGCAAGTGAAATTCCTCCTCATACACCCCCTGGCTTCTCTCACACAAATTAGAATAGAAAGGGCATGATTTGGGGCCCGAAAAGGATAATTCTGTGCATGAGAAAGGAGTCTTTAAAATATGTAAATCAAGACACCCGAAAATGCCTAATAAAAAATAGGGATAAAATAGTTTGAACGATTACATATTCAAAGGAATATTCTTTTTTTTATTTAAAGATTTTATTTATTTATTTGAGAGAGAGAGAGCGAGAGCACGAACAGGGGGAAGGACAGGGGCAGAGGCTCTCCCTGAGCAGGGAGCCCGACGCGGGACTCGATCCCAGGACCCTGAGATCACGACCTGAGCCGAAGGCAGGCGCTTCACCGACAGAGCCCCCGGAGGACCCCGCTTTATGTTTTTAAAAGCAAAGGAATTCAGGAACATTTTGAGGTTAGAAGTCCTATGTCCTGGTGCAAAAATCTGCTATTTCCTGAAATAAACAGGTTCCTATACGTCACCTTGGGAACGGATGCTGACACACAGAAGGGTGCAGGTCACCGTTGAAAATTCGGGAGGAGCAGCGTGGGGACGGCACCGGCAGGGTTTGGACTCCCCGCCTGGCCTAGTGTTTCCACCCCTGGGCCCCGCTCCCGAGGCCGAGCCTTCCCGGGGGGTGGGGGGTCCGCGTGGCTCTGGGGTCCACGAGGCCTCCACGACCCCGTCGGCTGCCGAGAAGCTTTAGGAGCAATGTCGCGGCAGACATGAGCAAAGCCCAGGGGTGCAGGGCGGCCAGGCCCGGAGGTGCCGGGAAGAGAGCTTTGCTGCTGCGGGAGCCTGTGCGACGGCCTGCCTGGGAGCCTCGGCCAGGGACAAAGTGTCGGGCTGGGTCCCCTCTGCTGGCTTCCTCCTTCGGGGCCATTTCCAGGGTTGTCGAGAGGACACTGGTGGCTGGGCCCACGCTGTGACCCGCCCTGGCTGAGCTGAGGCTCTGAGCGCTTCTCCCGGCTCCTGAAGTGCAGCGGCTCTCCCGGCCCCACGTGCACACGGAATCCGGGGACACACTTGTGACCTCGACCTGGGGTCGCAGACCCAATCCGGGTCCCCTGAGCGGCGGCGGCGCGCCCTCGAAGCCCGTGGGCAGCACCGATGCCCCTGCTGTGCGGGCCCAGGCTTGGGTGGGCGGAGGGTGGGCGAGCGTGCGTCCCCAGCATCATGGCTTGGCCCTTTACCGACGCTCCTGCTGCATCACCACGTCCTAGAGTCCTGCAGCCTCAGACACACGGCGACTTCATAAATTCCCATTTATCGTCTTTTCCCTTTCATCCATCGTCTTTTGGCGTCTGGTCTAACGACTGCCTCGCGCATGGTCCTGGAAGGTTTCCTCCTAAAACGTGTTGCAGTTTTATATCTGTATTAATCTTTGCGTAAAGCATGAGTTTTAGACCAAGTTTCAGCGTTTTGTCTGTGAATGTTGGATCGCCCAATGACCCTGTGTTTGGAAAGGCCTGTCCTTTCCCGGTGACTGGCCTTTGCGCTCATGCGGAAAGGCAGTCAGGCTCACCTGGGTGGGTCTGTTTCCAGATCTGCATTCGGCTCTTCCATCTCTGTGTCCTTTTTATTCATTTATTTATTTATTTTTTGCCAGAGAAAAAGATAATTTATAAAAATTCATCTATGGATCGTAGGGCAGATCCATTGTTAACTCTTTGAGGAACCTCCACACAGTTTTCCAGAGTGGCTGCCCCAGTTCACATTCCCACCAACAGTGCAGGAGGGTTCCCCTTTCCCACATCCTCTCCGACATTTGTGGTTTCCTGCCTTGTTAATTTTCCCCATTCTCACTGGTGAGAGGTGGTATCTCATTGTGGTTTTGATCTGTATTCCCCTGATGGCCAGTGATGGGGAGCATTTTCTCGTGCTTTTTGGCCCAAAGTCTTCATTAGCAGAGCTGCATGGTAAGTCTTGGCTGCCTGCACTTTATTCTTCTTTTTTCAAAAACTGTTTTCCTAATTATTTATTCTCCGTCCATCCATTGCCTGTCCGTACTTATTGAAGACAATCCCATGTAGGTCTACAGGAATCTTTGTCGGATTTGGGTTGGAATTGCCATGAACCTGTTTATCAATTGGGAAGAGTCAGCATCTTTATTATACTGAGTTTTCTGATCTAGAAATACAGTACATCTCCCCAGCTAGTTACATATTTTTGTTTCACAAGCGTTTTGCACTTTTCAGCATACAAATCCTACATACATCTTGTAGATGGACTCCTACGTATTTCAATTTTTTTTAGCAATGTTAAGTGGTATTGTCTTGCAAATTGTGGTGTTCACATGTTCATTGCTAGTTTAATGGAAAGACGATTGGTTTTCCGTGTGTTATTAATTTTTGACCTCTATGAATTTGTGTGTTAACTCTAGGACTTCTTTTTTTTTTATTTTTATTTTTATTTTTTTTTTAATTTTTTTTAATTTTTATTTATTTATGATAGTCACAGAGAGAGAGAGAGAGAGAGAGAGGCAGAGACACAGGCAGAGGGAGAAGCAGGCTCCATGCACCGGGAGCCCGACGTGGGATTTGATCCCGGGTCTCCAGGATCGCGCCCTGGGCCAAAGGCAGGCGCCAAACCGCTGCGCCACCCAGGGATCCCGGACTTCTTTTTTTTTAATATTTTTTATTTATTTATTCATAGAGACACAGAGAGAGAGAGAGAGAGAGAGGCAGAGACCCAGGCAGACAGAGAAGCAGGCTCCATGCAGGGAGCCCGATGCTGGACTCGATCCCAGGACCCCGAGGTCACGCCCTGGGCTGAAGGTAGGTGCTAAACCGCTGAGCCACTGGGGCTGCCCAACTCTAGGACTTCTTAAACTTTATATCATTTTTGCATAGATTTCGGGGGGGGGGTTCTACACAGGCAACCGTGGCACCTGCATATAGGAAATTTTTTTTTCCTTCAATCTATGTCTTTAATTTCTTCTACTTGTCTTACTCTACTTGCCAGAACTCCAGAATGTCGAATGAAGAGGACAGACTCCCCTGTCTCAATCTCAGGAGGAAAATCTATTACGGCTACCCATGACATGCGCTGCGGATTCTTTGTAAACGTTCTTTTATCAAGTTGAGGATAAGCACATCTTCCTCTTCTTCCTGTTTTTCTGAGAGCTTTTGTCGTGAACGGGCATTAAACTTTGTTTTAAAGATTTATTTATTTATTTTAGAGACAGAGGGAGCCAGCAGGAGGGGCAAAGGGTGCCTGACTGTCAAGCCGACCCCACGCTGAGCCCCGGGCGGGACTCCGTCTCAGGACCCACCGAGTCCACGGCCTGCGCCGAGAGCAAGAGTCAGGTGCTTAATCGACGGAGCCACCGAGGTGCACCAGGGTTGAATTTTGACAAAGGGTTTTTTCCTGCAGGGCTGGATTTTATCACACGACTGTCGTGCTGCTGCCGTGGTGCCCTGGACCCCGCTGGCCACCCGCACCCCGGCGACATCCGTGTGCTGATGGACTCCATGGCTGACGCGTTGTCATGCGTGTTTGCACCTAATGGAAGAGTGACCTCCATCTGCGGTTTTCTGATTTTTAGCTGTTCTCTCCTGGTTCACAAAGAGTCAGGAAGTGACCCCTCCGCCTACAGAAATGGGAAGAGATGGTGCACGACTGATGGGGGTTCTTCGGTGATGTTTCAGAGGCTCCCCCAGCGACACCGTCTGGGCCTGGACATTTCTCTTTGGGCGACTTTGAAAGAATCCATCTGGTTTCCTTTACCCAGTAGGCTCTTGCAGGGGCCTGTTCCATGTTTAGCGAGCTTTGGGGAAGCCGACCGTCCTAGCTAAGCCTCCCAGGTGTGGGTGGCGTCACGTGTGGCGTCGCTTCACCTTCCTCCGGGCGCCCACGGGGTGCCCTGACCGCCCGGCCAGGAGGGCAGCTCTGCCCCCATGGCCTCCACGGAACCAGGGCTGGGGAGGCGGCCTCCTTTCCGCCCAGCCGTCAGGGCTTCCTGATAGTCCTGCAGGCCTGCTCTGACCGGCGAGCGCAGGGGGCGCAGACTGGGGGCAGGGCCCGGCCACTTTGTCCCAGGGACGGTGGGCGAACAACCCGGGCACAGAGGACAGGGCGGCTGGCAGCTCCCGCGTGCACGTGCGGCCCGGTCCCTCTCCCCGTTCCTGCCGAGGCCCCTGGCCGCTCTGTGTCCTGTGCACTTGTCACGTCTCCTCGTGTTAATGCCCAGAGCTGCTGGTCGCATGCAAGAGGCGTAGGGAGAGCTGCCCTTCCCCCTTGCTGCAGGCGGACGTCCCTGGGCAGCGTCCCCGGGGACTTCTCTGTGCTCTGGGGACCCACAGAACAGGGTGACTGCATCCCACCCTCTGCAAGAGCTCGGGGCCCTTGAGAGCAGCAGTACCACCCACCCTATCCCCCGATGCCCCTCCCAGGCTGCCTCCCGGTCCCACGGCCCCACAGCCTTGCTGCCAAGTACAAAGCTGTGTGGGCCTGTTAGGACGTCCCTTCCACCATCCGGGCCGCCCGCCGACCCAGGGGACTGGCCTCATCCCGGACTCGTCCTGAGCTCGTCGCACTCAGCCACGGCCGACCGTGTCCTGCGAGGGCTCGCACCGGCCTGGTGTGGCTTTAGGGAAGCGGGCGCCCTGTCCCTCCTGCCTGGGCTCCGTTGGGCCCAGTGGATGGGACCAGGGGCCCCGGGTCCTGTGCCCTCTGATCGCAGCGTGATGCGTCCGTGGGTCACCCTGCCCGATTGCTTCCTAGCGACAGTGCCATAAAATGAAAGTTTACTTTCATACATAAAATCAGGAAGAAATGTTTTTCATCTGGAAGTTCAGAATTCTTTTTTTTTTTAACCCATTCTCCTGAGGCATAATTAACATCAAATTCTTTTAATAGAGTAATAGTTCACAGTCAACGCAGGTGGTATATTAAGATCTGAACTTAAAATTGGATTTCTCCACTGCGAGGCTTTCCCCCGAAATGTGTCACCGGGTTCTTATCCCAGTTAGTGATAACACATATTTCGTAAAGCTTTTTTTTAAAATTATTTATTTATTTCACATGTACTTTCTAGAGCTTTCCTCGCTGTACTCGAGATTTGCCATTCATGAGCGGTTAATGTTTGCAGCGTATGTGAGCCACGAGCAGCCGTCTCCCAGGCACAGGTACAGAGGGCGGCAGGCTCCGTGTATATTTTTGCTCACGTGTCTGCAGCTACCGGCAGATGACACTTGCGGACGAGGAGCAAGGACTTGCACGGAGAAGTCGCCCTAGACGCTGGCCAGTTGCCTACTGAAGAGCCCCAGCGGCTGGTGGCACTCAGGTCACACGATGTCGGGTCAGGGCCTGCTCCTAGTTCTGCAGGTTTGAAACTCCGGGTTTCTCTGTGCGTCAGAATGGATCCGACTCTCGGAGGCCGACTCCCTTCGGCGAAGGCCAGTGCTGCCCGCGAAACTCAGGGTTACTTCCCACGTGTCGGCACCCCGATGGTCCCTCTGGCAAGACATCCCTCCCACAGCCGTCTCCTACGACTTACAGGGATGCAGCCCTGGTCATGGTTTCCGTGGTGATGGTGCTGCTGTGCTAGGGAGCTGGGCCGCCCCCGGAGCTCTGATTGGCCACCTGGGGGGACAGCTGCCTTCCTAACGACAGCAGGTGGCATTCGGGGAGCCGCCGTGGCTCGGCCGCTTGCGCAAGGGACTTGGGGCTTGAGCCCACCCTCTGTCTTCTTGCCTCCAGTCTGCTTTCCAGAGAATCCACCCACGCTACCCCACGGTCGGCAACAAGCCCCCCCACGCGGGGAGTTTATGAACCAGGAAGAGCTGCCGGAGAAGGTGACTCCAGCAGAGCGTGTCCGCGTTTCCACGGGCGCCCCATCTTCACGTGAGCCTGGTGGCCTGGGCAAACGTGGAGCTCCGCCCGCTGCCTTGTCCCCGAGCTCGGTCGTGCTCTGCTCCGGCGGCTGGGCTGGGGTGGCTCCCCCCGGCTCCCCCACGCCTCGGGTGACTCTTCCCAAATCTGCTCACTGGCCAGGAGGGCAGCTACGACCTCGTGGCTCCCGCTTTATGCTCATGGGGGTCCATTCGGAAAAGCATCCTCAGGAGCTCTGTTTGTAAATATAAATCAGCACTGAGTGGACACTTCCACGCGTGGAACGCCGCCACCCTTCCACCCGCTCCTTCAGGCCTTCACGTCTTGGTTGACACAGTTTGATTATCGGCCCATGTGCAGCACAGCTATGCTTTGATTTTATTTTATTTTTTAAATATCAACCAAAAACTTCACATTCATCCCTATTAGGCTTAATCACATCGTTATCCTTTGTCTAACATCTTGATTTTAATGGCGTTGATCTTTGAGGCTGAATCGTTTTACTTAATGCTTTTTTTTTTTTTTTTTAACTTAATGCTCTTACTCACCATCGGCCCGGTTTCTCCCGATCCCCTGACGGCGGAGCCCTCTGCGCTTCCCTCCATCACTGGCTCCATCACTCTTTGGGACCGTGTCTCGACACAGGCCAAGCCAACCACTTGCACGATATTTTGCCTGCCTCTGAGGTGTTGCGAAAACGTTGTTTAAAATCTGGCAAAATGGATGATTCCACCTCCACACCATTCCCGTGGGCTGTCCCTGGAGAAGGCACCTGGGCGCGCCTGTCTCACTGACAGTGAATCCGTGCAAGTTGCCGGTGTCACCGTCGCCTACGTTTCCGTGTCCTAAGCCCAGCTATACAATGACCACGTCTCATCTCCCTCAATTTCACCAGGACCAAGGCAAAGCTCCAAGCTCCCAGATGCTCTCAGATCCGATGCTCCCTTTCCGGAAGGTTCCATGTGACTCGCAGATGACCCGTTCTGCGGGTCATGACGTTGCCAGGATGGAGGGAGTCCCCGCAAAAACAGAGCTGTGCGTGGACATGTGCTCCCCAGCCCCCCGAACACCCGCAGACGCAGCCGTGGCTATTCCTCTTCATGAAGAGTTTCCCATCTTCTCTGGTTTTCTCCAGGGAGGTGACTTGGTCAACACGCCCAGGAGGGGACAGCCAAGGCACGCCCGGTCTTTCCACCCCAGGCCCCACATGTGCTCAGTGGAGCAAGTGAAACAGGGTCAGATGATTCTTTTTTTTTTTTTTTCCACGTCCGCTCTGAGCAACAGCAAGCGAAACAAACTTGAAGTTTGGTGGCTGGAACATGCGTTAGCTCGTTTTTTATTTTTGTTTTTGTTTTTGTTTTTCCTCCCAGATGTTTATTATTCATCATTTTCCAGGCTGAGCCAAGTTTTCTTTAATAACCAAGATAGATTTCCTCGCGTTAAAAAAACAAAAAGCAAATAATATCATTTTATATAAATAATGGATTTGGAATGCTAAAGATCACAATACTTGCCAGAATCATAAATCACCACAGAAAATAAATGGTCCTTTTATTACTTTAAAAACCAAACTAGTATCCAGGCTATTTAACTATGAATAAAAATAAACATGAGTTTGGAAGGATTGGAGTTTATTTCAGATAAACATCTTTTTTTTTTTTTTTTTTGTAATTCTGATCCAAAACTGTTCCAGAAGGAACTCGCAATCTGATCAGCGCTGGTTTCCCGTGAAGCTGAGTGTTTTCCTGTTTACTCCCAGCGGGACCGTGCAACTGTTCAGCACTGACTTCCCTTCTGTTGGCCACAGATCACCGATCCGTGGCAAGAAAATAAAATGGCCCAAATGCTTTTCCCTCTCACGTCGTTCGAATCCAAGACGTTGCTTCCTAAATCATCTGTTTCCTAAAGCTCTGTTTCCTGGACCAGCTTTACGGGTGCATTCGTATAAAGTACGATCTCATGCTTTCTTTCCTGTAAAAGCACCTGTCGTGCCTTCCGTGGTGTAGATTCTGAGAAGCCGTGGGACGTTCTTGTCCTGGTTGCAGCTCCTGTTGTGCAGAGCAGGTGACGGCACGCGTGGGCCTTCAGCTCTGCCGGGAGCACATGTCCACGGTGGGTGACGGGCGGACGCCCCCAGGGATGGACGGCAGCGCAAGCTGCCCACGTCCCCCCAACAAGAAAGCAGCCTTCGTCTTCCCGCTGCCTTCCCGAGGCCACACTTGATGGTGGCGGACGTCGTCAGTGAGCCCGAGGAGTCCCCTGGGAACTCCCGAGACCACCCCCCCCAAGGCCGACGGGCTCCGCTCACATCCAATCTGCGTTTGCATCCGTGACGCCTCTCACCTCCCATGGGATTCCTGGGGCCATCTCTGCCTTTTCCCTGTAGGACAAGCTCCAGTTATGGGAAACCAGAAAACACGCACGTTCAACAAACAGTTTGATGCAGAAACAACATTGTCATCATAATAAAGGCAGAGGCTGGCGAAATAAAACTCACTCCGTAGATTCCAAAGATTAGGTTTAAAGGAAGCCTGGTGTAGGGAAGAAAAGCAGGGAGATATCAGTTCATGGTAAGATCTTTAAGAATACCTCATTTGTGTCACTATTTAAAATATATCATTCAAATTTCAAACTGCTCTGTGACGTGGGACCCAGAAAAGGTTTTGTTTTTGTTTTGCTATTTGTCATTGTTGTGTTTCCCCCCCATCCCGCCAATGTCAAGGAGGAGCGGGGGTGCACTGAAGGTTGGCCCAGACGCACACGCCTCCGTGAGCGTTGGCACCTCCCGTGACTCAACCATTCCCATGTCCCCGAGCACCCTCCTGGGAAGTCTCTGGTTCCTGCCTGGGGGGAGGATGCATAGGTGAATAGAGAGAGAAACCTGTTCTCTGTGCCCAGCATAGCCCCTGGGAGGTCTGGGGGGTCGGTGGGGTGGGGACCATGAACCCCCTGAGAAGTAAGAACTTCTGGAACTGCCCCTCTGTCAACAGCCCTACTGGCCGTGGTGACATAGCCTCCTGGCCCGTGGCTCCTGCTGAACATATGTGCATTTATTTATGTATGTTTTGAGTGTTAAGGAAGCATTTTTCTTTCCTATATGTGTGAAGTGTACGTGTGAGGGGCTAGAACTATTATTTTCAAAGATTGAGTGACTGGGTGACGGGCACTGAGGGGGGCACTTGATGGGATGAGCACTGAGTGTTATTCTATATGTTGGCAAATCGAACACCAACAAAAAATAAATTTATAAAAAAAATACATATTTGAAATATATAATGATTGAAGTTGTGAAAGAGAAAGAATAGAATAATAATGAGAAACTTAAAACTTTGGGAGCATGTTAATAAATCTGTAAATTTAGTAAACATTCAATAAATCTGTAACTTTATCCATTCATCTTTCAAAAATTGAACACCAATTAAAATAAATTTATTTAAAAATAAATAAATAAATACATAAATAGTAAATAAATCTGTAACTTTAAATGCAAAAAAAAAAGAAAAAAAATTGGACAATTTTACGTTTGATCACTTGTACCTGGTAAAATATAGGTCATATAAGATTATGTACTATGTGTATTTTCACAAGTGAAACTGTGATCATTGGAAAATGTTTAAAAGTAATACACTTGCCCTATTTGCATCTGATAAACTCATCTCTCTTGTGATTGAGGTTGATGTGCTCACATTATTTTGTGAATGTTTCTTTTTGCTACAAAAGCAGCCACATCATTGCACACGGCACCATGCGGCCGTGTTCTCCTATGGCTCGGCGCTTCGGAAATCCTAACTATGATTATTGGGGAAGACGCAGCTCTACTTCTTTATTTTTCACATCTAAGTATTGTTTATATGCCTTGAGAACTTGCCTGCTTCTATGAAAACTGGGCTGAATTTAGTTTTTTGAATCGTTTTGAATTCTGTTGCTTAGATACCAGACACCAATTCTGTTCTTTTTAGCAGAGGAAAAAAATTGTTATAAATGATCACAACAGGGTGTGTGGGCTGGAATTAGCATAAGAACGGGCGAGGGTGAAAGGTTGTACCTGGAGATAATACTCAGACCAATAGGCCCCAGTAACCATCAGACACCAAGCATGCATGGATGGTGTGGGTAGACCAGCAACTCGGTGGGTCTAATGGGAAAGAGACCCCCCTGGAACATCACTAAAAACACGAGGGGATGCGTTTTGATGCAGCGACGCAGACCCTTACCTTCTTGATCTGTTTTATCTCATGGTTCACGGCAAGGCGGTGCTGGAGCCCCCACGCTGAGAGTCCGGTGCACCTGCCTCCAGCTAGACTCATCCTGAGTGATGTGAAGCCTTCGCAGGCACCATCAGAATCTCAGTCATGTCACTAGGACGCCTGTCTGATGCCGCTCTTCACTGAGCATTTGACTGTGGCCGCCAATCCCTAGCCAGGTGATTGACCTCGGGTCACCGCTCAGGGGCACACAGGCAAGACTGAACCCTTTTCCAAATCCTGCCTCTCCTGGTGTTTCGGGTTTTGGCTCCTGTTACATTGATAACCCCCTTGGCCTTGTTTGCATTTTCTACTTTTACTTATTCAAAACATATTTTATCGAGCTCCCATCGCGTGCCAGAAACCGATCATGGCAGAAATAGAAGCAAACCATCTCTAATCCTTATTGTCACGGACCCGACATCCTCGTAGGAGAGGCTGGGGATGGACCAGCAAGTAAACACAGGCTAAGTTAATGTAGCGGGCTGGTATGTGTCCCCCTACGGAGTGTAACGTCCAAGTCCTGCCCGGTAGCTACGAATGTGACGATATTTGGGGAAAGAGTCTGTGCAGATATGATGAAGTGAAGAGTCTCAAGATGAGATCACTGTGCGCTGGAGAGAGGCCCAAATCCCGGCACAGGTGTCTTTGTAAGAAGAAGACACAGACTCTGACTCTGGGATATGAACTAGGGGTGGTGGAAGGGGAGGAGGGCAGGGGGTGGGGGTGACTGGGTGACGGGCACTGACGGGGGCACTTGACGGGATGAGCACTGGGTGGTATTCTGTATGTTGGCAAATTGAACACCAATAAAAAATAAATTTAATAAAAAAAAAAGAAGAAGAAGACATAGAGGTACAGAGACCAGACCTTGCAGAGGTGGGGACAGAGCGCTGTCGGAGGCCAGAGGACACCAATGCCTGCCGCCAGCCACCAAAGACAGAGACGTGGGACACACTGTCCCTCAGAGCCCTGGGAGGGGACCCGTTGTGCCAATGCCTTGATTTGGATTTACAGCCTCCGGACGGTGGAAGAGTAACTCTCTGCTGTTCCGAGCTACCAGTTTGTGTTAGTTTGTGGTGGTGGCCTGAGCTGGCGAGCCTGCTCGCGGTGCTGAGCAGCAGGAGTGGGCAAATGAAGGAGGACGTGACGGGTCCTGAGGGTGTACAAACTATGAACAAATGTGGCCCCAAAACCAAGGAGGGGCAAGGGAGGGAGCCGGGGAGGAAGACACGGCAAACACAAGAAGCAGGGGCCTGACACAGCCACAGGGCAGGGGAGCCAGGGCCCCGAGCCACCAGGATGGAGGGTATCCCACAGCTAGTTGCACGATGAGGGGTTCGTTGCTGGAGGGCGGCGGGCCATCCTCTACCTGCTGTGTTGAGGTCCTTGAGTTTGAACGGCCTGAACAGGACAGTAGGGAACAGTTGAGCGGCTATTAGACAATGGTTTGATGAGGATAATGGAGCCTTCAGGGCACCTCAGAGATGTGCGTGCACCTATGTGCCCAGCCTCGCTTGTGTTTTCGCATAGTGACAAACATACAGCGACAACAAAGCCTTTGCTCTAGTCAATGGCCCATCTCGTCTGGCTCACTCTGATTTTTCAACCCCTCGAGTGCATGTTTTGTTTTATTTTTAGTTATTTGTTTTTTAAACATATATTTTTAAGATTTTTATTTTATTTGTTCATGAGAGACACAGAGAGAGAGAGAGGCAGAGACACAGGCAGAGGGAGAAGCAGGCTCCATGCAGGGAGCCCGATGTGGGACTCGATCCGGGGTCTGCAGGATCACACCCTGGGCCGAAGGTGGGCGCTCAACTGCTGCGCCACCCAGGCTGCCCTACATGTTACATTTTAGATTGGCCCTGGAACATGTCCCGGTGAGATCACACCCGTGTCCCTCTATCCCAAGTCCACATAAGGCGCACAAAATGTTCAAAACGAAGAACAGTGGTTTCCCTGGTCCCAACGATCTCCGTAAGGCTGACGCCAAACAACCACTTACACTTTTAGCTGTGGAAATCATTGATGGATGATTTGATCTCAGCTCTACTCCAATAAGCTCCTTCACTCATTCATCCATTCATCCATTCGCCGAGCTCCTCCTTGGAGCTGCACACGTGCACCTGCAGCTTTATCACAAGGGGGGGGGGGGGAATGAACACAGCCTCACAAAGCTGAAAATTCCACATTTAAGAGCATCCAACAGAGAAGACGTAGAGCTTCTTTGGACCAAACAAAGAAGGTTGCTAGAGATGGTTCCTTCATTCCCAAGGGAGGGATACCGGAGACAGAGGCCTCAGGGATGAGGAAGAGCGTTCCAGCCAAAGCACGGTGAAAGTCAAGCCCGGGGCCTTCCAGAGGGGAAGCCGGGACAGCTGGCTGAATGGGGAGGGCTGGGTGGGCCAAGGGTAGGACCAAAGTCAGAAATGAGCACATCCCCCAAGGCCCGGGCACTGCGTTCCATGAAGCTGACACAGCACCCCTGCGGATCTCCACATTTCCCGGGGATGGAACCTCAGAGAAGTTCGGTGGCTCGTCCCAATCCACACCTCTGCTCTGAGGCCATGCAGGGCTTCAAACCCAGCCTCTCGCACGTTCTTGCTGGTGTCACCAAACTCACGGTCCTCAAGAGGTGGCCTCCAGGGCAGCCAGGTTGCCATGCAAGGAGCATGAGAGCGCTGAGAGTCCCCGACAGCGGGTGTTGGAGTCTTTGTAGGCTGCCCTTGCTGTGACGCATGCGCTCCGTGACCTTGACTCACCAGGTCATAGAGAAGCCTGGGTGGCGTGGACCTCCATGGGGCCATCTCCAGTGGCGGCAGCTGTGGACTGGTCAGCGTCCTGGGACCTCATCCTGCTCTGAGAATTAACTGAAAAAAGTAGCAAAACCCAAACCAGCTGGCCCTTCACTGAAGCAAGCCTGAACAGCACCTTCTCGGCTGTAGAAGTCCCAGATATCCAGACGGGTCATCCTGGGGGGTGGAGAGGGAAACAAGCTGCGGGTTGACACCTACATCTCCGGGTCCGGAAACCAGAAGGTCGAGGATGCTTGGGAGCCCAAGGAGGAACCTGAGACGAGCGTGGTGCTGCAGGGGACAGGCTGACGCGCCTGCCTACGGGGACGAGGGGCTGTTTGGCCCAGGCCTTACCCCAACAGAGCGACGGGAGCAGCGGCTCCTGAGCACAGCCTGTGAAACCAGCTGGAAACAACCAGAATCTTACGTCTGCCTTGTGCTCACTTCAGGGCTTCAGGCAAATTTCCTCCAGTTCGGTCTCCGTTTCCTCATTTGTGAAGCAGGAAGAGGAGCTGTTCTTACCTTACAGGGTCTTATACTTCAATCGGCTACGTGCCCGGAGCATGCCCAGGACCTGGCATGTAGTGCGTGGTCCTCATCGCGCACTGGCTATCGGGACGTTAGCCAGAGATCTGGGGATGAGCCTGGACCACAGCGTAAGTGCTGCTGCCGTCAAGCAGGTGGAACAGGCAAGGGGGAGGATGGTCAGGAACCTTGCAGGATAGGAGGGGAAGAGCGACGGGAGCAGTGTCTGAGCGTCACAACCATTAAGAGGCAGGTGGAGAACCAGAAGTGCATGAGGAAAACCCCGGGAGGGTCGGGGACAGGCAGGGGACACGGTGCCTTGATGGAGTGAGGGATGGAGGGAGGCGCCTACACTAACCTGTGAGGTCTCCAGCAGGTGCCACGGCTCAGAGGTGGTGCCCAGGGGAAAGCTGGGCCTGGAGACGTCCAGAGTAAGGGCGATCACTGAGGGGACAGGGCAGGGCATTTGCCAGGCGTCACATGTCATCGTTCTTCGGCGTAGACCCGAGGACTTATATTGACGGGGGCCTTAAGCACGCCGTGTCCGCCGTGGTGTGGGCAGGAGCCACGGCCCAGATGCACAGCAAAGTGGACGCCCGTGCATCTTGCAAGAGTGGACTCTGATGATCAAGAAGCCCGGAGCCGGGCACCTCACCCCCAGCAGGACTCATTTTTACATTTTTTTTTCCACTCGCATGTTTATTAAATAATTACCAGGTACTGCTTCCCAGGCACTGATAACATCTCTTCATTCAGCAGCTATGATCTGGTGAGGGAGAGAAATGTAAGTTTTTGTTTCTACTTCTTTTTACCCGACAAACAGCTGTCTTGAAAAAGTGTGATTATTTATTATTTACTTACTTATTTACTCACTTAGATATGAAAGCAAAATGGATTGGAATTTGTCCCATACATTTATTTTTCCTATTTCAATCTTGAATTCTAGTTCCTAACTACTAAGAAGCCTCTATTTTGTGAGAATCCTCTAAAATTCAGTTATGTCTCTGAATCCAGGTATAGATATGTATTTAGCACCCCTGCCCTGTGCCCAGTTTTCTCTGCATCATAAAGAAAATGAGATACTCACATTTAAACTTCTCTGGTCTTCAGTGACGAAATCACCTGCACTTTACTGTTTCTCAGGTTTTTTCCAATCATTGTTCCTAAGGTTACTGATAAACGGATTGCTCCTCTTCTAAAATAGTTATTAGCACAAGTTTTCCGAAAAAAAAAATCTTTGGGTTAGCAAAATTGTTTAGTGTTTCCAGTAATGGAAGGATTTAAAAAAAGAAAAAGAAAAAGAAGACAGGATCTTGAAGTATAGTAATGGATGGTGATAGTGACAATAATCTCTTCTAGAAATCTTAAAACATTCCTTCTTACATGAATTTTTTTATCCTTTTAATAAACATGTGAAGCTATAACTCTTTTTCAAATAATCTGGAAATCTAAACAACCAATTTCATTTAAAAAAAACCAACCAATTTCTTTAGCAAAATACATATTCGCAGTCTTAGACTATAGAGTCACAAAGTGCATCACTGAGAACAAAATCCCCCAGTACCACTTCTTGTTTTTTTTTATAAATTTATTTTTATTGGTGTTCAATTTGCCAACATATAGCATAACACCCAGTGCTCATCCCGTCAAGTGCCCCCCTCAGTGCCCGTCACCCCGTCACCCCCACCCCCCGCCCTCCTCCCCTTCCACCACCCCCAGTTCGTTTCCCAGAGTTAGGAGTCTCTCATGTTCTGTCTCCCTTTCTGATATTTCCCGCTTATTTTTTCTCCTTTCCCCTTTATTCCCTTTCACTATTTTTTATATTCCCCAAATGAATGAGACCATAGAATGTGTGTCCTTCTCCGACGGACTTGTTTCACTCAGCATCACACCCTCCAGGTCCCTCCACGTCGAAGCACAAGGTGGGTATTTGTCGTTTCTACCGGCTGAGTCATATTCCACTGTGTACAGAGACCACAGCTTCTTTATGCCACTTCCTGTTTTGAACTAATGTTGACATCTTGGTAAAAGTTGGTCAGGGGCAGCCCTGGTGGCTCAGCGGTTTGCGCTGCCTTGACACTTGCTGGATGGAACCAGGGTTCCAAGACACGACTGATCCTTCACGCTGAGCCGGGGGGGCCGCCCGCCTGGGCCACGGGCCGGAGTCCGCTGTTTCGTGGGTAGAGCTTTACCGTCACGCAGCCATTACCACTTGTCTCTGGCTGCCTCTCCCCACCTCAATGGTGGCGTCAAGCATTAGCGACCGAAGCTGCCTGGCTTGCGAGTCATGGAATATTGACCGTGTGGCCTTTTACGGGTAGAAGTTGGTCGGTTGCGCTCCAGGGGGCCCGTTCACCAGATGGCTGCTGTCCCTCTTGGGTGCGCTGCTCTGCTACCGTACACAGGTTTGTATATTTAGGAGACATCACGACGTGAATTGCATCAAGGGGAACACGTGAGCTGATCTGCAAAGCCCACTGATTCCAAGACTCCCACCCATGGGTACACAAAGAGATGCTCGTCATCACTCATCATCAGAGAAGCGCAAATCAAAGCCACGATGAGATACCACCTCACACCTGTCAGGCTGGTCATTACTGAGAAGGAGGGGGTGAAGGGGGGAGAGAAGGCGGGGAGGGAGCGAAGAGGAGAAGGGAGGTAACAGTGACGCAGAGGATGCGGAGAACAGGGGCTCCTCCGACGCTGGGAGCGCAAACTGGTGCAGCCACCACGGAAAACATATAGGAATTCTTCAAAAAAATTAAAATTAGAACTGCCATACAACCCAGTGACTCTGCTTCTAGGTTCATATCCAAAAGAGCGGAAATGAGGAATTTCAGGAAATACCTAAGTATCCGCACTCCCGTGTGCACTGAGGCACTCTTCACAATAGCCAAGTCATTACATTTCTATTTTTTCTACCGTCTTCACTTGTCCTGCAGGAAGTCTGTCCTGTAAATGCAAAGGCACGTGACGTATTCCAGCAGGATCTACGTCTCCTTCCCGACTTTACCACGGACGCATCTGGCAGGTCACCATTCAGGGTGACGTCTGCTGAGGTTTTGGTGAGTAACGTGGGAATCCCCTCTTCTCTTCTTCTGGTGGGAATGGACTTTGGAAATGGTGATATGGCTCTTCTCCTTCCGTCTGTTAATGATGAATTATACTAATAGATTGTAAATGTTTACTTGTTTATGGATTCTCAAGCCTAACTAGTCATAGTGTATTAATTTTACATAAATTGATGGATTGAGCAAATTAATATTTCGTCAGGATTCTTTAATGCTGTTTCCGTGTTGGCAACATCCACGTTATACAATCACCATGCACTACATAGAAAGCTTTTCTTTAATTTTCTGTGCCCCGGAACACTTGGCATAAAATAGTTTGTCTTCCAGAAATTTGGGAAAATTCTCCTGGTAAGTATCTGGCTCAGGAGAGATCTTGATTTCTTGATGTGCGTGTGCAGCGTGCATATATCTGTTTCAATTAAAGACTCAATATTTTACTGATTATAAGACCTTAATGGTTTTCTATTGTTTCTGAGTTAGTGTTGGTGCTAGGTACTTTTTTTTTAATAATAAATTGTCCTTTGATTTTTTTTTAAGATTTTTGGCATACGCTGTTCATAGTATTTTTTTTTTTTTTTTTGGACTTAAATAAGCCTTGGGCTTATCCATAGTCAGAACACTTTTCCAATCTTACTTTTCTAGATTGTTCTGGCTCTGAAGTGTTTCCAATCATCCTGGTGACTTTGATGCTTATTTCATCATTTACTATCTTGGAGATTTTATTTTCTGTAATTTAAGTAACTTCTTTGTTCTGATTCTTTGAAATATTTCATTATAATTGCTACTTTGTTACATTTTAAGCTTCTAAACTATATTTATTTAAGCTATGGTTTCTTGTTCCACTTTAGCAATTTCCTCCCAAATTTTGACATTGATGTTGTTATTGTCTATCTGACCTATATGTCCCAGGCTTTCCCAAACATAATTTTTAATAGTTTTTTTGTGATCATTATTAGCTTCTTACTTTATTTCACTATTATCTGTATGAAGGTTGGCAAAACTTGTTCTGTGAATATATACTTTGTTAGGTTTTCTAAATAATCATGTATTTTTCTAACATTTTCTGATGATTGGTTATTGATTAAATCAGGATTTTTTTGGCTGCTTTTTTGAAATTAATAGAGTTATGCTACTGTATGTCTGACAGTTTAGCCTTTTTTATGTTAGGTTTTGCTGCTTATATTTTGAACCTCTTTCATTAGTTGCAGATGGCTACAGAATTATTATATTTTCCTGGTTATTCACCCCTAGGACCCTACTGCTTCCTTATCCTCACATTTTTTATCATTGATAATTATCACTCTCACTACATTGTGTGTTTTTTTTTATTACAGGACTTTAAAATATCTTAAGATTTAGAAGCCAAACTTAATCTATTAACATTTAGTGTAAATTTTATTACATTTGGATTTATTTCTACCTTTTTTCATTTTTGTTTTATTTTGCCATACTTTCTTCTGTTAGTTTTATATATAAGGTTTTATTTACTTATCCATGAGACAGAGAGAGAGAGAGGCAGAGACCCAGGCAGAGGGAGAAGCAGGCTCCCTGAGGGGGGCCCGTGGCGGGACTCGATCCCGGGACCCGAGATCACACCCTGAGCTGAAGGCAGACGCACAACCGCTGAACCACCCAGTCGTCCCTCTTCTGTTAGTTTTTTAAAATCCTTTCCTGACTTTGGTATATCGAATTTTGGTTATTCATATTCTTGAAATGGTTTGGCCTTATATATTCTGTGGGTGGTGACTCTAGTATTTTAGCTTATATACATGAGTTAATATTTAATTTAATCAGTATCTACAGCTCTGCTAAAAAAATACAAAATGTTTAGCATAGTATAACCAACGATTGGATGTACTTATGACAGTGCGGTAATTTGAGTACCTGATAAAAATATTCCACCTTATTTGAAAGAAAAACATTCATCACTGCTAAAACATTTAATTTCCAATGTATTTTTACTTATTTTGACTAGCCAAACGTTGTCCAAATTGTTAGAGCACCATTTATATTTCCTCTGACGTATTTCTTTGGTTTCCAGTTTTCTTATTAAGGGATATCCTTTCACAGTCCTTTCAAAGAAAATCTCTCAGTCTCTAATTTTTTGGAAATTATGTATATCTCTGCTCGTGTTGAATTACAAGGCCGGTGAGTATAATGTTCTGAGTGAATTTCCTTTTCTCCAGCACTCTGGAGATCTGAGGATGCGTGCCCATGGTCCCCTGGCCGACCCCATGGCTTGTGTCCATCCTGCCCCTACGAGCATTTTCTACCTGCCACCCTCTCTTTCCTGTTCTGCAGGTGCACCAGGATCAGGGCACGTGCATCCTTGACCTTCCTGCCGTGCACCTTACCCCAGGGCGCATGTCAGGTGCTCCTTCCTGCTCACAGATTCATTCAGCACACGTTGCCCCAACACGCACTCTGCAGGAGATGCTGTGCTAGGCACGGGGGGCAGGTAGGGGCGAACACGGGGAACCATGTCTGCTTCTGTGGAAATATAAATATCCTTCGATATTTTGCTTCATTTTAGAAGCTTTAATATATACTACATCCTTTATCAATTAGTTCAAAATACATTATAGTGTTTACTGTGGTTTCTTTCTTTGACCCCAATTTTTAATTTATAATTATTTCTTAACTTCTATGCATATGTTGTTGAGCTCAGCTTGGTTTTATTTCAATCATAATTCATAGTTTCACTTGAATTTTGAATTTTATGGAGACTTGCTTTTATAAAACTCTAACATATTATATATATATTTAAAGATTTTATTTATTTATTCATGAGAGACACAGAGAGAGGTAGAGACACAGGCAGAGGGAAAGCAGGCTCCATGCAGGGAGCCCGATGCGAGACTCAATCCTGGGTCTCCAGGGTCACGCCCTGGATGAAGGCGGTGCTCAACCGCTAAGCCGCCCAGGCTGCCCTATGATATATTTTTGAAATACATATTTCATTCACTGGAATATATATTTACCCTATAATGATTAGGCAAATGTGCATAATTAGAAGAACAAATTATAAGAACAAAATCTAGCTCTATATCTTTGCTAAATTTCGTCTGCTTATTGAATCTTCTCCTGGGAGATTTGTATCCAAATATTTCACTGAGATTATGGAGTTACCTATTTCTTAACTTTTTAATTTTTTAATTTTTTTATTTTAATTTTTTTATTTTTTCCTATTTCTTAACTTTACGCCTGTCAAATTTCCTCTACATGTCACGTGCATATACATTGAGACTTGCTATGACTTTCAGGTGAATCGACCATTTTATCCACAAAACTGTGTCTTAAATTTTACTAGTTCCCAAATTAGTATAGCTATTATAGCTTCTTTTGGTTATGTTTTACATGGCATATATTTTTCACTATTTTGTTTTCAACATTTATGATTTTTTAAGTGGTTCTTTTTTTTTAAAGATTTATTTATTTATTTATGATAGACAGAGAGAGAAAGGGGCAGAGACAGGAGGAGGGAGAAGCAGGCTCCATGCTGGGAGCCTGACGTGGGACTCGATCCTGGGACTCCAGGATCACACCCTGGGCCAAAGGCAGGCGCTAAACCACTGAACCACCCAGGGATCCCCAACATTTATTATTTTTTAATTGCAAATATTTCCCTATTGTGCATGCTATTAACATTGTTTTCAACATTTAGGATTCTTTAATTGCAAATATTTCCCTATTGTGCACAGTTATTTAAAAATTCCACCTGGTAATATGTATCTTTTCATTGAAGTGTTTTCTTCTATTATATCATAATCACTGGCTTGTTTCTTCCTGACCCACCACACTCGTGCATTTGGTACTTGTATGTCCCCTGCCTGCTTCACTACCTTTTCCTGCTCTTCCTCCCCGTCTTGGCTTTGTTTGGAGTTCACTAAGCATGCTTTATTAGCCTATTCCCACATCTAGGAGCTTGAATAGCTCTCATTTCACTGATACTCATTCAGCAGTTCTGGGAGGTTCCACCATTTGGTCCTTGCCTCCCACACACTCTACATGGGCCCCGCGTGCATGCCGTGTCTGCACGTGCGTGTGGGCCTGGAACCCCATGGGGGCATCACCTGTGCTGTTTGACACACATACACAGATGCACACGCTCTGCCTCTCATCTTTCTTCCCTCCTCCTGCCTCTGGCTGCAGAAAGCCATAACACCACCTTCGGTACGAGCCACGCGGTGACAAGGTCCTGGTCCGTGGGATGCCATCGGTTCAGGTCTGCTTGGGGGCTGATTGGACAGGCATGACCTCTCAGCGGCAGGTGCCGCTCCACCGTGTTCCTGCTCTAGTGGTTCTTCTCCAGAGGTCAGCCGCAGTCCTATCTCTTCTTCTTGTTGCATTTACTAGTGTCTGGTCGCTTGTATCCCTTCGCCCTTGAAGTGAATTCCTCTTTATTCCTCCATCATGAGGCCCTTTCTTCCACTTTGTGTTGATGTTTTCCTCCGAGGTGTAAAGTTCCTGTCCCTTGTTGCTCCATGTGTTCTCTCTCGGCCCATCCACCACCGCTCTAATCATCTCACCAGCTCCGCCAACTCTAGTTTCTGATCCCCCAGTGTTTTCTAACTGTGGTCATTGGAGTTTGAATTTATACCATTTGTCTTTTGTTCTTCTCTGAATATGCCATGTCCATTTTAACAGTTCTACCCTGTGAAATTTTAGATCTTATTCTTTCTCTACTTGAATATAATAAACAGATATTTTAGAATTAAATCTGATTGGGATCTGAATTTCATCGACCTCTATTTATTACCTATTGTTTCTCTTGATTGCCATTCAGACTATTGTCTCATGATAAGCAGGGCGATTATTTTTCAAACTTCTTATCTGAGCATAGTTGAGAAGCGCTGCGGCTGGGAATGCGGGTGCGGCCACTGTGGACAAATAGTGTTGAGGCTCCTCAAAAAATTAAAAATAGAAATTTCTATTTCTATTTTTAATATTTAAAAAATATTTTAAAAAGCAGAAATTAAAAACTGTAATTCCACTTCCAGCTATTTATCCAAAGAAAATAAAAATAGTAATTTGAAAAGATAAATGGGCTGGGTCATTTCGTTATTTTATTTCAAAAGTTTCACTTGAAAAATAATTTTTTGATGTGAGGCCTACAGACATGTCATATTCTACTAGAAAAACTTGTTTTTTCAGGTGCTGGGAGCATGTTCAAGGTGATCTGAAGTCAGTGATAGGACTACTTAGGGCTGGTGCCATCCCTCTGTGAACATCTCCTTCAGGTTTACATCCTCACATGTGTGGTGTTGAACACAGAGCCTGGGGGTCATTCCTGCCCCCGTCCCCCCCACACACCTTGGGGTCCTTAGCCGTGGAACACCACTCCTAAAACACCACTTTGGGGATGAGCAAGTTTGGCAGCATAGGTGTCTCATATTTCCCTTTTCTACTAGACTTTAGCCTTGTAATTATTTTCTAGTTTGCTCCCAATGTAATTGTGAGGGTTTTGTTTTTGGGTTGGTTTGGTTTTTTTGTTTTGTTTTGTTTTGTTTTTTCCTATTTCACCATTTTTTTCGTTTGCCTAAGATACCTCTTAGATGCCTAAGACGGTCTGCCGTTGCTTGAAGCTCGGGTCCTGTGGCAGGAGGACATCCATCTCTCTATTCCTGTCTGGTCCCCTCATTTCCCTGGAAAACGCAGACACCTTATTCCTCCACTGCATAACACGGGCCAGGCTGATAACTCACTTAGGCCAGGGAGGCTGTGTGAAGGTGACCCACCGTGCTTCTCAGGGAGAGTGTTTGCTGGCTGATGCCCCTGTCCACCTCCCTCGCAGCCTCTCTCTATGAGGACCCTTGTCTCTCATCCTTCCGGGGTCCAGGTGAAGAGATCAATTCTCTCTTCTTTTTTCTCTCACATTTCATTTAAACTCCACCTGGATTCTGAGCCATTTGGCATCTCTCAAGTGCACCCGTGGTCTTAGCTTCCAACATCAGAAATACCATCTTGAGTGTTCATGCTCATGTCTCTGTTACAGATTCACAGCACAGGAGCCAGGATGAGCCACTCTGAACAAAAACCCAATCACGCCATCCTATGTGTGTTTTGGAGCAAGAGCCAGGGGTCTTATAATCGTTTACGATCCTGAGAACAGCCACCCTTCCTGCCCTGCCCGCCGTCTGCCCTCCCGTGACTTTGACCACAGTGGCTTCCTTCCCGATCCTCACACAAACCTGTGATGTGCTTGTTGATTACATTTACAAAGTCATTTTCCACTTTTCCTGCTCCACACCCACGGTATGCTCAGTCGAGAAAATTAAAGGCTGCCTGTGTTCTGGCCAATGCCAGGCACACAGTAGGTCCTCGAGGCCCACTGGTGGGATGCTCAGTCTTAGAGTCGCACACTCTGACCTCTGAGGGCACATTCAGTTATGACATCCTAGGGTTTCAGATGTTGCATGTCAAAAGTTCCCTATCACACAGCTGAACGCAGAGAAACGCCCAACAACCCGGGTTGCATTGTGGTGTTTATTTAACTTCTTAAAACGAGCTATCACCATGGTGTCTAAGAAAAAGCTCTCTTGATTAATTATTAATCAAACAAATGAGTCACTGAAAAGCTTGGTGAGTGAATCACCCAGACACAAGCACTTACACTTATACTAGTTACGGAAAGGAAAGATCTGATTGGGTAGGAAAATCCAGGGCTTGAGGCCCAAAGGCCCAAGAGGCAACATTCTTGAATCTGCAGAGTACAGTCACTAATTTTCTGGAAGTTTAGTTATAACATGGAGGACCACATGCAAGAGCAGGAAAATGAAGTGATTCTATGGCGAGTCTGTCTCCCAGCTTCCCCGGGGCCCCAGGCTCTCCCTGACAGACGAGGAGGCCGGGGAACCGAGCAACCCTTCAATCAACACTGGCATCAGGGCTGCCATGCAAGAGTCCAGGCTTCTCTGCGGCCACTCAGTGTCTGAGCCCATGTGCGCACCTCTCCTGCCGGTCACCATCATCCTCCCTTCACCGGCATTGATACTCTGTTTCCTTGACACTGAAATCTGGTTTTGCAGCTACATAAATTTAAGAATATCAAACAACACGTGACAGCATGAATACACATGTAAAAACCACCTGAAATTGCACCCCCTTGAGATAACTGCTGTAACCACGCTGGTGATCTCTCCTTCATGTGCTGCTTTAGAAGTTTATGTAGCCGTCTTCATGAAGTGCCTGACTGTTTGGTTTTTCTTTTCAATCTTGGACATATTCTACATTTTTTTTTCCTGGCACTGACTCTCTGTCTCTTCTCATCTCCTCCATCAATATATCCAAATCCGCAGGAAAACAATGTGAACAACAAAGTAAATATTTTTCCATAACATTCTTCCTCAGATGACTTCGTACTATATACAGCTTTTTCATTTTTTTGTTTTACATAAAAATACAGAATATCACAATTCTCAAAACCCAACAGGGTGACAAAACAACTCCATTAAAAATGGGCAAAAGATTATATCAAACACTTCCCAAAGAAGATAAGATGGTAAATGAACATGTGAAAAAGATGCTCAATGTCATGAGTCATTAAAGGAAGGATTAAAGGATTTTTCTTTTTTTTTAAAGAAAAATCATGACAAATACCCACCATTTGCTTCGACATGGATGGACCTGGAGGGTATTATGCTGAGTGAAATAAGTCAATCGGAGAAGGACAAACATTATATGGTCTCATTCATTTGGGGAATATAAATAATAGTGAAAGGAATAAAGGGGAAAGGAGAAAATATAAGTGGGAAATATCAGAAATGGAGACAGAACATGGAAGACTCCTAACTCTGGGAAACGAACTAGGGGTGGTGGAAGGGGAGGAGGGCAGGGGGGTGGGGGTGACTCGGTGGCAGGCACTGAGGGGGGCACTTGACAGGATGACCACTGGGTGTTATTCTGTATGTTGGCAAATTGAACACCAATAAAAAATAAATTTATTATTAAAAAATAAAGGAAAATCATGATTATATACTGACTGGAATAGCTAAATTTGAAAACAGTGAGTCCAGCAAGTGTTGGTGACAATGTGGAAGGACAGGAAGTCTAATATGCTGCTGGGTGTAGTCGTTTGGGAAACAGTCTGGCAGTTTCCTATAAAGTTAAATACACACCTGTTACATGACTGAGGCTCCCCACGTGTAGGTACCACGTGTAGGTACCGTGTAGGTACTTCCCAAGGAGTGAAAGTGAAAACATATACATGTGTATCATGCATACATATGAACGTACATAACACACATACAATCAAATATATAGGGATAGTAGCCATACAGATGCTACATGTTTATACAGCATGTGTAACACACCATTTATACAACCAGGCTTTTAATTCTGAAGGCTAGATTGTCAAGAAGAATACATTATATGTGTTCTCTTTTTAAAATTTCAGTGTCTATTATTCCGAAAGCTGTTGCCATCCACCCTCTGGTGGGAATCTGAGAGAGTATACTTTTAATTTACACCCACAAAAGACGCCAGTCTCAAAAATATTTTGCCATCGAGGGGGTGTAAAGGAATATCCCTTCATAATCTTAATTTGCATTTAGTTGAAAATAAATAAGAAGAATATACCTTTGTATGTATTGAGCACAGGAATCTGCTACTGTATTAGTCTCCTGACTTTTTTCTGTGTCCATATTCTCTTCAGCATTTGTCTATTTTTAAGAATCACTTTGTGTGTGTTCTTTGCATATGTTATATATTAATCTTTTATTAATCTATAGTACACATATTTTTCCAAACTTTATATTTTTTCTTGATTTTGCTGTGGCATAATTTGCCATAGTATTTGGAATGCTATATAGTATTTATATATTTATTATATTTATATATTAACAAGTTAATATATCTGAAAAAAAGCAAGAAAAAAGTCTGCAGAGGTCATATTTTCTCATATAAGATTTACTAAATCTTATTGCAAAAGTGATACATAAATTAATTTTATATGAATTAAAATTCATATAATCACAATAGTCACAATCGTAATCATACTGTCATGTTTAAAAATGGAATAAAATGATTCCAACCTAGAGAAGGAAGAACAGATGCCAGAAATATTCAAATAAATCAATATGAAGAGTCATGGAGGGTCTTGTCTTTTCAGTTGTTAAAATGCATTATAAATCCAGAGTTATCAGAAAGCATGGTGCTGGCATGCTTCTAGGCATATGAAGTAGAATGGCTCAGAATGTCTAGAAATAGGTATGACCAATATTTGAAAAGAAATTATATGACAAAGTGTTAAAGTGTTGTTTTAATTTTTAAAATATTCTAGGATCCAGCGGGAGAGCAATCAGGAGGGAAACTAAGTGGTATTGCCTACCTCACACCACATATACAACTAGCACGTCAGATGTATCCTTTAAAAAAAAAAGATTTTATTTATTTATTCATCTATTTATTTAGAGAAAGAGAAAGAGAGAGAGAGAGCACAAGCAGGGGAGAAGGAGAGGGAGAAGCAGACTCACCACTGAGCAGGGAGCCCAACGTGGGGCTCGATTCCAGGACCCCGAGATCGTGACCTGAACTGAAGGCAGACGTTTCATTGACTGAGCCCCCCAGGTGCCCCCAGATACATTCTAAAATTTATCCTTTCCCTGTATTATCTGTAAACTCCACGTCATCAGGGAAGTGTACACCTAGAAACAAGAGCAACAGATACATGGTCCTTAATGTCAGAGAGGCCTGGGCTCAGTTTCTGGATCTGTCATTTTACATGCTTGACCGGAACCAGTGATCTAAGGCTTCCAAACTAGTTTTCCGAACTGTACAGAGGGATGGGAACGCTCACTTCACTCGGTGTCCTGGACGATTACATAATAACACCCAGATAATCCGTGTCATATTGTGGCACATGATCTGCAATCAGCAGAAATTGCTTCACGCTGCACACTCCTCAGTCCATGCACGCGTCATCCCTCCAATCTGTCCCTTTCTCATCTGTCCAGGTGTCGTGTGGGACCTGGCTTATGACAAGTCCTCCTGGCCCTACATATTGTGTCGCCTGGCCCTTGATGCCACGGTGGTTGGCACCCCAAGGCCACCCCTGGTGCAGACACACACTCATCTTCCCTGAGTCTCTGGGTAAATCTTCATTCCTCCCTCTTAGGTCCTTTCTGTGCCCCCAAGGCCTTTGGAAGCACAGATCACTTGAACGCATCTCCTGCATTCCACAGAGAATACAAAGAGAAGCTGGATGACGTTCCCTCTCCCTTGAAATTGTGCTGATTCAAGGAAATGGGCTGCACGCTGAGGCTCCTGATATTGAATTCCATCGAGAGGAGGTCAGGACTGTACCCACCTATTGTTCTTGTCATTGCCAAAAGCATTACTCACCTCGTATTGGGTTCCAGAAGGCATTCACACACTTAAATAAAAGGGGAGTTAGGACGAGTTGGAACTCCTCATGCCAGGCGGTGTTTGAGCATGCCATTTCTCAGCAGCTGACTTAGTATCTTCTTGCTCAGAACAAACCTTCCCACTGATCCGAAATACCTATGTACACTCAGCTTTCTCATTATCATAATCAGAGAAAATGGGAGCAAGTTTAAACGAGGTACAAAGCACATGAGTGTACCAACCTCATTTTCACCTTTGTATAATAAATTTAAATTGCTGGGAATGGTGACATTATTATACATCATGCTATTTCTTAAGAGTGTTAAGAGCTTGTAAAACTCAGGGAGAATTTCAGTGGATATTGTTGATACTACTTATAAGACCCTAACTTGTTATCATGTTGGCGATCAGACCACGGGTCCGGACAAGTTACTGATTTTTTAAAAATGCTTTGTAAAACTGCAGCCGCATTTCTGCTGATCATTAAGCATCCATGATGTACAGAAGAGGGATTATCTGTCGTTAAAAGCTGGGTTCCTTAGCCTGCTTAGACATAGCAAACTGAAAATGTTTATAGAAACAAGAGCAATAAAGTGTTTGTTTGTTTTTTCAGAATACCTTCTTTATGCTCTTATAGAGGACTGGGTTCATGCTTGTTGCTACTTGTGGGCTGAAGCTTTAAGAGCTGTTGCATGGTTTGGTGTCCTTTCTTTGCCTGCAAATTCTTGGAGATGGAGATAGAGCTTCCCTGGGCTGGAACCCGCACATGTCCAACAGCAGAAACCCTTACCTTGCCCACAAATGCCACATAGTGAGAACAAGAAATAGAGCTCTCTCGTAGCCCACTGAGAGCACGTTGACACATAGCATCACCTATCTTATGCTGACCGATACTTCTATTTACATGTGCCAGGGCCTTAAAAGTTCTTATGCTCAGTTCCTTAATTTATTAGGTTGCGTCCTATAAAACTGCTGGAAGTAGGTCAAAAACAGTCAAAGAGGAGTACACACATCTGCATGTGCCCCAAATCACAATTTTGCATTAATTTCTCCTGATTAATATTCTGATATGGATATTTCTCCTGCTGCTATGAACCTTTTCATAGATTTCAGTGATTTCATCTCTTTTCATAGATGTAATGAATTCACCCCATGTTATTGCAATATAGCATTTGTCTCATTTTTCATTACCATTTGTTTTATAATGACCATCTTTGGAAATATAGCATCGCTACAATTTTGGATTGTGTATTAGGACTTGTTCTGAGAAACACAATGGGCAAAATGTGTAAGTATTTATGAGACATTTGATGTACATTAGCAAGTTTAGTTCCAGAAAGCATTACTCTTGAAAACTCTAGATTGTACCACCCTATTTTTCTTGACCCACATCATCTGGTTATAGTAATTCCACCCCTACCTGGCACTCATGAGTCAGACAAGATGTTTTGATGAGGGGGTGGTCCACGCTCTGCCTTCCCCTTACCTTGGCACGAGCAGCTGAGCCCTGACCCCACCCACACAGGACAAGGCAGACAGGGTGGTAGGTAGTGTGCAGACCCGGATGGCTTTCCATATCTCGTGTCTTGTTCTCTGTCCCATGGTGTCAGCAGAGTCTACTAGGGCAGGGGGACTCTCATCCTTACTCAAAGGAAGTCAGATGCTGTGACTTAATGCTTTGCTTTCACCAGGCAGGTGTCAGCAGAACTAGGTGGAGCCAGAGGTATACCCTCCTCTGCGGTGAGGTTGTATGCTCACACTCCCCATGCTGGGGCATTGGTAGGGCCCACGGGGAGCTGAACATATACCCCTATGCAGTCCTCATGCTGCATCTCAATAGGAAAGTTAAATAGGTGTTATTCTGTATGTTGGTAAATTGAACACCAATAAAAAATAAATTTATTAAAAAAATCAAAAAAAAAAAGAAAGTTAAATAGGATCCAGCATTTCAATTAAAAAAAAGAAAAAGCCAAATTCTGGGATGTAATGGAAAGTTACTTGTCATGCAAAGAACCAGGTAAATCACAATATAAAAGAGAAAGGAGGGACACCTGGGTGGCTCAGTGGTTGAGCATCTGCCTACAGCTCAGGTCGTGACCCCAAGGTCCTGGGATCAAGTCCCACATCAGGTCCCCCAGGGAGCCTGCTTATCCCTCTGCCTGAGTCTCTGCCTCTCTCTGTGTGTCTCTCATGAATAAATAAATAAAACCTTTGGAAATAAATAAATAAAAGAGAAAGGACTTCCATACAAAGATGAGTCAAATGTTGGGATCATCTGGCAGTGGTCTTAAAACAATCAGAATGAAAGCACGCTAACAAGTAACTTTGAATTCCTTTTAAAATAAATGGAAAAAAGGGGAAAATTTAACAAAAAGAAATCCTAAAGAAGAACCAAATTCATTTGTGGAACTGAAAAAATAAAATCAGTTTATCGAAATCAGCTTATTATGATCCGTTTCATTGAAATAAGGGAAACTCTGAATGAGCTCAACAGTAGCTTGAGATGACAGAGTCAGTGGACCTGTGGACAGATAAATACATTTACTCAATATAAACTGCAGAAAGAAAGCAGACCAGGGGAAGAAAAATACCATTTATGGTTGGAGTTCCAGACAGAGGGGAGAAAATTTAAAAAATATATTCAAAGAAATCATGGCTGAAAATGTCCTACATTTGACGAAAGATTAAAATTTACAGATCAGGAAGCTGAGTGAAACTAACAGAATAAACAAACCCAAAGAACTATGCTGAGACATGATAATCAAACATCTGACAAGTAAAGCTAAAGGAGAAGTCTTGGGAGCAGCCAGAGAGAGAGCATTGTTTCCAGGGAAGTGCCTGCCTGAGTGATAGGGGATCTCCCATCCAAAATCTTGGAGGCCGGGATGAGATGGTGTGACAGTTTTTAAGCCCTGAAAGAAATGAATTTCACCTGTGAATTCCAATCCCTGTCCACTATCCTTCAGAAATGAGGAGGAAATAAAACATTCCTGATCAAGGAAAATGGAGGCTATTCTCTGCCAGCCAACTATCCTTACAGAATGACTAGAGAAAGTTCTCTGAGCAGAAAGGAAGTGAGCCCCCAAAGTTAGAGACCCAGAAGGGAAGAAGGACTTCAGCAGGT